>NC_069505.1:151586177-151906177 GCF_027579735.1 Bombina bombina
TCTTGAAGACCTCCGGCGCGGATCCATCCTCTTCTTCCGACGTCCTAAGTCCGAATGAAGGTTCCTTTAAATGACGTCATCCAAGATGGCGTCCCTCGAATTCCGATTGGCTGATAGGATTCTATCAGCCAATCGGAATTAAGGTAGGAAAAATCTGATTGGCTGATGGAATCAGCCAATCAGATTCAAGTTCAATCCGATTGGCTAATCCAATCAGCCAATCAGATTGAGCTCGCATTATATTGGCTGATCGGAACAGCCAATAGAATGCAAGCTCAATCTGATTGGCTGATTCAATCAGCCAATCAGATTTTCCCTACCTTAATTCCGATTGGCTGATAGAATCCTATCAGCCAATCGGAATTTGAGGGACGCCATCTTGGATGACGTCATTTAAAGGAACCTTCATTCGGATTTAGGACGTCGGAAGAAGAGGATGGATCCGTGCCGGAGGTCTTCCAGATGGAGCCGCTTGTCATCGGATGAAGATAGAAGATGCCGCTTGGAAGAAGATGGTTGCCGGTCCGGATCTACTCTTCTGCCTGGATAGGATGAAGACTTTGGAGCCTCTTCTGGACCTCTTCAGCCGCCGCTTGATAGAAGACTTCAGGCGGATGATGGATCTCCAGCCCCCGCTTGGGCTTGGATGAAGACTTCGGAGCCTGGAGCGATCGGTGATACCTGGCATGGTAAAGACAAGGTAGGAAGATCTTCAGGGGCTTAGTGTTAGGTTTATTTAAGGGGGTTTGGGTTAGATTAGGGGTATGTGCGTGGTGGGTTGTAATGTTGGGGGGGTATTGTATGTTTTTTTACAGGCAAAAGAGCTGAATTCTTTGGGGCATGCCCCACAAAAGGCCCTTTTAAAGGCTGGTAAGGTAAAAGAGCTTTTCTATTTTAATTTTAGAATAGGGTAGGGCATTTTTTTATTTTGGGGGTTTTGTTATTTTATTAGGGGGCTTAGATTAGGTGTAATTAGCTTAAAATTGTTGTAATATTTTTATTATGTTTGTAATTAATTTTTTTTTTTTTTGTAACTTAGCTTTTTTTATTTTTTGTACTTTAATTAGTTTATTTAATTGTATTTATTTGTAGGTATTTTATTTAATTTATTTATTGAAAGTGTAGTGTTAGGTTTAATTGTAGATAATTGTAGGTATTTTATTTAATTAATTTATTGCTAGTGTAGTGTTAGGTTTAATTGTAACGTAGGTTAGGATATATTTTACAGGTAATTTTGTACTTATTTTAACTAGGTAGCTATTACATAGTTCTTAACTATTTAATAGCTATTGTACCTGGTTAAAATAAATGCAAAGTTGCCTGTAAAATAAATATAAACCCTAAAATAGCTACAATATAATTATAATTTATATTGTAGCTATATTAGGGTTTATTTTACAGGTAAGTATTTAGCTTTAAATATGAATAATTTATTTAATAAGAGTTAATTTATTTCATTAGATTAAAATTATATTTAACTTAGGGGGGTGTTAGTGTTAGGGTTAGACTTAGCTTTAGGGGTTAATACATTTATTATAGTAGCGGTGAGGTCCGATTGGGGGTTAATAATTATAGGTAGGTGATTAGGGATTAATAATTGTAGGTAGGTGGCTGCGACATTGGGGGCGGCAGATTAGGGGTTAATAAATATAATATAGGGGTTGGCGGTTTTAGGGGCAGCAGATTAGGGGTACATAGGGATAACGTAGGTTGCGGCGGTGTTCGGTCGGCAGATTAGGGGTTAAAAATTTTTATTAGAGTGGCGGCGATGTGGGGGGCCTCGGTTTAAGGGTACATAGGTAGTTTATGGGTGTTAGTGTACTTTAGAGCACAGTAGTTAAGAGCTTTATGAACCGGCGTTAGCCCATAAAGCTCTTAACTCCTGACTTTTTTGTCGTTAGAGTTCTAACGCTCACTTCAGCCACGACTCTAAATACCGGCGTTAGAAAGATCCCATTGAAAAGATATGATACGCAAATGGCGTAGGGGGATCTGCGGTATGGAAAAGTCGCGGCTGCAAAGTGAGCGTTAGACCCTTTCCTGACTGACTCTAAATACCAGCGGTAGCCCAAAACCAGCGTTAGGAGCCTCTAACGCTGGTTTTGACGGCTAACACCAAACTCTAAATCTAGCCGTATGATTCTTAAGGCTGTGACACACTGCAAGCGGTGCGACGTGAGGTGAAGCAGCTGCTTCGCTTTGTGTCGCATTGCTTATGAAGATCAGATATTTCATCGCTGAGTGCTCAGCTACGCGACCTGACGCAGCAGAGTGCTCAGAGATGAAAAGACAGGACACACTGACTGCGCACATCCGCATCTACATGCTGCGATTTGCTCCGCTTGCAGTGTGTCACAGTCTTTATTGTAGCTTTTCTTTTGACCTTGTTGGGCCTTTTTCATGTGTTCCTTAACTATAGGCATAATGGCTGCCACATGCTCCTGCATCTGAGAAATATGTTCAATTACACTATGATGTGTGGTAGCCTCCTGTTCCCATATCACCTTAGCTATGTCCAATACAACCCTGGGATGTCTATCGTACAATAAATCAAAGGGTGAAAACCCTTTATATGCTTTGGGCACTTCTCTAATTGCAAACATCAAAATGGCAAAAAAAATATTAGTTCTTACCACTTTTTGTCAATTACCTTCCAAAACAAAGCTTTTGGGGTTTTATTGAACCTTTCAAATAAACCATCAGTTTGTGGGTGTAAACATATATTTTTTTTAACTGCTTAATGTTAAGAAGTGTCAGGGTTTCACCCTGCTTTGTTTGCTATTTTCTTCTGGCTGCCATTTTACTCACCTCTCTCACTGAATTTGCTGCTCACTCACCTAGGTGCCCTCTTTTTGCCAAACTGGTGAACATCATCAGTGTGAGACAGGTTGCAGTTCCAGAATAATGTCATCACTTATTATTTAAAAGACCTCTGTTTAGTATGCTTTTGCCCTAGCATTTGCTCAGACTTCTTTGTGAGTTCCTGTGTTCCAATTCCTGTGTTTACCTGGTTTGGCTGATGTCCCTTCTGGTTCCTGATCCCTAGCTTGTTCCCGATTCTGCTGTTCTCTTTGTTCTCTTTTCCACTTCTAGGTGGCCCCCAAGAATATAGCTATGGGTAAGTTTTAACACGTTGGTCTGATAAAATTGCAGTACCAACAATTGCTTTTTAACTTCTTCTCCTTTCTTTTTATCCACCTCATAATACGGAAAAGTAAAAGGCTTGTATGATTGACCTGTAAACCATTTCTTAGTAAAATATTTTCTCTGACCACTGCCAGAAAGCCAGAAAGTTTGATCAGACCACTGTGCACTTTTAAAATTACATGGGTTGGATTATAAATCAATAAGTCTTATATTTTGTTCTGCACTACTTGTT
This sequence comes from Bombina bombina, assembly GCF_027579735.1. NCBI lineage: Eukaryota > Metazoa > Chordata > Amphibia > Anura > Bombinatoridae > Bombina > Bombina bombina. Next base: position 151,589,557 of record NC_069505.1, read on the forward strand.
GGCCTTTCCTCAGTTAGTTCTGGGCTATCACGAACTAGTGTTTTCATAGTCATTAACTGTCACACTCCCGGACAGCCTGTCAGACAGGCTCTGGATTTCCTGATGTATGGCATGAGTGGCACGTTGCTGTTAGTCTCTCAGCTAGACTATGCACCTTCACTTGTGTAGCTGACAGCTGCTTAATCAGGGCAATTGTATTTTCTTTCTGACTTAGCACCAGTCCTTGTAAAGCTGCAATGTTACCTTGCTGTGTAGTATTGGTCTCTTGCTGCACTGCTGCAGATTGGATCAGAGCTTTAATAACATCTTCCATTTTTGCAAACTGTCTCAAATTCTCAAATTCCATTGTTCACAATCCCCTAAGCTCTGTCAGCTCTCTATACATATAAATATAAATAAAACATATTGTGCTATGTGAAGAACATTGGAATGTGAAATATTATTATTTTATGTAGAATTTAGTGCTCTTGTATATGTGCTGTCGGGTTAGTGCGTGAGTATGGGTGTTAGTTTTTTTATTTTTTGTTTTTCTACTTCTATGAGATAAATTAATGTGGTCACAATATTTTGTTTGCATGTGCCAAGTATACTTTCTAGCACAAACTTTTTAATTAGGTGGCCATGCAACAAAGTTGCAGGACAACCTATTGTTATTGTCAGGATTATTATTATTATTATTTTATTATTATTATTATTATTATTATTATTATTATTATTATTTTTATTATTCTGCCACTTTTTTAATTGCTTATAAAAACAACAGCATAACTTAAAAACTCATGAAACTTGGCACAATGCTAGAGAGCTATGCTGTGCATAATCTTGTGCAACATAAATCTTATAGGTCATGTGATCTAGCAGCCATATTGCTTTTTGCAACAAATTTCGACAATCGAATGAAAATCTTCTTCTCCAGAACCGCTTATGTTACAGCTGTGAAACGTGCTGTGTGTACTGCTGTACTGACCTAGAATAAAGTATGTTCAACAGAAGTGATTTAGTCACATGATCTAGCTGCCATTTTGAAATTTGCGAAAATTTTTAAACATCTTCTTCTCTGCAACCGCTAAGTGCAATGAAGCGCAATTTTGCAAATGTGCTCCTTGCAAGGTCCTCTATCAAGTTTGTTCAAACTGTGAATATTCCATAATCAACATGGCTACTATGAGCCATTCACCTTTTTATCGCTGTTTAATTGCGTAAATTTGCACTTTATGCATTATGTTTACACTATTTAACTATATTACAGTGTAGCAGACACATGAGTACACATAGTCATGATCCCTAAAGGCAATATTGCAGTCAAAATTCGCACTGCGCAGTCGCCTTCGTGAAATAAAACAAATTTTCATAAAATGTATGCAAATTGTAGAGGTCTATAGTGAGCCTTAGTATATACAATTTGAAAGCCATACAATGCATAGCTTGGCAGCCATTTTGTTTTGTATGCGCTGTTTTTAAAAACTATAAAAATCTTCTCCGAAAACACTTAACGCACACACTTGAAATTTTGTTTACAGAGTTATCTTATGACTAACATTCAGATTTGTTCAAGAGAAGTTGATAGGTCATGTGGTTTGGCAGCCATTTTGAATTGTTCAAAAACGCTTAACGATATTTTTAAATTAATAATAAAACAAAAACCATTTTACAAAAATGCTTTATTTTTGCCATGTTTATTGACATCTATGGTGACAATTATTGTGCATAATATGGAGGCTGTATATCATATGATCTGGCAGCCATTTTGTTTTATGCAAATATTTTGAAAATCTATTTTCTCTGCAACTGCTTATTTTAGAACTGTGAAACTTGCTGTATAACCTTATATTGTGACATAGAGTCATATTTGTTCATGTTGAAGGAATTGGTCACAAGCTGTGGCAGCCATATTGGTTTACGTGAAATTTTGAAAACATGTTTTCTTTCCAACCGCTTATGTTAAAGCTGTGAAATTTGCTGTATAACCATATATTGTCACCTGGAGTTACATCTGATTGTGATGAAAGTAGCCATCTTGAAAAACGCAAACATTTCGAAAATGTGTTTTCTTTCCAACTGCTAATTGTAAAAACTTCTATAAAGCTTTATATTGTGACTTAGCTGCTTGTATGCCATTGCAATGTCGATGTGCATGGCTACCTCTATTGCTGCTTGCAGCTATATTTTCAACTTGTAATACGAGCATAAGCCAATGAATACTGAAGCCCCAGTGAGTGCAAACACATCATTAGTTTGGTGTTTCATCTCTATGAATGCATTTTATTTGGAAAGTGTTTTAATTCCCATTGTGATGTGTGATACACTATGAGGCTCCCTCTGTGTGCCTATTCCAAATGTTGAACCTTTAGGTGCTGGCGAGTGCCAGTTTTTCTGTGTGTTGTGTTGAATCTCTAGGAAAGAACAGCTTTTAGTGAGTTCCTTTATCTTGTATTACTATACAGGGAGTGCAGAATTATTAGGCAAATGAGTATTTTGACCACATCATCCTCTTTATGCATGTTGTCTTACTCCAAGCTGTATAGGCTCGAAAGCCTACTACCAATTAAGCATATTAGGTGATGTGCATCTCTGTAATGAGAAGGGGTGTGGTCTAATGACATCAACACCCTATATCAGGTGTGCATAATTATTAGGCAACTTCCTTTCCTTTGGCAAAATGGGTCAAAAGAAGGACTTGACAGGCTCAGAAAAGTCAAAAATAGTGAGATATCTTGCAGAGGGATGTTGCAAAGCTTCTGAAGCGTGATTATCGAACAATCAAGCGTTTCATTCAAAATAGTCAACAGGGTCGCAAGAAGCGTGTGGAAAAACCAAGGCGCAAAATAACTGCCCATGAACTGAGAAAAGTCAAGCGTGCAGCTGCTAAGATGCCACTTGCCACCAGTTTGGCCATATTTCAGAGCTGCAACATCACTGGAGTGCCCAAAAGCACAAGGTGTGCAATACTCAGAGACATGGCCAAGGTAAGAAAGGCTGAAAGACGACCACCACTGAACAAGACACACAAGCTGAAACGTCAAGACTGGGCCAAGAAATATCTCAAGACTGATTTTTCTAAGGTTTTATGGACTGATGAAATGAGAGTGAGTCTTGATGGGCCAGATGGATGGGCCTGTGGCTGGATTGGTAAAGGGCAGAGAGCTCCAGTCCGACTCAGACGCCAGCAAGGTGGAGGTGGAGTACTGGTTTGGGCTGGTATCATCAAAGATGAGCTTGTGGGGCCTTTTCGGGTTGAGGATGGAGTCAAGCTCAACTCCCAGTCCTACTGCCAGTTTCTGGAAGACACCTTCTTCAAGCAGTGGTACAGGAAGAAGTCTGCATCCTTCAAGAAAAACATGATTTTCATGCAGGACAATGCTCCATCACACGCGTCCAAGTACTCCACAGCATGGCTGGCAAGAAAGGGTATAAAAGAAGAAAATCTAATGACATGGCCTCCTTGTTCACCTGATCTGAACCCCATTGAGAATCTGTGGTCCATCATCAAATGTGAGATTTACAAGGAGGGAAAACAGTACACCTCTCTGAACAGTGTCTGGGAGGCTGTGCTTGCTGCTGCATGCAATGTTGATGGTGAACAGATCAAAACAATGACAGAATCTATGGATGGCAGACTTTTGAGTGTCCTTGCAAAGAAAGGTGGCTATATTGGTCACTGATTTGTTTTTGTTTTGTTTTTGAATGTCAGAAATGTATATTTGTGAATGTTGAGATGTTATATTGGTTTCACTGGTAAAAATAAATAATTGAAATGGGTATATATTTGTTTTTTGTTAAGTTGCCTAATAATTATGCACAGTAAAAGTCACCTGCACACACAGATATCCCCCTAAAATAGCTATAACTAAAAACAAACTAAAAACTACTTCCAAAACTATTCAGCTTTGATATTAATGAGTTTTTTGGGTTCATTGAAAACATGGTTGTTGTTCAATAATAAAATTAATCCTCAAAAATACAACTTGCCTAATAATTCTGCACTCCCTGTAGAGGTATTTAATAGCAATGATTCTTTTTTTCTTTTTTTGTCCTAGTTAAATGAATCTGACACATTTATGAGACCATATTAATCAGATTAAAATTATTGCATTGAAGTGTGAATATTTTTACTGAGTAAAATCTATATTCTGACAATGATAAGAACATGACATGTATGAATAATCTTAAACTGAATTCCCTATATCATTAATATTAGTATTACATTTTCTGCAGTTGTCACTTTAATTATTTAATAATTGTATTATTATCAACACTTCCATGTTTGGTTTTTGTCAGTGTGCTTACCACATCCATTTTATTTATTTATTTAAATGTTTAAGTTACTAGTGATAAAACTAGTTCCACTTATCATACGTAGAGAATCAAAGTTTCCAAAAATGTGTACCCCCTAAAAACACAGTATATTTTATTTGCTCAATATTGGTTGAGTATTTTTGGAGTTAGTATGGATTTGTAAAGGAACCTTTTCCTGTCTCATAACATTGACAATGATAAGCCCAACCTACAGTATAAATAGCTGCACTGTTTTTTGTTTTGTTTTTAATTCAATTTGGCATGCAGATAGAGTTTATTATTTAGTTTGTTTGGTTGTAAAAAACTGTTGCAGATTATTGATAATAATTCCCTTATTTTGATTTACTTTGATCATGCGTAGTAGAAACAAACAGATGAAAAAATAAGGAATGACACTCAATAGCAATTTAGAGTCTGTACCATACCTGATGACCACCACCTTGTTTCTTTTACATACGTAAGACCTTCACTAGAAATAGGGAATCTTTCTCCTTCCATAAACTGGTGCCATGCCTTTCTGAGTGGTAGTGTGATATGGTAAGATTATTTACATTTTACCTTTCATAAAAGGGACATAAATCTTTATAAGGGATGTGAGGAGTGAGATAGGGTCTCCATTAGCATCCTAGTCTGCCCATACAGAGCAATAAGAAAGGGCCAGTCTCTTTGGGTACTGAATGGTTTTTGGTGGCATGTTGGCACTGAAGAAAGACTTAAAGTTATTGCATCATACTCCACACTCAAGAAGCTAAAAAAGATCCAATAACATCATTGGAAGTTTTCATTTCTTCTTAAAATTTCTCATAATTATTAATATTTATTGGAATAGAAGCATCCAGCCCTTGTTCTGACAGGCAACAAGCAATACAAGTTTAAAGTGATTTTGACTCCAAATAATTAATACAGATTTTTTCCCAGAAGTAAGATGTAAAGGAATAGAATAAGAAGATCCTGCACATAAGGATAGATTTTATTAGTAGACCCATTAATACTTTTGTTGCTTTAGAATTCAGCAATTGTAAAAAAGAAGGTACGAAGACTAAACATTTATTTTATTTTAGGCAAAATGGATTTGGGATTAAATTAATCTATTTTTCTAATTATAAAAGTGACTCGGTTGTAATAGAAAAAGTTGAAACATCTCACCAAACATACACCTAGATTACGAGTTTTGTCGGCAATGGTGAGCAGTGCTAACGAGCAGTTTTCGCTCACCTGCAGACAGTGCTGGTATCACAGGTTTTTACAAACCCGGCGTTAGCCGCAGAAAAGTGAGCGGAGAGCAAAATTTATCTCCACATCTCACATCAATACCAGTGCTACTTACGTTAGTGGTGAGCTGGCAAAATGTGCTCATGCACGATTTCTCCATAGGAATCAATGGGGGAGAGCCGTCTTAAAAAAAAAACCTAGCACCTGCAAAAAAGCTGCATAAAGCTGCTAACACAGCCCCATAGATTCCTATGGGGAAACACTTTTTATGTCTACACCTAACACCCTAACATGAACCCCGAGTCTAAACACCCATAATCTTACACTTATTAACCCCTAATCTGCCACCCCCGACATCACCGACACCTGCATTATATTATTAATCCCTAATCTACCGCTCCGGACACCACCACCAACTACATTATACTTATGAACCCCTAATCTGCTGCCCAAACATCGACGACACCTACATTATATTTATTAACCCCTAATCTGCCACCCCCAATGTCGCCGCAACCTACCTACACTTATTAACCCCTAATCTGCCGCCCCCAACGTCGCTGTCACTATATTAAAGTTATTAACCCCTAAATCTACGTCTAACCCTAACACTCCCCTAACTTAAATATAATTTAAATAAATCTAAATAAAATTACTACAATTAACTAAATTATTCCTATTTAAAACTAAATGCTTACCTATAAAATAAACCCTAAGATAGCTACAATATAACTAATAGTTACATTGCAGCTATTTTAGGATTTATTTTTATTTTACAGGCAACTTTATATTTATTTTAACTAGGTAGAATAGTTATTAAATAGTTATTAACTTTTTAATAGCTACCTAATTAAAATAAAGACAAATTTACCTGTAAAATAAAACCTAACCTAAGTTACAATTACATCTAACACTACACTATAATTAAATTAATTCCCTAAATTAACTACAATTAAATACTATTATCTAAAGTAAGAAAACAAACCACTAAATTACAGAAAATAATAAAATAATTACAAGTTTTTTTAAACTAATTATACCTAATCTAATCCCCCTAATAAAATAAAAAAGCCCCCCAAAATAAAAAAAGCCCTACCCTATACTATATTACAAATAGCCCTTAAAAGGTCCTTTTGCGGGGCATTGCCCCAAAGTAATCAGCTCTTTTACCTGTAAAAAAAAGTACAATTACCCCCCCAACATTAAAACCCACCACCCACACACCCAACCCTACTCTAAAACGCACCCAATACCCCCTTAATAAAACCTATCACTAACCTCTTGAAGATCACCCTACCTTGAGAAGTCTTCATCCAACCAGGCCGAAGACTTCAACAAAGCTGGGCGAAGTGGTCCTCCAGACGGGCAGAAGTCTTCTTCCAAGCCGGGAAGAAGAGGTCCTCCAGATGGGCAGAAGTCTTCATCCAGGCGGCATCTTCTATCTTCATCCATCAGGCACGGAGCGGCTCCATCTTCAAGACATCTGACGCGGAGCATCCTCTTCAAACGACATCCAACTGAAGAATGAAGGTTCCTTTAAATGATGTCATCCAAGATGGCGTCCCTTGAATTCCGATTGGCTGATAGGATTATATCAGCCAATTGGAATTAAGGTAGGAAAAATCCTTTTGGCTGATGCAATCAACCAATAGGATTGAGCTCACATTCTATATAAACTCTGATGTATTCAGAATAAATACAAGCAGTTGTTGAAATAAAATTCCTGAGAGCGCCCTTCTTTGCAACAAAGATCTATACAAGTCTTTTGAGGATTGCACCCGGGTCGGAATTACACCACAAAGGTTGGAGTGCTGGGCCATACACTTTGGAACCCTTTTAACTCAATGTAATATTTACTAAATGTTAATACTTTCAAATGTGTTTTACTGTGTATTTACTGTAAATATTTCACATTTCAATTCACATAGTAGAAAATGTTCTTATTATTTTAAAATATATATACCTATATATATATTTTTATATATATATATATATATATATATATATAGATACCAGTATATATTTATGTAGATATATAGCAGTGCTTTCCAAACTGTGTGTCGGGACACACTAGTGTGTCGGCAGCAGTGTGTAGGTGTGTCCCTGCTTCAGCACAAATTTTTTTAAATTATTATTATTTTTTTTTAAATTGTGTTTTGGTTTCTGACTTTCCACCTGCCTGCTATGCATATCACATGGTTGACACGTGATTGATACCATCTTAACCAATTGGCACAGCTCAGTGGGAACTGAAACTAGTACCATTGGCGGATTTGGCGGCACATTGGCTCCTGACTGCACGTGTACTCTCCTTAATTAGCTTGTGACTGCAAGTGTAGCTAGTGAGTGGGACAGCAGTGTGTTTGCAGCATGGGCAGTAGTCAGTCGGACTCACAGAGCTCTGAGGGTGGCAGCTTAAACGCTGAGCTGAAGTCAGAGGGATTTTTTTGCAGCTAGCTCCCAGTAGTGCATTGCTGTTCCTGCTCTTGCTATATGGATAGGAAGTGGAAGCTTAAAAATGTTTGATGATGAAATGTGAGTGTCTTTATCTAATATTACACCAAATATTCCGAAACTGTGTTCATCCCATCAACCTCATACATCCCATTAAAATAGTAAGTAGCTATTGGTGTTATTAAACTTTTTTTATGCACATACATACTGTTACTTGTAAATGCATTTTGTTATTATATAATTTATGTTTGTGTACGTATCTTTTAAAACAAGTTAGTTTAACCTCCTTTTTGCTAGTACAACTGAATTACTGTGTCGCGAAATGATGTAGGTCTACAAAGTGTGTCACCAACATGAAAAGTTTGGAAAGCTCTGATATATAGGTATAGATATAGAAATATATATTTAAAGAAGTGAGACCTATCAAAATATATATTTAAAACTTTAAAGAACATTTTTTTTTTTTGTGTAAAGAACATTTGAATGTAAAATATCTATAACTACCTTTTACTTTAGCGCATTAGGTCTAACGCAGTGTCGGGTAAGTGTGCGAGCGATAAGTGTTAGGTGTTCTTTTAACCAGGTGTGCTAGCTGGAGGTGCTGGTTCAGCTTAGTGCAAACTTGTATCAGTCGTTGGTGTCTTCCTTTCCTTCCTCGGTTGTATAACTCTAGGTGCAAAATAGTGGTGCAGAAATATCAGGCAATACACCATACAAAGGTGAATATCTACTCACAGTGTATATTGCAGGTTACCGGCTCCTTCCCAATATGAAAAGACAATATCACAGATTCAGTAGAAAAGTGTGTCTTTATTTGGCTCAATGCGTTTCAACGGTCCCAGCCGTCTTTCTCAAGAGCAATAAAAGTGCTTTACAAACCAAAGCATACCTTTCCACTGCACAGGCGGCCTTTAAATACATATCAGTAACGCTACCTGCTTCCCCATTGGAGGAGAGCAGGTTTACACCCGATTCAAAATTTCAATTGGAAGTTTAAAATAAACATCTAATTGAACATAAAAAAACAATATTAATTATATTAGAAACTATAGGTTTGTTTTACAATATAAAATTTCTGTAGATATCATCATTTTTGCCGGTTTTGTAGTTCCCTTTCAGGTAGTTCTCTGTTTTAAGTTCTCTTTCAGGTCCGGTATGTCAGTGAGTCCGGTATGTCACATGTTATAGGTTATCCAATGAAATTCAGTTTCTGGTATAGTGATGTTTTGAAGTTCCCTTTCAGGTAGTTCTCTATTTTAAGGATCACATGTTATAGAATGTCCAATGAAAAACAGTTTCCGATATAGTGATGTTGATTGCCTTTTTTTCCAAAATAAAGAGACATACGTGTTATTCACAGATACAAAGTTTCTTATATGAATTCTACTTATCCAAATATTTAGAGAAGGTAGAATAAATTGCCACTTAGAAGTTTGTTACAAGTTAGAATAGATACTTTCTATAATTAAACATCAATATTATAAAGAGACTTCTATACTTATTGAATGTTAAATATTGACACAGCGACTTGTGTGTTGCGTATAATTTCTTGAAATTAAGTGTGAGAGTTATATTCTTTTGTACAATATGTGTATATATATACATTAAGTGTGATGATATAACATGAACTGTCTGTATAAATAAATATTTATTTTGCCCCCATTTCATGTACTAATATTTTTTCAATATTCACTTTACAAAAATTTTACTGGTTTATTTGGGCCCCATTTTTTCTTAGGAACACATTGACCTAGATTTGGAGTTTGGCGTTAGCCGTGAAAACCAGCGTTAGAGGCTCCTAACGCTGGTTTTAGGCTACCGCCGGTATTTGGAGTCACTCAAAATAGGGTCTAACGCTCACTTTTCAGCCGCGACTTTTCCATACCGCAGATCCCCTTACGTCAATTGCGTATCCTATCTTTTCAATGGGATCTTTCTAACTCCGGTATTTAGAGTCGTTTCTGAAGTGAGCGTTAGACATCTAACGACAAAACTCCAGCCGCAGGAAAAAAGCCAGTAGTTAAGAGCTTTCTGGGCTAACGCCGGTTTCTAAAGCTCTTAACTACTGTACTCTAAAGTACACTAACACCCATAAACTACCTATGTACCCCTAAACCGAGGTCCTCCCACATCGCCGACACTCGAATACATTTTTTTAACCCCTAATCTGCCGACCGCCACCTACGTTATCCTTATGTACCCCTAATCTGCTCCCCCTAACACCGCCGACCCCTGTATTATATTTATTACCCCTAATCTGCCCCCCTCAACGTCGCCTCCATCTGCCTACACTTATTAACCCCTAATCTGCCGACCGCAAAGCGCAGCCACCTACGTTATCCTTATGTACCCCTAATCTGCTGCCCCTAACACCGCCGACCCATTATATTATATTTATTAACCCCTAATCTGCCCCCCACAACGTCGCCTCAACCTGCCTACACTTATTAACCCCTAATCTGCCGAGCGGACCTGAGCGCTACTATAATAAAGTTATTAACCCCTAATCCGCATCACTAACCCTATAATAAATTGTATTAACCCCTAATCTGCCCTCCCTAACATCGCCGACACCTAACTTCAATTATTAACCCCTAATCTGCCGACTGGAGCTCACCGCTACTCTAATAAATGTATTAACCCCTAAAGCTAAGTCTAACCCTAACACTAACACCCCCCTAAGTTAAATATAATTTACATCTAACGAAATTAATTAACTCTTATTAAATAAATTATTCCTATTTAAAGCTAAATACTTACCTGTAAAATAAATCCTAATATAGCTACAATATAAATTATAATTATATTATAGCTATTTTAGGATTAATATTTATTTTACAGGTAACTTTGTATTTATTTTAACCAGGTACAATAGCTATTAAATAGTTAAGAACTATTTAATAGCTAAAATAGTTAAAATAATTACAAAATTACCTGTAAAATAAATACTAACCTAAGTTACAATTAAACCTAACACTACACTATCAATAAATTAATTAAATACAATTCCTACAAATAAATACAATTAAATAAACTAGCTAAAGTACAAAAAATAAAAAAGAACTAAGTTACAAAAAATAAAAAAATATTTACAAACATAAGAAAAATATTACAACGATTTTAAACTAATTACACCTACTCTAAGCCCCCTAATAAAACAACAAAGCCCCCCAAAATAAAAAATGCCCTACCCTATTCTAAATTACTAAAGTTAAAAGCTCTTTTACCTTACCAGCCCTGAACAGGGCCCTTTGCGGGGCATGCCCCAAGAAGTTCAGCTCTTTTGCCTGTAAAAAAAACACATACAATACCCCCCCCCAACATTACAACCCACCACCCACATACCCCTAATCTAACCCAAACCCCCCTTAAATAAACCTAACACTAAGCCCCTGAAGATCATCCTACCTTGTCTTCACCTCACCGGGTATCACCGATCCGTCCTGGCTCCGATATCTTCATCCAACCCAAGCGGGGGCTAGACATCCACTGAAGAAGTCCAGAAGAGGGTCCAAAGTCTTCATCCTATCCGGGAAGAAGAGGCGATCTTGATCCAAGCGGCATCTTCTATCTTCATCCGATGACGACCGGCTCCATCCTGAAGACCTCCACCGCGGACCCATCTTCTTCCGGCGACGTCCAACTGAAGAATGACGGTTCCTTTAAGGGACATCATCCAAGATGGCGTCCCTCGAATTCCGATTGGCTGATAGGATTCTATCAGCCAATCGGAATTAAGGTAGGAATATTCTGATTGGCTGATGGAATCAGCCAATCAGAATCAAGTTCAATCCGATTGGCTGATCCAATCAGCCAATCAGATTGAGCTCACATTCTATTGGCTGATCAGAACAGCCAATAGAATGCAAGCTCAATCTGATTGGCTGATTGGTGTAGCTTTAGGGGTTAATACATTTATTAGAATAGCGGTGAGCTCCGGTCAGCAGATTAAGGGTTAATAAGTGTAGGCAGGTGGAGGCGACGTTGTGGGGGGCAGATTAGGGGTTAATAAATATAATACAGGGGTCGGCGGTGTTAGGGGCAGCAGATTAGGGGTACATAAGGATAACGTAGGTGGCGGCGCTTTGCGGTCGGCAGATTAGGGGTTAATTATTGTAGGTAGCTGGCTGCTACGTTGTGGGGGGCAGATTAGGGGTTAATAAATATAATATAGGGGTCGGCGGTAGTAGGGGCAGCAGATTAGGGGTACATAGGGATAATGTAAGTAGCGGCGGTTTACGGAGCGGCAGATTAGGGGTTAAAAATAAAATGCAGGTGTCAGCGATAGCGGGGGCGGCAGATTAGGGGTTAATAAGTGTAAGGTTAGGGGTGTTTAGACTCGGGGTACATGTTAGAGTGTTAGGTGCAGACGTAGGAAGTGTTTCCCCATAGCAAACAATGGGGCTGCGCTAAGATCTGAACACGGCTTTTTTGCAGGTGTAAGGTTTTTTTCAGCTCAAACAGCCCCATTGTTTCCTATGGGGGAATCGTCGACGAGCACGTTTTTGAGGCTGGCCGCGTCCGTAAGCAACTCTGGTATTGAGAGTTGAAGCTGCGTTAAAAATGCTCTACGCTCCTTTTTTGGAGCCTAACGCAGCCTTTATGTGGACTCTCAATACCAGAGTTATTTTTATGGTGCGGCCAGAAAAAAGCCGGCGTTAGTTTTTCGGGTCGTTACCGACAAAACTCCAAATCTAGCGGATTATAAATTGTCATCTGTTCTTCCCCCCTTTCATATGTTGAAGGTTTTTAAGACAAAAACAGCAATTTTTTGTGTCCTTATACTCGTGAACGGAGTGAATTAGATTCCATTCACTAATATAAGTATTCACCTCAACAAGAGCAAAAAATGTTACTGATTTATTTAGGCCCCATATTTTCACATTTTGAATTTATCATTTATTTTGCCCCCCCTTTCATATGTTAAGAGTTTTTTAGACAAAGGCAGCAATTTTTGTGTCCTTATTTAGACCCCATTGGGCATATGTTCTAAGTGTATGTATCCATTTTACTTCTCTTTGATCTAGTTGTTTCGCCAGATTACCACCCCTCCAATGAAGTTCAACCTTCTCAATTCCTATCCATAGAAAGGATTCTTTTGTGAAATGTTCACAATTGTTGCAGTGTAGCGGCACTCCGTGGTCATCATGATTCTTTTCTATTTTATTTTGATGTTCCATGATTCTTGCTTTTAAAAATCTGGACGTTTGTCCTAAATACTGGATTTTGCAGCCACATTGCAACAAATATATCACATTTTTACTTTTGCAAGTAATGAATTCTTTTATTTCAATTTTTTTCTTGTAACTGTGGAGTCAAATGTTTTGTGTGTTCTTCTGGTGTAGTTACAACCTGTGCATTTGCCGTAAGTGAAGAAGCACGTCATGTTACTTATTTGTAAAGGTTTTCTGGGGGCTATGCCTTTTATCAGTGAGGGAGCTAATTTTTGTTTCAAATTTTGTCCTTTTCTGAAGATAACTGTGGGCTTAGCTGGAATTATAGGTCCTAGATATTCATCCTCCTTTATAATGTGAGAGTGCTTTTGTATAATTTTTTTGATTGTATGATGTTCTACATTAAATGTGGTCACAAATTTAGGGAAATTATTATTAAATGCGGTTTAATTTTTATGTTTGTCTTCTAACAGAGTTGATCTTATTTTATTTCCAACTTCTTTTCTTTCTTGTTCTAAATCTCTTTGGTCATATCCCTTTTGTATGAATCTTTCTTTAAGTATTCTTGATTGTTGTTCGTAATCATCTATATTGCTGCAGTTCCTGCGTATTCATAGGAATTGGCTTTTTGGTACTGACTTTAGCCAGTTAGGATGGTGGCAGCTATTATGTCTAATGTAAGTGTTAGTGTCACACTTCTTAAAGTATGTTTTGCTGTGGATTTTTTCATCTATAGTGTAAAGAGTTAAATAAAAAATAAAAAAATCTTTTTTGTCATATTCTACTGATAATGTGATTTGCTGATTGTTGTTGTTAAGTATTTGTACAAATTCAATGAGTTTGGACTCACTCCCCTTCCATATGCACAGAATGTCATCTATATATCTATGCCAGGACACCAGGTCTGCACCAAATTCTTGATTATGCCATTAACCGCATGCTCCATTAAAGTCTATAGGAGGAAGAAGTTAGCATGGTCGCAATATCTGAAGTCCTGACGTTAGCGTGCATCGGGTTTCGCTCACTCACAAACATTTTACTTTCAACTTGTAATAGGCGCTCTAACCCTGCCACATTAAAAGTTTACTTCCAGCAGCGTCTGCATGCAAGCAAAAGTGTTAAGTAGCGTTTCATTTGTAATCTTGCCCTTCAGAAAATGAAGTTATTACCCTACAGGATGTTAAACAATTTCTTAAATGTATTAAATACACTGGATCCAGAATTTCCTTCTACTGTACATGAGCTAAAAGTGAATGTTTTATTCATTCTGCTAGTTATTTCAATTTATTAATGCTTTGCATGCTTGCTAAAAAGTGCACTGCATGTTTTGTTACTTACAGAAGTATAATCTTATTTGAAATTAATTGTAAAAATGTTTAACAAATTAATCTGCTTCTATTTACAGATATATGCATTGCTTGATTTTTATAAATCCATAACTCTTGGAATATATAATCTAGTTGAGTTTAGCTAACACTTTCCTTCATGATTGACACCATCCTCAGAGAGACTGATGGATTTCTGGAATTTTTTCTGTATCTGTTCCTGGTGATAATGTAAAATTCAAACCCACCCTGTGTACTCTATGTGATCTGACAGTTTTGAAAGACTGTTAAACTTTTGTGCGTAGAATAAAATAGGTTAAAGGGATAGAGAATAAACAGACTTTAAACTTTAAGTCACTGAACAAAATAGTTCAAAGATATAGCAAATAAACTCACTCTAGACTTGGTAAATATTTATTTTGAGGCTAGAAAACATATTCTTGTTCCAAAAGATTATGTAATAAAGATAATACCTTTGGCCCTATTTATGATGTCTTCATTCACCTTAATTTCTGATACATTAACAAGACCACCACAGCTAGTGCTTGGCTCACACTTAAGTCTATTGAAATCAACATTTGAATTTTAAGGTTCAAGTAGCAGAAAATTATATAAACTATGAATCAAATAATCTTACAAATTTAGTACAGGACAAAATAAGGCTAGATGTCAAGTGAAGTGCAACTGTTAATGTGCAGAATCAGTGGTGCACAATCAATTGATTTTTATAAATGTTTAAATAAAAAATGTAAGTACCAGAAACTTACATATCATAACAACTTGAGCTGAATTGTTGTGCTCCAGCAACATTGTGCTATCACTGCTTGCACCATATATGTATATCTCATTGACTTGTAATATGAGAACAAAAAAATTCAAGCAATATTAATTTTGCATAGCGGTATAAGTTCTCCATACAGTTTGTATTTTTAGCTCCACTTGTAATCTAGACACTTTGGGCTAGGTTACAAGTGGCTCACTATTGTGGTTTTGGTACCCACCTGTGCTGCGAGTTCAGCGGCGTATCAATTATGTGAACTAAGGTTTGCAAGCTTTTGAAAATGACGTGTCCTATCTTTTCAATGGGACACGAAAAACACTGTTTCCTGGTACAAGTTGATGGGCAGCAAATTTCAAGAATTTAACCACAATTTCCACCTCTGGTTAACTAATTGGCATCATGGATGGATCAGTGTTCAGTACTGTAATGTACTTACCTGTACTAATGCTGCTGAGGGATCTCCTGCTGGTCCTCCATAGGTGTCCGTACTAAGCAGGCCACAGCTAATTGTCCCTCCATGTGCTGCTGTTGGAAACCTCCATATTGGTGCAACACTTTTTCTCTTCCCTACAAACTGCAGCAGCAGTGATGTGTACCTAGACTCCTGCAGAGGTTGCACAAGCATTCCACCTAGTAGCAGCAATGCAGTACTGGACAAACAGTATTACAAAGTAGATGTGAGAGAGTTAAAGCCAAAACCACACCCCTTACAAGCTGTCACTCATTTACCAACTTTATAAAGCACTGTTGTTCCGTGAGCTCAGTGCTCAGTTATTATAAGAGCCATTCTGGAGGGAAGTCCTGTTTATGAATCTTAGTTACCTGAACGTTTTGCCTGGTTTCCCATTTATGAACTATTGCTGCCTGCCCCAAACCATTTTTGATTCAGCACATGGGTAGCGCTTGCTGATAGGTGGATAAATGTAGCCATCAATCAGTAAGCGCTACCCAGGTGCTGAACCAAAAATGGGCTGGCTCCTAAGCTAATTTTGTACATAATTTGACAACGGACATTTTTTAAAAACGGTTCATACCTGCTGAACACTAATCTTCACCGTGTACATTTTTTTCAATATTTGCAGGATTGGAGGGGCACATAGAACCCACATGAAAGGGATGTGATGGGTCCTCAGAAAAACTCTTAATCTGCAGCGAAAAGTTTCAGGGTGTGCATATGGTAACATGCATTGCGCCCCAGGACAGCACACGTATATTGAGTTTGGACATCACTATTCCTGTTCCCCACTGCACACCCTGCAGCATGTATAAGTCATAAGTATCCATAAAAACATGGCCGAAGTGTCAACCCTAGGCGCACTTCAGTGATCATTGTAAACTGTGCTAAAGATTTAAATCAAATTAAAGTGACCATTGTCCTTTCTTGTGAAGACCATATAATTAAAAAAATGTATATGCATATGCACATAGTAGATGTGTTAATAATGCAGTTGTTCTAAGTGGTTTTTCAACACATTAATGTTTGTCATCATTTTAATTCATTAGTCTGTTTTAATTGGAAAAATCATATTCTTATTACCACAATTAATGATGTCACAGTACAAGCAGGCATTTGAGGATGTAAATAGTGTAGCGTGAATGCGATATCATCGAAAATCCCCTTGCGATAATTTATGCTACCCATAAATGGCACAAGCAAGTAATTTTGCTACTTTTAACTTGTAATCCCACACCAAAACACTATGCACAAGGTTTGCGATAACAAAATCTTGCGTAAATGCAATTTTACACTCCAGCTGTAATCTAGCCCTTAATGTTTATTTGCAAAAAACAAAAAAGTTAAGCTATTTAGAAACATTCAACATATACTGCAAATGAAGAAACGCTAACAGCATTCATTAAAGGGACACTATACCCAAACATTTTCTTTCATGATTAAGGTAGAGAATATAATTTTAAACAACATTCCAATTTGCTTCTATTACCTAATTTGCTTTATTGTTTAGATATACATTAATGAAGAAATAGCAATGCACACGGTGAACCAATCACAGGAGGCATCTATGTGCAGCTACCAATCAGCAGCTACTAAACATATCTAGATATGCTTTTCAGCAAAGAATATCAAGAAAATGAAGCAAATTAGATAATAGAAGTAAATTAGAAAGTTGTTTATAATTATATGCTCTTTCTAAATCATGAAAGAAAAAAAATTGGTTTTCTTGTCCCTTTAACTGAATGCAGAATACACTTTCTTCAAGTCCAATTAAAAAGAAAAAAAAAGCCAACGCATGAAAATCTAATGCCAGCTATTTAGTGCCATTGCATTCAGATTTATAATTCAATTTCTATTTTTTTTATATTAAAATCATTGCAAACCAATGTTTTGAGGGATACTGAACTTAATTTTTTTCTTTAATGATTCAGATAGAGCGTGCAATTTTAAGCAACTTTCTTATTTACTCCTATTAACGATTTTTGGTTCAGAACCTTGGTTACGCTTTCTAATTGGTGGCTAAATGTAGCCACTAATAATCAAGCGCTATCCAGGGTGCTGAACCTAAAATGGGCAGGATCCTAAGATTTATATTCCTGCTTTTAAATAAAGATAACAAGAGAACGAAGAAAATTGATAATAGATCATTCGAAAGTTGCTTAAAATTGCATGCTCTATCTGAATCAAGAAATAAAAAAATTGGGTTTAGTATCCCTTTAAAGTATACCTTCATTATTATTTTCTACTGTTTGCCCATTCATTTTCGAATCAAAACAAGATTCCTCTTTACCTTTGTATTGATTAATATTTTATTTATTTTATACTGAAAGCCTTTCTTTTTCTAGGAAATAGAATAACTGTGAATTTAGTAAGTTAATTCTACCATTTGGACAAACCATAGGTTAGCAAAAGTTCATGCTGTACTGAGGGTGAAATTAGTTTGAATGTCTAGACACCGATGCCCTTTGCAGATAATATTCAACATCATTAAGGTCAGTACAAATGCCAGTTTTGACTTAGAAATAATGAACCTTCGGCACTTTTTTAAATTAAAGCTTTCACCTAAAAAGGCATCCCATCAAAATTGTTTTCCAACCAAGCACACAAACTGTAAATGCCAACACTTACTGTGACTTGTCAAGCATTCTATGTTTCATTTCTTTAGCATTTTATACCACAATACAAAGAATTGTTTTTATTTACCACTCTGTGTTGACCTAAAAAAATAAAAAAAAGGGTATCATATAAAAGTTGACGGTTTAAAACCCGTGATATACGTTATAAATCTATTAGAATTGTAAAATAATAGTACTCAAATACATTAAATATATATATATATATATATATATATATATATATATATATATATATATATATATATATATATATATATATATATAAAATGTCTGTATAGTTAAAGCGTGGGTTAATACAGTTCATAAAATTCATATAAAGTCCCAACAATATATATTTCAAAAAAAGTTCATAAAAATTAGGTGGATAGGAGGCAAGGGTCCCGGTCCCTTTTGGGTATCTACTTACACTCTTCTACCTCAATCAATATGACGTAATGGCTGCACAGTATAGGTATAGTCTAGTCACAGACACCAGGCGTTTCTTGTCTCCTTGTGATGTTATCAAACATTGTCCAAAAATGTGTTCCCAGATAACTTGTATCTATTTAGAAAAACATAGAACATATTCAACTATGTGCAGAACATTGGAATGTGAAATATTTACAGTCAATAAACAGTATAATACTTTAGTAATAATGAATATTGCTTAGATATGCTATCACATGATTTCATCTACTTAAAGGAGCAGTCAACACATTAGATTTGCATAATCAACAAATGCAAGATAACAAGACAATACAATAGCACTTAGTCTGAACTTCAAATGAGTAGTAGATTTTTTTTATAACAAATTTCAAAGTTATGTATATTTCCACTCCCCTTGTACCATGTGATAGCAATCAGCCAATCACAAATGCATATAGTATAGTCTGTGAATTCTTGCACATGCTCAGTAGGATCTAGTGACTCAAAAATTGTAAATATAAAAGACTGTGCACATTTTTTTTAATGGAAGTAAATTGGAAAGTTGTTTAAAATTACATGTTGTATCTGAATCATGAAAATTTAATTTAACCTGAGTGTCCCTTTAACTGCACAGGGGGCCTATGCACTTATATATAAGTCTATGACCTCTAGTTATCAAGCTGTCAACCGCAAATACGTTGGAATTCCGCAGCGTATTTGTGGCGAGGCTGATTTGCTGTAGTTATCAAGCCCTACAGACCGGCAAAAGTAGAATCTAGTGATGTAAGCTACGATCCGCCGGACTCAGTCCGACACAGATCGATTCTCACATCACTCCAGATGTTCCAAACGCAAGTTCGGCACAATCTGACTACTTTTGCTAGTTATCAAAGAACTAGCAGGCACGCTCAGCACTTTTCCGGCCCAGCGTACCTAGTTTTCAATCCGCCGCCCTGGAGGAGGCAGATCCCATAGGAATCAATGGGAGTCTGACAGCAGAGAGAGCTCATATTCGCTGCTGCCTGATATCCCATTGATTCCTATGGGAACGTCTGCACCTAACACCATAATATGTACCCCGAGTCTAAACACCCCTAATCTGTCCCCCCTAGACCGCCGCCGCATACATGCTGCTCCCAGACCCCACCACCACCTACATAATACCTATTAACCTCTAATCTGCCGCCCCCTATACCGCCGCCACCAACATTATATATATTAACCCCTATTCTGCCCCCCCTATACCGCCGCTACCTATATTAAACTTATTAACCCCTAAACCTAAGTCTAACACTAACACTAACACCCCCTAACTTAAATATTATTTAAATAAATCAAAATAAAAAATACTATTATTGACTAAATTATTCCTATTTAAAAATAAATACATATGCGTAAAATAAACCCTAAGATAGCTACAATATAACTAATAGTTATATTGTAGGCTATTTTAGGATTTAATTTTATTTTACAGGTAACTTTGTATTTATTTTAACCAGGTACAATAGTTATTAAATAGTTATTAACTATTTAATAACTACCTAGCTAAAAT
This sequence comes from Bombina bombina, assembly GCF_027579735.1. Taxonomy (NCBI): domain Eukaryota; kingdom Metazoa; phylum Chordata; class Amphibia; order Anura; family Bombinatoridae; genus Bombina; species Bombina bombina. Next base: position 151,609,846 of record NC_069505.1, read on the forward strand.
ACTTACAAAATTACCTGTAAAATAAATCCTAACCTAAGTAACAATTAAACCTAACTCTACACTATCATTAAATTAATTAAATAAATTAACTTCAATTACCTAAAATTAAAATCCATAAAATAAACTATAGTACAAAAAAAACAAACACTAAATTACAGAAAATAAAAAAAGAATTACAATAATTTTAATCTAATTACACCTAATCTAAGCCCCCTAATAGAATAATAAAGCCCTCCAAAATAAAAAAATGCTCTACCCTATTCTAAATTACAAAGTAATAAGCTCTTTTACCAGCCCTTTAAAGGGCTTTTTGCGTGCCATTGCCCCAAAGTAATCAGCTCTTTTACCTGTAAAAAAAAAATACAACCCCCCCAACATTAAAACCCACCACCCACATACCCCTACTCTAACCCACCCAAACCCCCCTTAAAAAAAACCTAACACTAACCCCCTGAAGATCACCCTACCTTGATCCGTCTTCACCCAGCTGGGCCGAATTCTTTATCCAAGAGGGGCAAAAGAGGTCCTCCATCCGGTAGAAGTCTTCATCCATGCGGTGTCTTCTATCTTCATCCAACCGCGGCTCCATCTTGCAGACCTCCGACATGGAACATCCTGCTGGCCCGACGACTACCCGATGAATGAAGGTTCCTTTAAGGGACGTCATCCAAGATGGTGCCCCTCGAATTCCGATTGGCTGATAGGATTCTATCAGCCAATCGGAATTAAGGTAGGAAAAATCCGATGAAGCTCAATCCGATTGGCTGATCCAATCAGCCAATCAGAATGACCTCGCAATCAGATTTTTCCTACCTTAATTCCGATTGGCTGATAGAATCCTATCAGCCAATCGGAATTCGAGGGATGCCATCTTGGATGACGTCCCTTAAAGGAACCTTCATTTGTCGGGTAGTTGTCGGGCTAGCAGGATGTTCCGCGTCGGAGGTCTGCAAAATGGAGCCGCGGTTGGATGAAGATAGAAGACACCGCTTGGATGAAGACTTCTACCGGATGGAGGACCTCTTTTGCCCCTCTTGGATAAAGAATTCGGCCCAGCTGGGTGAAGACGGATCAAGGTAGGGTGATCTTCAGGGGGTTAGTGTTAGGTTTTTTAAGGGGGGTTTGGGTGGGTTAGAGTAGGGGTGGTGGGTTTTAATGTTGGGGGGGTTGTATTTTTTTTTACAGGTAAAAGAGCAGATTACTTTGGGGCAATGCCCTGCAAAAAGCCCTTTTAAGGGCTGGTAAAAGAGCTGATTACTTTGTAATTTAGTATAGGGTAGGGCATGTTTTTATTTTGGGGGGCTTTATTATTCTATTAGGGGGCTTAGATTAGGTGTAATTAGTTTAAACTTCTTGTAATTCTTTTTTATTTTCTGTAATTTAGTGTTTGTTTTTTTTGTACTATAGTTTAGTTTATTTAATTGAATTTAATTTTTGGCAATTGTAGTTAATTTATTTAATTAATTTAATGATAGTGTAGTGTTAGGTTTAATTGTAACAGGTTACGATTTATTTTACAGGTAATTTTGTATTTTAGCTAGGCAGTTATTAAATAGTTAATAACTATTTAATAACTATTGTACCTGGTTAAAATAAATTCAAAGTTGCCTGTAAAATAAAATAAAATCCTAAAATAGCTACAATATAATTATTAGTTATATTGTAGCTATCTTAGGGTTTATTTTACAGGTAAGTATTTAGTTTTAAATAGGAATAATTTCGTTAATAATTGTAGGTTTTATTTAGATTTATTAAAATAATATTAAAGTTAGGGGGTATTAGTGTTAGACTTAGGTTTAGGGGTTAATAAGTTTAATATAGGTGGTGGCGGTATAGGGGGGCTGGATAGGGGTTAATAAGTTTAATATAGGTGGCGGCGGGGTCCAGGAGCGGCGGTTTAGGGGTTAAACATTTAATTTAGTTGCGGCGGGGTCCGGGAGCGGCGGTTTAGGGGTTAAACAATTTATTTAGTTGCGGCGGGGTCCGGGATCTGCAGGATAGGGGTTAATAACTTTATGTAGGTGGCGGCGGTATAGGGGGCGGCAGATTAGGGGTTAATAAGTATAATGTAGGTGGCGGTGGGGTCCGGGAGCTGCGGTTTAGGGGTTCATATATTTATTATAGTTGCGGCTGGGTCCGGGATCGGCGGTTTAGGGGTTAATATATTTTTTAGAGTTGCGGCGGGCTCCAGGAGCGGCGGTTTAGGGGTTAATAACTTTATTCAGTTGCAGGGGGCTCCGGGAGTGGCAGTTTAGGGGGTAAAACAATATAAGCTGCGAAGAAGCCGATGAGCAGCGAGATCGATGACTGTCAGTTAACAACAGTCCGCTGCTCATCGCTCTGTACTTGGTGCATGGCTTCTTGACAGCTTTATTGATAACTTTGGTGAACGTATTCAGGTCCGTGGCGGCAATGGTAAGCGAGCTTAGGCGAGCGTATTGGGCCGGCGAATGCAGGAAACTAGACGGCTTCATACATAGAGGCCTATATGTGTGTAAATACATTAATACATCGTACACACTCCACACACACACACACACACACACACACACACATATATATATATATATATATATATATTTATATTTATTTATTTAGACATTTATATGTATGTATCTCAATGTTGAAGCCATTTACAGCCTTATTTTTCCCTAACACCTGAGACATCATATCTTATAACTTTTTTTGTGCAATATTTTTTTTAATACTTTTTATTAGATGGTGTTATTATGAGTGTTACTGTACTTTTTAATTTATTTTTAATACAAGCTTAAAACCCAATGTGCGCAACCACCAGCGATAAACCTTCCGTAAATAAATACCAGAAAACATTTTTTTTTCTTTATCTAGTATAACAATCAAATATGTGAAATATTATTTAAATATTCAAATATTAACATTTAAATGTTGAATCTCATATAATCAGTATTTAAATGTAATGTTTGAATGCAACGTTCCAATAATTGAACATTACATTTGCTATTGAAATGTATCACAAAGCATATGAATAGCAGAATGATTGTCAAGGACATAATTCATTCTACCATTTCATGTCAAATGTATGATATTCAGTCATTCCTACTCTTGACATTAAATTTACAAAGTGTAATATAGCTCACCATGCATTTAACTATCTCTTTAAAATATTTATAGGCCTGGACTGGGCAAAAAAATGTGATATTTGGAGAGTCAGTAGCAACTAATACAAAATGGAAAATGTCTTGATATCAGTTCAGCAACTTTTGAATAACTGTCAGGAATGAGGGATGTTCAGGTTAGAGCTCAGACGTGGTGCTTCTAGATTCAGGAGACAGAACAGTTTTTGGGGCCTATTTATCAAGCCGTCAACTGCAAATACGCCGGAATTCAGCAGCGTAATTGTGGCAAGCTTGATTCAACCTATTTATCAAAGCCTACAGACCGGCAAAAGTTTAAATTTGTGACGTAACATACGATCCACGGGTCTCTCAATTCGACACAGATCGATGCTTACATCATTACAGATGTTCCGAATACAAATTCAGCACTATCTGACACCTTTTGCCATTTATCAAATTTCTAACAGGTACATTTGCCACTATTCCGGCCCAGCGTACCTGGTTTTCAATCTGCCACCCTGGAGGCCGCGGATGCCATAGTAATCAATGGGAGTCTGAAAGCAGCGAAAGCTTATGTTCGATGCTACCAGATATCCCATTGATTTCTATGGTAGAAAACAAATTACGTTTACACCTAACATAAGCCCCGAGTCTAAACACCCCTAATCTGCCGCCCCCGATATCGCCACCACCTAAATAAAAGTTATTAACCCCTATCCCGCCACAAGTGTAATAAAATTATTAACCCATAAACCCCTGGCCTCCCACATCACTACCATTAACTAAACCTATTAACCCCTAAACCGCCAGCCCCCCACATCAACCATAAACTAAATTAAGCTATTAACCCCTAAACCTAACAACCCGCTAACTGTACATTAAAATTACAACATCCCTATCTTATAATAAATTAAAACTTACCTTTAGAATTAAAATAAACTATATTAAACTATTAATTAACCTACCCTAACTATTATACTAAAATTACATTAAACTATATTAAGCTATTAATTAACCTACCCTAACTATTATACTAAAATTACATGAAACTATATTAAACTATTGATTAACCTACCCTAACTATTATACTAAAATTATATTAAACTACCAATTAAATTAACTATAGTACATATTTAAAAACCTAACCCTACTTAAATTATTGAAATCTACAATTAAAAGTTACTAAGTTACAAAAAATAAAAAACACTAAGTTACAAAAAAAAACCACAGTATCAAAAATAAAAAACAATTACACCTAATCTAATAGCCATATCAAAATAATTAAAGCCCCCCCAAAAAAAACCTTGTCTACAATAAACTACCAATGGCCCTTAAAAGGGCCTTTTGCGGGGCATTGCCCTAAATAAATCAGCTCTTTTACCTGTACAAAAAATACAAACACTCCCCCAACAGTAAAACCCACCACCCATACCACCCCCAAATAAAAACCTATCTAAAAAACCTAAGCTCCCCATTGCCCTGAAAAGGGCATTTGTATGGTATTGCCCTTAAAATGGCATTTAGCTCTTTTACTGCCCAAAGTCCCTAACCTAAAAAAAACCCCACCCAATAAACCCTTAAAAAAACCTAACACTAACCCCTGACGATCCACTTACAGTTTTCAAAGACAAGACATTCATCCTCATCCAAGCTGCAGAAGTCCTCATTGAAGCCAACAGAAGTCTTCATCCAGACGGCATCTTCTATCTTCATCCATCCAGCGCAGAGCGGGTCCATCTTCAAGACATCCGGCGCGGAGCATCCTCTTCTTCCGATGGTCGCTGTAGAATGAAGTTTCCCTTTAAGGTACGTCATCCAAGATGGCGTCCCTTACATTCCAATTGGCTAATATAATTCTATCAGCCAATAGGAATTAAAGGGGAAAAAATCCTATTAGGATTGAGCTTTCATCCTATTGGCTGATCCAATCAGTCAATAGGATTGAGCTAACATTCTATTGGCTGATTGGAATAGCCAGATGTCTTGAAGATGGACCAGCTCCACGCTGGATGGATGAAGATAGAAGATGCCATCTGGATGTTTTTTTAAGGGTTTATTGGGTGGGTTTTATTTTTAGGTTAGGGACTTTGGGCAGTAAAAGAGCTAAATGCCCTTTTAAGGGCAATGTCCATACAAATGCCCTTTTCAGGGCAAGGGGGAGCTTAGGTTTTTATTTGAGGGTGTTGGTTGTGTGGGTGGTGGGTTTTACTGTTGGGTGGTGTTTGTATTTTTTTTACAGGTAAAAGAGACTATTTCTTTGGGGCAATGCCCCGCAAAAGGCCCTTTTAAGGGCCATTGGTAGTTTATTGTAGGCTAGGGTTTTTTTATTTTGGGGGGGCTTTTTATTTTGATAGGGCTATTAGATTAGGTGTAATTGTTTTTTTATTTTTTATACTGTGGGGGTTTTTTTTGTAATTTTTAATTGTAGAGTTCAATAATTTGAGTAGGGTTAGGTTTTTAAATATGCAATATAGTTAATTTAATTGGTAGTTTAATGTAATTTTAGTATAATAGTTAGGGTAGGTTAATTGTTTAATATAGTTTAATGTAATTTTAGTATAATAGTTAGGGTAGGTTAATTAATAGCTTAATATAGTTTAATGTAATTTTAGTATAATAGTTAGGGTAAGTTAATTAATAGCTTAATATAGTTTAATGTAAATTTTATATAATAGTTTGGGTAGGTTAATTAATAGCTTAATATAGTTTAATGTAATTTTAGTATAATAGGGAGGATAATTAATAGTTTAATATAGTTTATTTTAATTCTAAAGGTAAGTTTAAATTTATTATAAGATAGGGATGAGGTAATTTTAAATTCAATATTTTTTATTGAAATGAACATACAAACTGAAATATAGACAGTCTTATACATATTTTTGGCCGAAAATTCATACAACAATAAGAAAAAGGAAAGAAAAAGAAAAGAGAAATAAAATACAAATGCAGAGACAGGTTCCTCGACTTCTTTATACAATGTATAACTACATTCAATTTGCAATGAGACCTCCTGCTGAGAAGTGAGAAGTAGGTTTACCAGAGTGAGTAAGATAGAGTAAGAGGGAAAGATAGAGGGGATAAAGGGGGATGGGGTGAAGGTATTCCTAGACAATAATTAGTCTGCTGGCTGCGCACATGTTAATGTGACTGGTTCCAAAGGAACATAATATTATAAAAATGTTCTGACTTAGCATGATAGCTGTGATACATTTCTTCTAAAGATAGGACATGATTTATTTCAGCGATCCATTGGTGTAATGTTGGTATTTTAGTTTTTTTCCAGAGTCTGGGTATTAGTCTCTTAGCACTATTTAGCATTGTCTGAAGTAGAGAAGTCTTATAATGGCAGCCCAATCTGGGCAGGATATTTAAGAGTATCATTTGTGGGGTTAGATTAATTTTGTAGTTTAGTTTCGTATTTATATATTGCTCGACTTCTTGCCAGAAGGGTTTGATTACAGGGCAATGCCACCATATATGGGAGGTTGTACCTCTACCACCACAGGCTCTCCAGCAATTAGATGGAGTGGTAGGGTAGATTCTATGTAAGCGGACTGGTGTGAGATACCATCTCGAAATCAATTTATAATTGGTTTCAACTATATTGGCTGAGATTGACGATTTCATTATTGAGGTGATTCCTCTTTCCCAGTCCTTGTCATCTAGATGTAAATCCAGTTCTTTTTCCCAAGATAATCGGAATGAGGGGGGTGTTAGGGAGTCATTAGATTGCAGAAGTTTGTAAGTGAGGGATAAAAGGTGTTTGGGTGTCACTGGTAACAAACATAAAGATTCAAAAGTCGTGAATGGTCTGATTATGTCTGACTTGTTTGGATGCGTCTGTAAGAAATGTCTAAATTGAAAGTATAGAAACCAGGAGTCAAGTGGTGGGCCTATCTCTTTTTGTATATCTGAAAGGTTTTTTATGTGTCCTTCTGATATCAGGGTATATATTGGAACATATGTTGATCCGCTCTCCTTGATGATCGGCTTAGATATTCCTAGCCCAGGGAACATATTGTCATTTATTATAGGTGTGAGGGGTGAGATGGGGGTGGAGATCTTTTTATGTGTTGAGATTAGTCTATCCCATGTAGATAGGGTCTCCATAATAAAGGGATTGTGTCTTACTTCTGGGGGTCTGTATTTACTTGGAATCCAACAAAGATCAGTAAGGTTAGTATTACTTAAAGTTTGAGAATATAGTGACACCCAGGGTTTGGGATCATTTCGTTGATTCCATGCAATGATACGTGTCAAATGATTTGCTCTATAGTAATTTACTAGATTCGGGATTCCCAGACCTCCCCTCTGCTTAGAGAGATAAAGAGTGTGACTCGAGACTCTCGGTCTAGAGTAGGACCAGACAAAGCGGTCAATGATTTTCTGTAGGTTCGAGAGATATGATCTAGAGGGTGTGAGTATTAATGTCTGAATTACATATAGTATTTTAGGCAAGATTGACATTTTTACCGCGTTTACTCTTCCCAACCACGATAGATGCCCCGACCTATGCCATGTGTTGAGCTCCAGTTCTATTTTTTGCTTCAGCAACTTATAGTTCAAATCTAATGTTTCATGTATAGTGGGTTTGATGAAGAGCCCTAGATATGTAATGCAACTCGCCAAAGGGAATGCTTTTTGGGTCGTTATGTATAGAGTGTCATCTGTGTTAGTCTGGACTGGCAGGATCATAGATTTTCCCATGTTTATTGAAAAATTTGAGAGTTTTTTATATATCGACATGATCTCAACAAGGGCAGGGACAGACAGTGCAGGATCAGTCAGCGTGAACAGTATATCGTCTGCAAATAACAAACATTTGGTTTCAGATTGCCCAATCTTTATTCCCCTAATCTCTGGTATTTCCTGAACCTGTGCTGCTAGAGTCTCCACCGACAGGGCGAACAACAAGGGAGAAAGGGGACAGCCTTGACGTGTCCCATTTTGTATAAGAAAGCTGCATGAAAGTGTGTTATTGACTATGACTTTCGCACTGGGGGCAGAGTACAATGCTAAAATTTTATCTATAAATAGTTGTGGTAGGCCAAATTTGTATAGGGTGGACCACAAAAATTGCCAATCCACCCTATCAAACGCCTTCTCGGCATCAGTTGACAGCAGAATCAAGGGAGTTTGTTCTGATGTAGCGTGATGTAAGATATGCAGTAGTCTTGTGGTATTATCTTTGGCTTCTCGCATGGGGATAAAACCCACTTGGTCAGCTTGTATTAAATATGGAAGATAACGTTTTAGTCTATTGGCTAAGATCCTAGCATAAAGCTTGACATCTACATTTAGTAGTGATATTGGTCTATAATTTGTCATCTGGCTCGGGTCTTTACCTGGCTTGGGAATTACCGTAATGTTGGCCTCCAGCATACGACTAGAGAAAGTGTTCCCCCCTTCAATGTCATTAAATAACCTTTGGAGATGTAGTCCGATTTCTGGTGACATTAATTTATAAAATTTTGGGGTGAACCCGTCTGGTCCTGGTGCTTTCTCAGGAGCTAATTGTTTGATTGTATCTTGCACTTCTTTTAGTGTAATGGGGGATTCTAAGTCCTTTTGTGCAGCTTCTGATAGACAGGGTAATTCTAGTTTAGATAGAAAATTTTCTATTTGTTCCTTCTTATTTTGGGGGTTGGAGTTATCCAGATTATATAGTTTACTGTAGTATGCCGAGAAGGCGTCTGCTATGCTTTCACTCTTGTTTTGTTCTATATTGTTTTCATCTCTTATTGTTCTAATGAAAGATTTAAATACTCTCTTTTTTAATGACCTGGCCAGTAGTTTGCCTGCTTTGTTGTTTTCAGCAAAATATTTTGCGTTTAGTGCTAGGGCGCGCCTGTGTGCATTTTTATTGAGATATTGGTTAAGTTCATCTCTGGCTTTGTTAACCTTATCTAATAGATCATTAGATCTCGGGGTTTTCTTATGTTCCCTTTCTGCTGTGTTTAGGGTGTCGAGAAGTGTTTTATAAATCTGTTCCATCTGCCTACGATGATTTGATGTCTGTTTGATTATTTCTCCCCTTATATAGCACTTATATGCTTCCCAATTATTGATGTTTGAAGTATCTACTGGGTCATTTAAATCGAAAAAGAGGGATGTTTTATCTGTGATGCTTTTAAAGATTACGGGATCTGTAAAAATTGTATTGTTTAGTTTCCATGTGTCTCTTATCCCCGGTTTCTGTGGCCATGCAAAGGAACTTATTACCATAGAATGATCCGACCAGGGGGTTTGGGAGATTTTGGCGTCTATTAACAATTGTAGGGAGGACTGGTCACAGAGAATGTAATCAAGTCTCGTATAGGTTTTCTGTGGGTGAGAAAAGAAGGTGAAATCTCTAGTAGTGGTGTGGGTCATGCGCCAGACGTCGAAAGTTGGAATCAATTGTAATGCAAGCCAATTAGCCTTAATCACTTTGAGAGGCATGTAAGTTTTCCCTGTTGATACATCTAACGAGGGGTCTACTGGGAAGTTAAAGTCTCCTGCAATATATATAGGACCCTTTGCAGAGTCAAGTAATCGGTTCATTGCTTTCCTGAAAAATGTGGGTTTGGGGCGGTTTGGGGCATAAATATTAAGTAATGTTAGCGGTCTGCCATAGCAGGTGCCTACTACCAATAGGAATCTACCTTCGTCATCTCTTATACATTTCAAAAGCTCGAATGGAAGGCCTTTCCTAATTAGTATACCGACTCCATTTTTCTTAGTAATGTTGGAGCTGGTATATTGTTTATCGTAATATCTTGTAGGAAGAGATGGTTCATGTCTTTTTTTGAAGTGGGTTTCTTGAATGAATACTATATCTATGTGTTTCTTATGGAAGTCATAAAGTGCAATGGATCGTTTTTGGGCTGAGAGAAACCCTTTAACATTTTGTGTAGCCATAATAAGTTTATTGGGTGTGGATTGTTGTGTCATGTTTTCTTATCAAGCTAAGTGAGTGTGCGCTGCTTTAATATTAGTCGGAGGTTAGTCTAGTCAGGAGGTGAGGGCAAGAAAGAGGGTGAAAGTAGAAGGAGTAAGTAAAGGTGTTAGAAATCCTTAGTAAGTTAAGAAGTATGCAGAAAGTAATGCACAAAGAGTAATAAGAGTAATGAAGGGGAAGTAAGGGTTCTTAGAAGGGGGTCTTGTAGTGGTCAGATAAGGCTTTCAGTTACTCATGGAGGCTCTGGGAAAATCAGGTTCTTACAATACATTCCTAATTTAAAATATGAGATATAGCCAAATAAATGCATTCCTGTAAAACAGCTAAATAAACAAATACATTGAGAAGGTAACAAAAGATGAACAGACATAGATAGCACAACTTAACCATACATTTCAGTGAACAGTGGCTTTTATGTCCTCAGAGAGTTTATGCAGAAATAAAGAATAAATCCATGTAGCTAGCGATTGTGTCATCTCTAGCCCTTGTATAACAATACCACGGAACTTTAGATTTTAACTATACGGAACACTTATGAATAACCATTAATTTATAAAGCCAAAAGAAAAGAAAAAGCATTCATAGCATTAAAGTTAAAATATAATTTCTTTCTTAATTTATATCAGCACAGTCAGCTGCATTAACCCCTGCTCATGCCCAGCAGGTTAGTGTGTTAATAGTCTCTTTAGCTTCGTGTCGATGGTTAGTTTGCAGCTTGCAATAGTAAATGAGGATCTAACCAATATATTGGCAACATTTGATGAGTTCAGTCTGTACAGCTCTTAACTACATACTTTGCAAAATTGAAACAACTCAATAAACTAGAGAAAACCATGAACCTAAAAACTGGTGCATAATAATAAACATAAACATTGAAATGATGAGAGAACCATACTGGACCTATACATGCCTCATACATACTAGCAGGTTCTAGTCCTCTCTCCAAGGCATAATCAAAAGTCAGACTGTAAACAGTGCAAAAATGGGACATCAACTTAGATTAAAGCTGATGGATGTTATGTCTTGATCACATACAATAGTTACCCACACTCCTCAGGTCAGTCGATAGGTTGTTTATCTTTAGATCTACTCCTTGGCACAGCTTGAAGAGTGGAGGCAGACCTAAAGGATAGCGGAACTGTCCCATCTCATACTTTGCTGGGTAATGAATCAAGGCTTGGTTAGTAGGGGTCTAGAGATGGGTAACTTCTTAGGAGGAGGTGATTTAGTAATGTCACTCCATGATCTATGCTTGGCGGTAGGGGAGCGACTTTTTTCTGGTAAGTCCTCGTGGTTAGGTAGAGTGGCCTTATTCGTAGGAAGAGCTATATCTAATTTAGTGCAGAAGGAGTTAATATCAGACACCTGTGTGCATTCATATCTTTTCCCGTTCTTCATCACCTGAACCTGCACAGGGAAGCCCCATCTATAAGGTATGTTAAGAGACCTCAGGTGCTGTGTGAGGGTAGAGAATTCTCTCCTCCTTTGCAGTGTCAGGATAGAGAGATCAGCAAAAAATTTAATGGGAACACCTTGATATTTAAAATTTTGCTGCTTGCGTGCCTGCTGTAGAATCAACTCCTTTTCTAGGAACTTTGAGAAGCATATAACCACATCTCTGGGCGGGCTGGTTTCTGGAGGTCTCGGTTTTAACGATCGATGTGCTCTTTCCAGTTGTATAGTTGTTGTATCTGGGTATTCCTCTTCCAAAAGAGAATGAAACAGTCCATCTAAGTAATTCCTTAAATGTGGGCCTAATACCGTTTCTGGAATGCCTTTGATTCGTACATTGTTACGACGCGTTCTATTTTCAAGCTCATCAAGCTTCGTTTCCAAATCTGTGATCTGTTTCTGTTGTGATCTCATTTTATTTGACATATTCAACATTCCTGCTGTTATCTCTTCTCTATCTTCTTCTAGAGTATCTACTCTAAGTCCCAGATCAGTGATATCTCTTTTTAGCTCTGCACATTCTTCTTTTATGCAGAACTTCACCTGATTGATAAGCATTTCCATTGCCTTGTACGTGATAGGGCCTTCCTTATCTTTTTCTGTAATTTGCGTTTCAGCGTCACTGTCAGCTAGCACTATATCTGATTCTGGTTCTGTGGTTTGATCTGCAGATGACTCAGCCATTTTAGGCTTCTCTGTGGCCTTAAAAAAGGTGCTAACGTTGTTGGCTGTAGCCTTGTTGGTTTTTTCCAGTTTTGTTAGTCTCCTAGAGGCCATCTCATGTAAAATATTAAGTGGTTACGTCTAGTGGGTTTAACTATTAGTGATGTAGATCCAGAGCTGCTTGTAAGTATTTAGATCTGCGTCATATACTTGATCGTGGCCACTAATTTGTATCAGAACCGCAGCGTGTCATTTCTCATATAACTGCAGCCATATCCTAATTTATATGGATGTGGATACAATAATGTAGTTTAAGTGCACCAAATGTTTATTGTGGAGCTGAACAGAGATTTATAACAATGCTTTAGGAGACGTTACTGCATTTATACCTCCTGAAAGTCTCCTGACCTTAATATGTTGGTGATCATGTTTCACATTTAAACAATTAGTTCAGGTCGCAGGTTTTTTTTTCAGTTAAGGGGGGAGTATAACTGTTTGTGCAGTACATAAAATCTTCTGCTGCTGCCCCTCAGTTTCCTTACTGCGCCATGAATCATAAATAGATATGACCTGTAGTAAAGTTCAATTGTGGCTTGTAGCTCTGATGCGCACTATGTTAATGTCTCGTAACTGATTGTAAAACATCGTGATCTTTTGTAATCTTGTCACGGATTTTGTCCCCAGTCAAAACTATGTTAGCTCAACTGCCGGTTTGGCCGAGTCGTGTTGCGTGTCTTACCCGGCTGCTGTTTATATGCCTGGTCCTTTTTTGCAGCGTTCCGGTTCAGGCCTCTGTTTTCTTTCACCGGCGTGGATGAGAGGGCCGCAAACGCCGCGGCGTAATGTGTTCACGCTGAGGTATAAGACTTACATCGATCAGCTGGGCAAGTTTAGATGTTTTGGAATATGCCTCTTGTAGATCTCTCAGAGCCTCTAAGACTGCAGGAATTATGCCTTACACCATGCCACTAGCAGGAGCTCAATGCGGTGCGGCCATCTTAGATGGCGTTCCGGCTCCGCCCCCAGGGATGAGGTAATTTTAATGTAAAGTTAGCGGTTGTTAGGTTTAGGGGTTAATAGCTTAATTTAGTTTATGGCGATGTGGGGGGCTGGCAGTTTATGGGGTTAATAAGTTTAGTAAGTTGTAGTGATGTGGGAGGCCAGGAGTTTAGGGGTTAATACATTTATTTAGGTGCTTCGGGGTCCAGGAGCAGCGGGATAGGGGTTAATACATTTATTTAGTTGTGGCAGGGTCCGGGAGCAGTGGGATAGGGGTTGAACATTTTAGTATAGTGGCGGTGTTTAGTGACAGGGTTTAAATAAACTTGGGAAAAAGCCGAATAGCAGCGAGATCGATGACTGCTAGTTAACAACAATTTGCTGCTCATCGACCCGTACTTGGTGCGCAGCTTTTTGCCAGCTTTTTGATAAATATGGAGATGTATTCAGGTCCGCGGCGGTGATGTTAGGCGAGCGTATTGGTGCCGGCAAATGCAGCATAGTTGATGACTTAATAAATAGGCCTCTTTACCTTAGAAGATTTCTGTCTAGGTATACTTGTCCAGTAAAACAAAAGCTTTATTGGAAGCCCAAACAAGTTGATATCAGTCAGATACAAAACAGAAACAAAGTTCAATGACACAGCATGTTCAGGTACTTGGGAAAGCAATACCACAGGATACTCATTTATTTGGGTTAGCAATGCCATAGAGTACTCAGGTACTTGGATAAAATGCCACAGGATACTCAGGTACTTGGGATGGCAATTAAACAGGATACTCAGGTAATTGGATAGACAATTCCGCAGGATGGTCAGGTAATTAGAATATCAGTGCCACAGGATACTCAGGAACTTAGGGTAGTAATGCTACAGGATACTCAGGAACTTAGGTAAGTAAAGGCACAGGATACTCAGGAACTTAGGTAAGTAAAGCCACAGGATACTCAGGAACCTTGGGTAGTAATGCTACAGGATACTCAGGAACTTGGGATGTCAATTCCACAGCATAGTCAGATAATTGGGATAGCATTGCCACAGAATACTTAGGAACTAGGGATAAAAATGACAAAGGATACTCAGGAACTTGGGTCACAAGTCACAAGTCACAGTACTGACTGGCTTGAATAACAGGTTGCAGAATACACATGCTTGGATTAGCTGAACACAGTATTGATTGGCTTGTATAACAGGTTGCAGGGTAGACAGTATTGGAATGCAACTTACAAGACTCACAGGCTTGGAGAGGGCTCCCAGGACAAACAGACTGTAAACAGAAAAATCCTTAATGCCAGAGCACCTGAAGGGGGAAGGGTCAGCCAATTTAAAGGAGAGCAGCAAGACAGGTGCAAGCAACCAGAAATCACAGACAGGATGAGCCCTCTAGTGGCCAAGGAGTAAGCTGCAGCAGGAGATTTTAAAGGGACAGACACTATCCAGGAACAGACGTGACAATAACATAAAGAAAATCTAGTCTATGGACATTATTAGACAGTTTTGTAGGCTCTACCACTCAATGGATCATTACAAAATCAGATAGATAGAATTAAGAGCTAGGATTGAAATATAATTATATTCAACTGAAATAACATTAATATAAACAAAAAAAGCTGGGGTTTACTTCTTTGTGCTGTGTTAAATATTGTATAGTCTGTGAACAAAGTCTGGCTGCTGTTGCAGATACAATCCACAATCTGTAGATACAAAAAAGGGGAAGAGAGGAGCAGAGCATACAGACAGGGGGAGCGGGAAGACATAAAGCATTACTAGTGTAGTATTTTCAGTTGTGAAAAGGCCTAGTAATCCCACAATAAACTAGCTCACATGGACATACCTCAGCATGACGTATGAAATGCACACGGGAGGGGAATATTTCCCAATCTGGGACAGTCTAGTCAAAATGAAACTTTCATCATTTAGATAGGCCATGCAATTTTTAACGACTTATACAAACAAGATATTTCTACTCTGTGCCAAACGTTTGGTAAAAGCTCTCTATAGAACATATTTATGCTCCTCTACACCATATAAGAAAAATATGCCAAAGAGAAAGGTTGGAAATAAGAGAGTGCTAAGTGTAAGGCAAGAGGATCCACATGTTCTCGGGACATTGCAACACAGGAACAAAAATAATAATCGCTTTGAGACAGGAGGAGATGACCCCACAGGGAGTATGTTATATATACCCTGAAGACATCTCTCCTATTTAAACCATTAGGTTTATCCACATAACATAATTTACATTCTTAATCTTTTGATCCATCAAACACCATCATTACTGGAGACACAATCCCTATAACAGGACAGATTTGCACAAACTTGAAGGGACACTGAACCCAAATTTTTTCATTCATGATTCAGATAGTTGCAATTTTAAGCAACTTTCTAATGTACTCCTATTATCAATTTTTCTTTGTTCTATTGCTATCTTTATTTAAAAAAGAAGGCATCTAAGCTTTTTGTTTGGTTTAGGACCCTGGAAAGCACTTATTCATTGGTGGATGAATTTATCCGCCAATCAGCAAGAACAACCCAGGTTGTTCACAAAAAATGGGCCGGCGTCTAAACTTACATTCTTGCATTTCAAATAAAGATACCAAGAGAATGAAGAAAATGTGATAATAGGAGTAAATTAGAAAGTTGCTTAACATTGCATGCTCTATATGAATTACTAAAGAAAATTTGGGTTCAGTGTCCCTTTAACCTTATCTTGGGGTAAGCTCTGTTTAAAGCCTCACAGACTATAGTTACTCCTTAACTAAACAAAGGACCAAATGAATTATAGAAAGTAAAATAACAATATACAGTATGTATCACATGTTCTTATGTTTCATATCTATTTTATAATGTTTTTCGCTGGCCAACCTTGTGTTTTTATATGTATTTTTCCTTTTTATGATAATTAAAACAACTTATATGTTATCTCTTGGGCCTAGATTTAGAGTTCGGCGTTAGCCGTGAAAACCAGCGTTAGAGGCTCCTAACGCTGGTTTTAGGCTACCGCCGGTATTTGGAGTCAGTGATTAAAGGGTCTAACGCTCACTTTTCAGCCGCGACTTTTCCATACCGCAGATCCCCTTACGTAAATTGCGTATCCTATCTTTTCAATGGGATCTTCCTAACGCCGGTATTTAGAGTCGTTTCTGAAGTGAGCGTTAGAGCTCTAACGACAAAACTCCAGCCGCAGGAAAATAGCAGGAGTTAAGAGCTTTCTGGGCTAACGCCGGTTCATAAAGCTCTTAACTATTGTACCCTAAAGTACACTAACACCCATAAACTACCTATGCACCCCTAAACCGAGGTCCCCCCACATCGCCGCAACTCAATTACATTTTTTTAACCCCTAATCTGCCGACCCCAACCTACGTTATACTTATGTACCCCTAATCTGCTGCCCCTAACACCGCCGACCCCTGTATTATATTTATTAACCCCTAACCTGCCCCCCACAACGTCGCCGCCAGCTACTTACAATAATTAACCCCTAATCTGCCGACCGCAAAGCGCCGCCACCTACGTTATCCTTATGTACCCCTAATCTGCTGCCCCTAACACCGCCGACCCCTATATTATATTTATTAACCCCTAATCTGCCCCCCTCAACGTCGCCGACACCTGCCTACACTTATTAACCCCTAATCTGCCGAGCGGACCTGAGCGCTACTATAATAAAGTTATTAACCCCTAATCCGCCTCACTAACCCTATCATAAATAGTATTAACCCATAATCTGCCCTCCCTAACATCGGCGACACCTAACTTCAATTATTAACCCCTAATCTGACGACCGGAGCTCACCGCTACTATAATAAATGGATTAACCCCTAAAGCTAAGTCTAACCCTAACACTAACACCCCCCTAAATTAAATATAATTTTAATCTAACGAAATTAATTAACTCTTATTAAATAAATTATTCCTATTTAAAGCTAAATACTTACCTGTAAAATAAACCCTAATATAGCTACAATATAAATTATAATTACATTGTAGCTATTTTAGGATTAATATTTATATTACAGGTAACTTTGTAATTATTTTAACCAGGTACAATAGCTATTAAATAGTTAAGAACTATTTAATAGTTACCTAGTTAAAATAATAACAAAATTACCTGTAAAATAAGTCCTAACCTAAGTTATAATTAAACCTAACACTACCCTATCAATAAATTAATTAAATAAAATACCTACAATTACCTACAATTAACCTAACACTACACTATCAATAAATAAATTAAATACAATTGCTACAAATAACTACAATTACATAAACTAACTAAAGTACCAAAAATAAAAAAGAACTAAGTTACAAAAAATAAAAAATATTTACAAACATAAGAAAAATATTACAACAATTTTTAACTAATTACACCTACTCTAAGCCCCCTAATAAAATAACAAAGACCCCCAAAATAAAAAAATTCCCTACCCTATTCTAAATTAATAGAGTTAAAAGCTCTTTTACCTTACCAGCCCTGAACAGGGCCCTTTGCGGGGCATGCCCCAAGAAAATCAGCTCTTTTGCCTGTAAAAAAAAACATACAATACCCCCCCCAACATTACAACCCACCACCCACATACTACTAATCTAACCCAAACCCCCCTTAAATAAACCTAACACTAAGCCCCTGAAGATCTTCCTACCTTGTCTTCACTAACCAGGTATCACCGATCCGTCCTGGCATCCGGTGCTGAAGAGGTCCAGAAGAGGCTCCAAAGTCTTCCTCCTATCCGGCAAGAAGAGGACATCCGGACCGGCAAACATCTTCTCCAAGCGGCATCTTCGATCTTCTTCCATCCGGTGCGGAGCGGGTCCATCTTGAAGCAGCCGACGCGGATCCATCCTCTTCTTCCGGCGTCTCAGCGAATGCGAGCTCAATCTGATTGGCTGATTGGATCAGCCAATCGGATTGAACTTGATTCTGATTGGCTGATTCCATCAGCCAATCAGAATATTCCTACCTTAATTCCGATTGGCTGATAGAATACTATCAGCCAATCGGAATTCGAGGGACGCCATCTTGGATGACGTCCCTTAAAGGAACCGTCATTCGTCGGGAGACGCCGGAAGAAGAGGATGGATCCGCGTCGGCTGCTTCAAGATGGACCCGCTCCGCACCGGATGGAAGAAGATCGAAGATGCCGCTTGGAGAAGATGTTTGCCGGTCCGGATGTCCTCTTCTTGCCGGATAGGAGGAAGACTTTGGAGCCTCTTCTGGACCTCTTCAGCACCGGATGCCAGGACGGATCGGTGATACCTGGATGGTGAAGACAAGGTAGGAAGATCTTCAGGGGCTTAGTGTTAGTTTTATTTAAGGGGGGTTTGGGTTAGATTAGGGGTATGTGGGTGGTGGGTTGTAATGTTGGGGGGGGGTATTGTATGTTTTTTTTTACAGGCAAAAGAGCTGATTTTCTTGGGGCATGCCCCGCAAAGGGCCCTGTTCAGGGCTGGTAAGGTAAAAGAGCTTTTAACTCTATTAATTTAGAATAGGGTAGGGAATTTTTTTATTTTGGGGGTCTTTGTTATTTTATTAGGGGGCTTAGAGTAGGTGTAATTAGTTAAAAATTGTTGTAATATTTTTCTTATGTTTGTAAATATTTTTTTATTTTTTGTAACTTAGTTCTTTTTTATTTTTGGTACTTTAGTTAGTTTATGTAATTGTAGTTATTTGTAGCAATTGTATTTAATTTATTTATTGATAGTGTAGTGTTAGGTTAATTGTAGGTAATTGTAGGTATTTTATTTAATTAATTTATTGATAGGGTAGTGTTAGGTTTAATTATAACTTAGGTTAGGACTTATTTTACAGGTAATTTTGTTATTATTTTAACTAGGTAACTATTAAATAGTTCTTAACTATTTAATAGCTATTGTACCTGGTTAAAATAATTACAAAGTTACCTGTAATATAAATATTAATCCTAAAATAGCTACAATGTAATTATAATTTATATTGTAGCTATATTAGGGTTTATTTTACAGGTAAGTATTTAGCTTTAAATAGGAATAATTTATTTAATAAGAGTTAATTAATTTCGTTAGATTAAAATTATATTTAATTTAGGGGGGTGTTAGTGTTAGGGTTAGACTTAGCTTTAGGGGTTAATCCATTTATTATAGTAGCGGTGAGCTCCGGTCGTCAGATTAGGGGTTAATAATTGAAGTTAGGTGTCGGCGATGTTAGGGAGGGCAGATTAGGGGTTAATACTATTTATGATAGGGTTAGTGAGGCGGATTAGGGGTTAATAACTTTATTATAGTAGCGCTCAGGTCCGCTCGGCAGATTAGGGGTTAATAAGTGTAGGCAGGTGTCGGCGACGTTGAGGGGGGCAGATTAGGGGTTAATAAATATAATATAGGGGTCGGCGGTGTTAGGGGCAGCAGATTAGGGGTACATAGGGATAATGTAAGTTGCGGCGGTTTACGGAGCGGAAGATTAGGGGTTAATAATATAATGCAGGGGTCAGCGATAGCGGGGGCGGCAGATTAGGGGTTAATAAGTGTAAGGTTAGGGGTGATTAGACTCGGGGTACATGTTAGAGTGTTAGGTGCAGACGTAGGTAGTGTTTCCCCATAGGAAATAATGGGGCTGCGTTAGGAGCTGAACGCTGCTTTTTTGCAGGTGTTAGGTTTTTTTCAGCTCAAACAGCCCCATTGTTTCCTATGGGAGAATCGTGCACGAGGACGTTTTTGAGGCTGGCCGCGTCCGTAAGCAACTCTGGTATCGAGAGTTGCATTTGCGGTAAAAATGCTCTACGCTCCTTTTTTGGAGCCTAACGCAGCATTTTTTTGAACTCTCGATACCAGAGTTAATTTTATGGTGCGGCCAGAAAAAAGCCCGCGGAGCGTTAACAGCCCATCTACCGCCAAACTCCAAATCTAGGCCTTGATGTTTTTATTTGCTATCTCTTTATATAAAAGTGTATAAATACATTACATCACTTTATTGCAGGCTAATAGTCATGATTATATAGGTTCCATTGTATAGGCTTAAAATTTTAAACAACTTTCCAATTTGGTTTTATCATTAAATTTACTTTGTACTTGGCATTCTTTGTTAAAGCTAAACCTTGGCAGGCTCATATGCTAATTTCTAATCCCATAAAGGCCACCTCTTATCTCTGTGCATTTTAACAGTGTTTACATTTATACAGTGCTAGTTCATGTGTGCCATATAGATAACATTGTGCTCACTTCCATGGAGTTACCTAGGAGTCAGCACTAGGAGGCAGTCTGCAGAGGCCTAGATACAAGGTAATCAAAGAGGTAAAACGTATGTTAATATAACAGAGCTGATTATGCAAAACTGAGGAATGGGTAATAATGGGATTATCTATCTTTGTAAACAAAAAAAGATCTAGAATAGATTGTCCATTTAAATATGTCACCCATTGGAGTTGTGACTGTAGCAAACTGTAATGCTTGTGGGATATTCCACTACAAGACCAAACTTGGCCAGTAGTCTTCTTATCCCAGCATCAAGCAGAAATGATAGCGAATATCCCAGAGCAGAGAAAGTTCGCAAAATGAGGTAAGCGGTACTCACAGTAGGCAGGGTAGTCTTTGATGGCAACAGGCAGGGAATCCAGCGGTATGGTAGTTCGAGGATAAACCAATAGAATGGTCAGGCAGGCAGAGTTGAATAACGTTATGGGAATCCAGCATGCACATCATGAGCAGGAACCCAAAAACGATCCGCCACAGAGTAACCCTACCAGTCTACAAGATACTGTAGTTGTCTACGCCTGTATCTGGAGTCCAGGATCTTAACAACCTCATATTCAGGGTCACCATGGACCAGGAGTGGAGGAGGAGGAGGTCGTAGCCGGGTATATCTATTCTTGACGTAGTGCTTGAGTAGTGAGATGTGGAAGACTGGGTGTATGCACAGGGTTCTGGTCAAGGCTACTTTGCAGGCAACAGGAGACAGTCTTTTCAGGACTTTGTAATCATCAATAAACCTAGGCCCTAATTTGTGACAGGGTTGACTTAGAAGAATATGTTGAGAAGAGACCCAAACATGTTCACCTACTGAAATGGCATGTATAGGAGCTCTATGATGATCAGAAAACCTTGTTTATCTGGAGACAGCTGAATGTAACTGAGAGCGAATACTTTGCCAATGAGTGGTGAGATTAGTAATGTGTTGGTCTGCAGCAGGAACCCCTGTGGACTGAGCAGAAAAAGGGAAGACACGAGGTTGGTAACCTGCTGCGGCTTGAAATGGAGAACATCATAGAGAAGAGTGCCAATGAGTTTTCCTTGCCAGCTCAGCTAGGGCTAACAACTCAGACCAGTTGTTATGGAGAGAATTAACAAAGGTTCTGAAATAGGCTTCACGATTTTGATTTACTCTCTCAATTAGCTCATTAGTCTGAGGATGGTAGTCAGAAGACAAGGACTTAGGGGTTCCAATCAATTTGACAAAGGCTCGCCAAAAAGTAGAGATGAATTGTGCACCCCTGTTGGAAACAATATTCATTGGAATACCATGAATTCATACCACATGCAACAGAAGAGATGATAATTATTGGGCAGAAGGCACTTTCTTTAGGGGTACAAAATGAGCCAGTCTGGAAAATCGTTCCACCAAAACCCAGATAACCGTATGATGGTCAGAAGGAGGGAGGTCCACAATGAAGTCCAAGACCATTGTTATGTGTGTCCACGGTTGTTTGGGAATGGACAATAGTTTAAGCAAGCCAGGAGGCAAGGATCTTGTTCTATGTCCCAGGAAGATAAGAGACCTCAAAGTTAACATGGGAAAAGAACAAGGCCCATCTGGCCTGTCGAGGATTGAGTCGATGAGCAGTCTCTAGGTACGTCAGATTCTTGTGGTCAGTGAGAATCTGAATAGGATTGGCGGTACCCTCTAGCCAAAGACGCCATTCAGTCAGGGCCATCTTAATGGCTAAGAGTTCATGATTACTCACGTTGTATTTCCTCTCTGCATGAGTAAAGCATTTTGAGAAAAAGGCTACAGGGTGCAACTTGGAGGTCGCAAGATCCCTTAGGGTTTGAACTGCTCCAGCTCCTATCTCAGAGGCATCAACCTCTAAAGTGAACTACAGTTCAGGATCAGGATGGCGGAGCACAGGAGCAGAACAAAAGGCTTTTTTTCAGACAAGAGAAGGCATCCATGGCTTCAGGAGGTCAATGTTTACAGTCTTTGTTCCGATTTGTCAACTCAGTGAGTGGAGCGACTATTCGGGAAAAGTTCTTTATAAACTTGCGGTAATAATTGGAGAACCCCAAGAATCTCTGTAGTTCCTTTAATGAAGTGGGTTGAGGCCCTTCCAGAACTGCGGTGAGCTTAGAGGGATCCATGGCAAAACCTTCCTTCGAGATGACATAGCCAAGGAACTGGATCTGAATCGATCAAACTTACATTTTTCTAGTTTGGCTAACAGAGAATTATCTCTAAGACATAGAAGTACCTGTGTCACATGTTTATGATTCTCCTCCAGGGTGGAGGAGCAAATAAGGATATCATCCATGTAGACGATGGCAGTGCGATTGAGGAGGTCACGGAACACATTGTTGACAAATGCTTGGAAGACTGCAGGAGCATTACACAGCCAAAAAGGGCATTGCAAGGTATTAATAATGCCCTGATCTTGTGTTGAAGGCAGTCTTCTGTTCATGCCCTGGGAAGATACAAATCAGATTGTATGCCCCACATAGGTTCAGCTAGGTGAAGTAGTGTCAGGGTTTTGTTAGGACTTAGTACTGTTCCTTTAAGTCTCAATTACTTTACCCCTATTTAAGGCTCCTCCTCACTCTAATCTATGCTTGGTAATTTGTTGCACTTGTTCACCTCAAGAGCCTGTGAAGACACCTAGCCTATCCCTGCTGCTCTGCTCGGATCCTTGTTTTCCTTACTCACTAGGTTGTGAGTTCTCCTGTCAAAAGAACCTGTTCGTTCATCCAGGTATTTGCGGAAATACCTTCTCTACCCTCCTTGAAAGATTGAAGCTGTTTCTTTTTTGCCGGTTCCTCTGCTGATCCGTTCAGCGTGTGATGTCAGACCCGGCATCCAGCCCTGCAGATTCAGCGTGTGCTCCTCTCTCATCGCAAGCTGTGTTTCCCTGTCGCAGCACCATAACTTACTCTGCTAAACTTACCTGGTATTTCTCCGGATCCTGGTCTGTATCTGTTACTTATTTACTATCAGAATTATACTTGCCTATGTACTTGTACTACGGACTGCAATATACACATACTAAATACAGCCTACAGGTGATATCCAGACTTCCTCCCAAGAGACATGCTTATAGCGCTTAAGGCAAATATTCTCAATATTGATTTCTGTGTCACTCTACAGCTCAATTAATCTGCTGCCAAACTGTTTAGTTGTGTATCACCTTATTGAGATATAAACCTCTCCTCATTGTTTGATCAGTATCATATTAAGCACTATTATCATATGCTACCTAAGTTTACCAAGTATTCATATACATATCAAACCAGAGCATTGTGACATTCATCCTGCAACATATATATCTATATCATGTGTGATTGCGGGTGTGTATGAATTTTGTATATATTTTATCCTGTATGAGATGTGTGTATGATATTCCTTATGCCAAAGGATTTAATACACTTCAACTACAAACTACCTTTGCCTATTTGTGTACACTGCTTACATAAGTTTTAAGTTGCGTGAAGGCTCTGTATCTCTCTGTATCCCTACAGAAGAGACCCTCAGTACGATGAGCATAACAGAATTCTAATAAGTTAAGTCTTACAGAATTCGAGGTATGGTGTGAGGCTGAGTGGTCCTGCTAGAATAAGGATACTAGTTCACCCATTCGAAGTTTATATCATTGCAGTGTTTCACATCCTGACATACTTCCTCACATATCTTGACATAATCTTGACATATTACCAAGCCATAAAAAGATAGTGTACTGGTATTCAGCAATATGGATATAAGTGTGTTAGCAAACAGGGTTGGATCCCTAGCCCAGAGCATGGATAACATGATCCAGGGGTTGAGAGAGATACAACTGGAGAATCAAAATATCAGAAAGTTTATAAATGATCATCTAGCTAGCAAACCACCTGTTGCTGAAAATACATCAGAGCCTGTCGTCAGTCCTCCTGACAAATTCTATGGGGATAGGTCTATGTACAGAGATTTCAGAAATTCATGCACTTTATTGTTTACTTTAAGGCCTAAATCCTACCCCACAGACAGAATTAGAGTCCTAACTGTCATCTCTTTTTTAAGAGGTGAGGCTAGATCTTGGGCTAATGCCTTTTATGAGAATGATGATCCTATCTTAAATTCTCTGGATACTTTTTTTAGTGCTATGTCCCTTTTGTATGAAGACCACAATAAACAGAGTGCAGCAGAAACAAAGTTAAGATCCCTACGCCAAGGGAAAAGAATTGTTGAAGAATATATAACGGATTTTAAAAGATGGGCACCCGATACCTTGTGGAATAACCCAGCACTGAGGAACCAGTTCCGTCATGGCCTCTGTGATGCATTAAAAGATGAGTTAGCAAGAGGTATCGTTCCTGATGATTTGGAAATCCTAATGACTCTCTGCATAGGAATTGATAGAAGACTTAGAGAAAGAAAGTCTGAGAAATCTACTGTCGACTCTAGTACTAAGAAGCATTCTACATACCATTTCTACCCTTCCACTTTGCCATCTAGGTCCACAGATGAACCCATGGATGTAGCTGTTATTCGAGGTCCATTAAAACCAGAAGAGAAAGCCAGACGTAAATTACTCAATTTGTGTCTCTACTGCGCAGATAAAGACCACACTGTCAGGGACTGTCCTGCACTCCTTCGACAGAAAAAGGGTAAGACACCACTGAGTCAACATGCTCTCAATATGGTTAATAAAGTAACATCACACTTATCACTGCCTCTCTCTATACAGTGGCATCACTTGAAGATAAACGTTCAGGCCGTAATTGACTCTGGAGCTTCTGGGAATTTCGTGGATACTGCTTTTGTCATAAATAATAATATCTCACTAATAAAAAAGAGTGTTGCACTGGCTATCCGTTTGGTTGATGGCTCTTTCTTTAGTTCCGGTCCTATTACACACCACACTATCCCTATTACAGTTATATCAGGTTCCGGTCATACAGAGTTGATTTCTTTTGATGTGCTCCCTACTTCAGTATACCCCATGATACTTGGTTTAAAATGGTTAATTAAACATAACTCTTCTATATCTTGGAAGGATGCTTCTGTTACCTTTACATCACAGTTTTGCAAGCAGTTTTGTTTTGCTTCACATACCCTCTGTCACATAACTGAGCAGACTCTACCTAAATGTTATGATGAGTATGCGGATGTATTCGACAAGGTTGAGGCACAGTCATTGCCGCCCCATAGACCTTATGACTGCCCTATAGATCTTATACCTGGTAGTACCATTCCATATAGGCACATATACCCTTTGTCACAACCTGAGTTGGCTCATTTAAAAGAGTATTTGGATGAGAACCTGAAAAAAGGGTTTATTAGGCCCTCTACTTCTTCAGCAGGGGCAGCCATGTTTTTTGTAAAAAACAAAGATGGTAGTCTTCGCCCCATTATTGACTATAGACAGTTAAATAAATGTACAAAGAAGAACAGATACCCCCTGCCTCTCATTCCTGAACTAATTGAACGTTTACAGGGTGCCACCATCTATACCAAACTTGATCTCAGAGGTGCTTACAATTTGATCAGGATGAGGGCAGGGGATGAATGGTTAACAGCTTTCCGTACACGGTACGGACTTTATGAATACACGGTTATGCCGTTTGGCTTATGCAATGCCCCAGCGACATTTCAGTGTTTTATAAACGATGTTTTTCACGACCTATTGGATGTTTGCATTGTCATATATTTAGATGACATTCTTGTTTATTCTGACACTTTTGAGACCCATT
Source organism: Bombina bombina (assembly GCF_027579735.1). Taxonomy (NCBI): domain Eukaryota; kingdom Metazoa; phylum Chordata; class Amphibia; order Anura; family Bombinatoridae; genus Bombina; species Bombina bombina. Next base: position 151,635,905 of record NC_069505.1, read on the forward strand.
TGTCACATGTAAAACAAGTTTTAGATCGTTTAAGGGCTCATCGTTTATATGCAAAGTTAGAAAAATGTATTTTTAACACTAACACTATTTCCTTCTTGGGTTATTGCATTTCCCCTAATGGCATCTCTATGGAGTCTAGTAAAGTTGAAGCCATCACCAACTGGCCTACTCCAACTAGTAAGAAGGAGATCCAAAGATTCCTTGGGTTTGCGAATTTCTATAGGAGATTTATTAAGAACTTCTCCCATATTGTTAAACCTCTAACTTCTTTAACACGGAAAGATGTTAAATTTCTATGGAATCAGAAAGCTGAGGATTCCTTTACCACTCTCAAAAGCAAGTTCATTTCAGCCCCTATTCTACAATTCCCAGACCCCAGATGTCATTATACGCTTGAGGTTGACGCTTCAGAGTATGCTATAGGGGCTGTTCTCTCTCAGAGACCCTCTCAAAGCGAACCCATGCATCCGGTGTCATACTACTCCCGAGTCATGAGTTCCGCTGAAATCAATTATGGCATCGGAGATAAAGAGCTTCTTGCCATTAAATCAGCTCTGGAATTCTGGCGGCACCTTCTTGAAGGTACAACCCATCCCATCACCATATTTACAGACCATCGTAACCTAGAGTATCTGAAGTCCAATAAAACTCTGACTTCACGACAGGTACGGTGGAGTCTGTTTCTTTCGCGTTTTGATTATGTGATTACCTACCGACCAGGGTCAAAAAATCTTAAGGCCGACTCCTTATCCAGAAAAGACCCTAGACCACCTAACTTGGAAGTTCCACAGTCTATTATACCTCAAGACAGATTCATATGTCTAACAAAGAACTTCAAATCTACTTTAAAAGAACAACAAAGTCTGGATCCTACTCTAAATCAACTTGATGTAAGTAAACATAATGATGATCTGTTTTATCATGGCAATCGATTATATATTCCACCAGCTCTCAGAGATGAGGTGATTGCCACTGCTCACGACTCACCCCTGGCAGGTCATCCTGGAGTCCACAGAACTGTGCATCTGCTTATGAGGACTTATTGGTGGCCTAAGATGACTGACACTGTAACTCAGTTTGTTCAAACCTGCCTAGTCTGTACTACTAGGAAACATCACCATATCCATCCATATGGATACCTTCTATCTTTACCTATACCTGAGAGACCATGGGTCGACATTGCAATGGATTTTATTGTTGATCTACCACCATCCCAAAATTACAATACCATTTTAGTGGTGGTAGATCTATTCTCTAAAATGGCTCACTTTCTACCTCATAGAGGTCTTCCAACAGCTTCAGAAACTGCAGCATTATTCCTAAACAATATAGTAAAACTACATGGTCTACCTGATACAATCACCACAGATAGAGGTACACAGTTTACCTCTAGATTCTGGAATCAGCTATGTCGTTCTCTTAACATCACTAAAAGACTAAGCACTGCATACCTTCCACAGACAAATGGGCAGACAGAGAGGACTAATCAATCATTAGAACAATATCTCCGCTGTTACTGCACATTAGAACAGGACAATTGGCATGCTTTGTTGGCAACAGCCGAGTTCGCCCATAATAATTCACTTAATTCATCTACCAAAACAACACCATTCTTTGTGAATTATGGTTTCCATCCAACATATAACCCTGTTTCCTTGAGTGACTCCCCTATGCCTGTTGTCACTGATTTCGTGAATACCATTGCTAAAGGATTTGCCTCTTTGAAATTGGTTTTACAGGAGGCTCAAGCTTCGCAGAAATACCATTACGATCTACGTCGTTCAAGACCCCCTGACTACAAAGTTGGTGATAAGGTTTGGTTAAGCACAAAGAACCTCAGGTTACGAATTCCAACCAAGAAATTGGCTGCACTTTATTTGGGGCCCTATGAAATTACGAAAGTAATCAATGCTAATGCAGTGACTTTACTCTTGCCCACTTCTTTAAGGGTCCACCCAACGTTCCATGTCTCCCTTTTGAAACCCTATGGCATGGTCAGGGGTGAACAGCAGTTTTCATCGCCACCTCCGCAGGGGGGGGATGATATGGAGTATGAAATTGAATCCATCCTGGACTCCCGAATCCTTCGCAATCAACTTCAGTACCTGGTTAGTTGGAAGGGGTTTGGTCCTGAAGAGGACTCCTGGGAGCCTTGTGCCAATGTGTCTGCTCCACGTCTTCTGTCGTTGTTTCACCGAAGGAACACCGACCGTCCTGGTCCTTGATCCTCTGAGCGGCTCCTTGAGGGGGGTGTCCTGTCAGGGTTTTGTTAGGACTTAGTACTGTTCCTTTAAGTCTCAATTACTTTACCCCTATTTAAGGCTCCTCCTCCCTCTAATCTATGCTTGGTAATTTGTTGCACTTGTTCACCTCAAGAGCCTGTGAAGACACCTAGCCTATCCCTGCTGCTCTGCTCGGATCCTTGTTTTCCTTACTCACTAGGTTGTGAGTTCTCCTGTCAAAAGACCCTGTTCTTTCATCCAGGTATTTGCGGAAATACCTTCTCTACCCTCCTTGAAAGATTGAAGCTGTTTCTTTTTTGCCGGTTCCTCTGCTGATCCGTTCAGCGTGTGACGTCAGACCCGGCATCCGGCCCTGCAGATTCAGCGTGTGCTCCTCTCTCATCGCAAGCTGTGTTTCCCTGTCGCAGCACCATAACTTACTCTGCTAAACTTACCTGGTATTTCTCCGGATCCTGGTCTGTATCTGTTACTTATTTACTATAAGAATTATACTTGCCTATGTACTTGTACTACGGACTGCAATATACACATACTAAATACAGCCTACAGGTGATATCCAGACTTCCTCCCAAGAGACATGCTTATAGCGCTTAAGGCAAATATTCTCAATATTGATTTCTGTGTCACTCTCCAGCTCAATTCATCTGCTGCCAAACTGTTTAGTTGTGTATCACCTTATTGAGATATAAACCTCTCCTCATTGTTTGATCAGTATCATATTAAGCACTATTATCATACGCTACCTAAGTTTACCAAGTATTCATATACATATCAAACCAGAGCATTGTGACATTCATCCTGCAACATATATATCTATATCATGTGTGATTGCGGGTGTGTATGAATTTTGTATATATTTTATCCTGTATGAGATGTGTGTATGATATTCCTTATGCCAAAGGATTTAATACACTTCAACTACAAACTACCTTTGCCTATTTGTGTACACTGCTTACATAAGTTCTAAGTTGTGTGAAGGCTCCGTATCTCTCTGTATCCCTACAGAAGAGACCCTCAGTACGATGAGCATAACAGAATTCTAATAAGTTAAGTCTTACAGAATTCAAGGTATGGTGTGAGGCTGAGTGGTCCTGCTAGAATAAGGATACTAGTTCACCCATTCAAAGTTTATATCATTGCAGTGATTCACATCCTGACATACTTCCTCACATATCTTGACATAATCTTGACAAGTAGCAAGCTTTCTGAAGTGAATCATAAAGTTCAGTGATCAAAGGAATGAGAAAGCAATTACTGATAGTGATATTGTTTAAGTCGATACAGGGTCCGAGCCCACCATCCTTCTTACTGACGAAAAAGAAGCCAGTCCCGGCAGGAGAGGAAGAAGGTTGAATGAGACCTTTAGCTAGGTTCTCTTGAATATGCTCCTCCATGGACTTGGTTTCAGCTTTGGAGAATGGATAAGTCCTCCCTTTAGGAAGTGAGGTTCCGAGAAAGAGGTCAATTTTGCAGTCGCAAGGACGGTGGGGTGTCAGCACATCGGCTGCTTTCTTTTCAAACACATCTGTGAAATCTGCATATACTGAGAGAAGGCTTGAAGGGGTCTCTAGACTGGCTATTGGGATATGGGGCAGAGGAGTAGCCTTAGCAAGGCAGAAGTAGAAGCAGGAGGTACCCCAGGAGGCCAACTGTCCCTCAGCCCAGTCAAACTGTGGATTATGTAAACAAAGCCAAGAAAGATCAATGATGGCAGGCTGTGCTGGGGAATAAATAACATTCCCTGGCAACAGTTGGAGGCAGCTAGCGCTGCATCCGTGGCAACAACCAGGAGTGGCGTGACACAAACTTCCTCTTTTTTTCTGGTATAAACAGAATTCGGTAAACCAGGTTGAGTGGAGTGCAAAATGTATTACTTAAGATACAAACACTCTAATATAAGTCCCAATAAAGAGAATGATTGACTGGTATCTAAAGTCTGTATCTGGTTGTTTCCAACATAAAGGATGAATACACGTAGAAGGTATCTGTTAACTTGATTAAAAGTATTGGGTACAGTTCTTTGTAATCCTTATATTTTGGTTTGGAGCTAGGGTTGTTGACTCTCGCAGAGTCAACTTTTGCCAGTGGGGGTAGGATGACCTATATGGTCATACAGTTATGGTCTAAATACAAGAGGCAAGGAGTACCTATAAGGAGGTTAAATTCTGTAAGTAGAAATCCCTAGAGGCCACCCATATGTTCATTTTGCTTCCATATACAAAATAACTGTTAACAAGAGACTGAATTGATTAACTATATTGTTGACTTGACATTATACTACTCCAGCACAGAACATACTCTTTTTCTTGCATGCCCATATATGTACAGTATTTGCAGATCTATAAGTCAAATAATATAAGTCAACCAGATTGACCACAAATGTAAAAAACTTTTTCTGGCAATTGCATATAAGCTTTGCGCTTAATATAGTGCTCTTCCATAGGCTCCAATGGGAGCATTGTTCTCATGCTTATTTTCAACCTAGCGCAGTGAAGGGGGTAAGTCGCTCAGCGATGGGCAGCATATTCAAATATATTGTATATATTTATAGACATTATATAGTTTTGTGTTTATATATATATATATATATATATATACACACAAACATATTAACACATAAATATACTGTATATGTATATAGGCATATACATATATATTTACAGGGATAACACATTCCTCATAGACCGTAATGAGGACCCTGTCTGACCAATCTGAAAAAAAACACATAGAGGAGAAACTTAAAATGGACAGTCTATTTAAAAATTGTTATTGTTTAAATAGATAGATAATTCCTTAATTACCCATTTCCCAGTTTGGCATAACCAACACTGTTATATTAATACACCTTTCACCTCTGTGATTACCTTGTTTACTAAATCTCTGCAGACTCCCCCCTCATCTCAGTTCTTTTGACAGACATGCATTTTAGTCAATCAGTGCAAACTCATAAATAATTCCAAGGGAGTGAGCACAATGTTTTCTATATGGCACACATAAACTAGCACTTGGCTAACAGAGAATTGTCTCTAAGACATAGAAGTACCTGTGTCACATGTTTATGATGCTCCTCCAGGTAGGAGAATCAAATAAGGATATCATCCATGTAGACAATGGCAGTGCGATTGAGGAGGTGATGGAAGACATCGTTGACAAATGCCTGGAAGACTGCAGGAGCATTACACAGCCCAAAGGGCATTACGAGGTATTAATAATGCCCTGATCTTCTGTTGAATGCGGTCTTCCGTTCATGCCCTGGGAAGATACAAATCAGATTGTATGCCCCACATAGGTCCAGCTTGGTGAAGTAGCAAGCTTTCTGAAGAGAATCATAAAGTTCAGTGATCAAAGGAATGAGAAAGCAATTATTGATAGTGATATTGTTTAAGTCGATACAGGGTCTGAGCCCGCCATCCTTCTTACTGACGAAAAAGAAGCCAGTCCTGGCAGGAGAGAAAGAAGGGTGAATGAAACCTTCAGCTAGGTTCTCCTGAATATGCTCCTCCATGGACTTGGTTTCAGCTTTGGAGAATGGATAAGTCCTCCTTTTAGGAAGTGGGGATCCAGGAAAGTGGTCAATTTTGCGGTCGTAAGGACGGTGGTGTGTCAGCACATTGGCTGCTTTCTTTTTAAACACATCTGTGAAATCCGCATATACTGAGGGAAGGCTTGAAGGGGTCTCTAGACTGGCTATTGGGATATGGGGCAGAGGATTAACCTTAGCAAGGCAGAAGTAGAAGCAGGAGGTACCCCAGGAGGCCAACTGTCCCTCAGCCCAGTCGAACTGTGTATTGTGTATGCAAAGCCAAGAAAGACCAATGATGACAGACTGTGCTGGGGAATAAATAACATCCAACTGCAACTGTTCGGTATGAAGGACTCTCACAGTCAGTGTTAGGGGTGCTGATTCAAAATGGATTAACCCTGAAACAAGGGGAGTGCCATCCAGAGTAGTTATTTTGAGATAATGTCTTTTCTGCAAAAGAGGCAACCCAACCTGAATCATAAAATGATGATCCAGAAAATTTCCAGCTGCCCCTGAATCAATAAAGGATTGAGTGTGGACAGAATTCTGAAGGAACGCAAGTGTAACAGGTACCAAGATATGAGAGGAGTGAGGGGATTTAGTAGTGATAATGCTTAGGGGTACCCCAGTATTATCCTCTAAGCATTGGCTTTTCCTGGCCAAATATCAAAATTTTTTAGTTGGTGGGAGTTAGAACCACAATAAAGGCATAGTCTCAATCTCCTTCTTCTCTGTCGTTCAGACTCTGTGGGTTTGAAGGAGGAAAGATCCATGGGCTCCTCTACTGAGGTAACTGGAGGTGCTAAAGGGGTAGAGGATAGTGTGGAGACCGGACGAGTAGGAGGATGAGAGGGAAGGATTCTACGATTCTGTCTCTCTCAGCTTGTCTCTCCTGGAAGCGAGAATCTAGATTGATACAAAGTGTTATAAAGTCAACCAAGGAAGAAGGAACATCCCGATAAGTAAGTTAATCTTTGATGAGTTTATGCAAATCTCTCCTAAAGGCCGACTTGAGAGCACTGCCATACCAACTGGTCTCAAGTGTCAATGTGTGAAACTCATTGAAATGTGTGAAACTCAGTTCTATTGCTCTGGTGGATATCCAGAGAGTATTCTGCAGCAGACACACGGACAAAAGTCCCAAACACAGAAGATAATGCAGAAATGAAAGCATCAGCATTGTTCAGCAGTTGAGAATTGTGTTCCAAGAGGGGGGAGACCCAGGACAGGGCCTTGTCTTTCAATAAGGAATTGATAAAAGGTGATCTTTGACTGATGAGACTGTAAGGTGTGAGGATCATTGCAAAAGTAAAGCCTCCACGCATTAAGAAAACCCCTACAATCAGTAGTACCTTCATATTTGTCAAATAATGGTATCTGGGGTATACTTCCAGAAGCAGGGGAAGAAGTTGCAGCACAAGGAGCAGAGACCGGTGGTGTAACAACAGGAGCGGTATCCTTCACTGCAAATTGTGAGGAGAGCTGAGCGGTTATAGCCTCTAGTTTAGAATCCACACTCTGCAATTGTATGGTATGGGTTCCCAACATCTGTTCTTGAAGATAAATTGCTCTTGCTACCTCATTTGGGTCCATGGCCCAAGTATAATGTAATGCTCGTGGCATATTCTACTATCAGACCAAACTGAGCAGAGCAGATAAAGTTCGCACAATGAGGTAAGCGGTACTCACAGTAAGCAGGGTAGTCTTTGGCGGCAACAGGTAGGGAATCCAGCGGTATGGCAGCTCAAGGATAAACCAATAGAATGGTCAGGCAGTCAGAGTTCGGTAACAGTATAGCAATCCAAATGTTCAAGGGTTAAGCAGGCAGAGTGGTCAGACAGGCAGAGTTCAATAACATTATGGGAATCCAGTACTTTAGGGGTTAAGCAAACAGAGCAGTCAGACAGGCAGAGTTCAATAACGATAAATCAATCCAGCATATACAGATTATAGAACCCAGGAGTACACAGTAGCACCTATACTTGGGCAGTGATAGGTAGAAAGTGAACAACTTACATAGGCGCAGGTTTCGCACCACAGCAGATGCTGACCGGCTTCAGATGGAAAGAGATGTGCGGCAATGATGTCACCACCGCATGCACGCTTACAGGAGCTGACTCTTCCCTGGCAAAAGTCGGAGGCAGCTAGCGCCGCGTCCGTGGCAACAACCAGGAATGGCGTGACACAAACTTCCTCTTTTTTTCTGGTTTAAACAGAATTCGGTAAACCAGGTTGAGTGGAGTGCAAAATGTATTACTTAAGATACAAACACTCTAATATAAGTCCCAATAAAGGAGAATGATTGACTGGTATCTAAAGTCTGTATCTGGTTGTTTCCAACATAAAGGATGAATACACATAGAAGGTATCTGTTTGGTTGATTAAAAGTATTGGGTACAGTTCTTTGTAATCCTTAAATTTTGGTTTAGAGCTAGGGTTGTTGACTCTCGGCAGAGTCAACTTTTGCCAGTGGGGGTAGGATGACCTATATGGTCACACGGTCATGGTCTAAATACAAGAGGCAATGAGTACCTATAAGGAGGTTTCCTAGTGCCAATGGGGGTGCTCATGTTACTCACACCATTTATTTATTTTTAATGGAGGTTAAATTCTGTAAGTAGAAATCCCTAGAGGCCACCCATATGTTTATTTTGCTTCCATGTGCAAAATAACTGTTAACAAGAGACTGAATTGATTAACTATATTGTTGACTTGACATTATACTACTCCAGCACAGAATGTACTCTCTTTTTCTTGCATGCTCATGCTTAGTTTCAACCTAGCGCAGTGAAGGGGGTAAGTCGCTCAGCGATGGGCAGCATATTCAAATATATTGTATATATTTATAGACATTATATAGTTATGTGTTTATATATGTATACACATATTAACACATAAATATATATGTATATAGGCATATACATATATATTTACAGGGATAACACATTCCTCATAGACCGCAATATAAAGCCACTTTTCAATGCCTTCTTTTTTTTTTCTAACACCCCACACCCACCATCTTTAACCCCTAAAAACTGCTTTGTGTAGTTATTTTTTATTTTTACTCGTAGCTCACTGTATCAATAACCAGACCCTTATAATGGCTGGTTATATATTGTGCGCCTGTAAAAGAGGCAAATTCACCTGTTTACGGTTGTGCAATAAATTAGCGCTCCACTTGTAATCTAGCCCTAAATAGGCTAAGCCCTAAATAGGCTAAAGACAGCAAAATATTTTTTTCAGTGCATAAATGCTAAAAGGTGAGACTGAAAATGTTGGCCAATAAAAATTTGAAATGTGAAGTTTAGTTAGTGAGGGTCAGTAGAAAGCTGAAGGTTACACTTTTTTTCCTTCAGTACATAGCAAAGTTTTTTATTTTTTGTAATGGTAGTTTTTTTTATTTTTTGTAATTTTAAGTTTTAGTGTAAGGTAGCTTATGTTTTGTTTGACAGATAATTTTGTATTTATTTTATCTAGGTAGTTATTAAATAGTTAATTACTATTTACTAACTAGTCTATCTAGTTAAAATAAATACAAACTTATTTGTCAAATAAAAATAAAACCTAAGCTAGCTACAATATAACTATTAGTTATATTGTAGCTAGCCTAGGTTTTATTTTACAGGTAAGTATGTATTTAGTTTTAACTAGGTATTATTTAGTTAATAATTGTAAGTTTAAATTAGCTCTATTTTAATTATGTTAAAGTTAGGGGGGTTTAGGGTTAGGGTTATGTTGGGGTTAGGGGTTACTAGTTTAAATTAGTTTATTGCGATGTGGCTGGCGTTTTAGAGGTTAATAGGTTTATTTAGTTAATAATTATAAGTTTAATTTAACTTTATTTTAATAATATTAAAGTTGGGGGTGTTAGGTTTAGGATTACGTTAGGGTTAGGGTTACGTTAGGTTTAGGGGTTACTAGTTTAAATTAGTTTATTGCGATGTGGGGGGATTTTGGTTTAGGGGTTAATAGTTTAATTTATTATATTTTATTGTGGGGGGGCTTTCGGTTTAGGCGTTAATAGTTTTATTATAGTGGCGGAGGTGTAGGGCTTAATAACTTTAGTATAGTGGGGGGGATGTGGGCAGATGGCAGATTAGGGGTTATTAATATTTAAATAGTGTTTGTGATGTGGGAGGGGGGCAGTTTAGGGGTTAATATCTTTAGTATAGTGGTGACGATTTCTGCGATATCGGGAGAGGCAGATTAGGGATTAATACATTTCATTTAGTGTTTGTGATGCGGGAGGGCCTCGGTTTAGAGGTTAATAGGTAGTTTATGGGCGTTAGTGCACTTTGTAGAAGTTTAGTTATGAGTTTTATATTACAGCTTTGTAGTGTAAAACTCATAACTACTGACTTTAGATGGCAGTACGAATCTTGTGGTTTTAGGCTGTAACGCTCACTTTTTAGCCTCACCGCAAAACTCGTAATACTGGTGCTATGGGAATCCCATGAAAAAACGTAATTTTTACGAGTGCGGGACTGACGTTCTGTTACAGGCTAAAAGGCTTGCAGTACTATTATACCGACAAGACTTGAAATGGCTGTAGTGCTGTTTTAACGCTGAAAATACCATATTTTCAGTGTTAAAAGACAAACGCACAAACTTTTAATCTAGCTGTTTATTTTCTTGCAAAATGAGCACATATAATGTTTCAGTGTATCCACTCATATACAAAGATAAGGGAGCTGTCTTGCTGAGAAGCTAAGTTGCATTCTGTCCTCTTCTCAGCATGGGCAAGAAATTTACTTCCTGTTACTGTTCAATGAAAACTAGTTCAGGTGTCTTCTAGAAGATTTGTGACATCAAGCTGCTGCAGGACCTAAATCATCGACTGCTACACAGACCCTTGCAGTTCATCAACAATTTTCAGGAACTTCCACATTTATTTTTTAATTTGTATTTATATTTTTTATTTATTTTTGCATGTGTATCCTGTGAAGCCAGCTCAGCAATGCTTTTTGCTATTTACTATAGGAAGAATCAGTATATTATAAGAACTGAAATAAGGGGACACTCTGCAAAGGCTTAGATACAAGGTAATCATAGAGGTAAAAATGATATTAAAGGGACAGTCAAGTAAAAAAAAAACTTTCATGTTTTAAATAGGAAATGCAATTTTAAACAACTTCCCAATTTACTTTTATCACCAATTTTGCTTTGTTCTCTTGGTATTCTTAGTTGAAAGCTAAAACTAGGAGGTTCATATGCTAATTTTTTAGACCTTCAAGACTGCCTCTAATCTGAATACATTTTGACCACTAGAGGGCATTAGTTCACATGTTTCATATAGATAACATTGAGCTCATGCAAGTAAAGTGACCTAGGACTGAGCACTGATTGGGTAAACCGCATGTCTGTCAAAAGAACTGAAATAAGGGGGCAGTCAGCATAAGCTTAGATACAAGATAATTACAGAGGTAAAACGTGTATTATTATAACTGTGTTGGTTATGCAAAACTGGGGAATGGGTAATAAAGGGATTATCTTTCTTTTTAAACAACAAAAATTCTGGTGTTGACTGTCCCTTTAATATAACTGTGTTGGTTATGAAAAACTGTGGAATGGGTACTAAAGGGATTATCTATCTTTAACCTTGTTGGCTGTGAGAAACTGGAGACTATTAATCTTTTTAAACAATACATTTTTTGGAGTAGACTGTCCCTTTAAGACGGCAAGAAAAAATTCATAGAGGAGAAACTTAAACTGATAGTTTTCTTAAAAATTGTTATTGTTTAAATAGATAGATAATACCTTTATTACCCATTTCCCAGTTTGGCATAACCAACACTGTTATATTAATACACCTTTTACCTCTGTGATTACCTTGTTTACTAAAGCTCTGCAGACTCCCCCCTTATCTCAGTTCTTTTGACAGACATGCATTTTAGTCAATCAGTGCAAACTCATAAATAATTCCAAGGGAGTGAGAACAATGTTTTCTATATGGCACACATAAACTAGCACTGTCTAACTGTGACAAACTTTCAAAATGTACTGAGATAAGAGGCGGCCTTCACCGCCTACCAAGGCTTAGCTTTAAAAAAAATATATCAAGAGAACAAAGCTAATTTCAGGATAAAAGTAAATTGGAAAGTTGTTTAAAATTGCATGCCCTATCTGAATTATTAAACACACACACACACACAATTATAATAGCACTACCTTTTGGGGCAATCTCTCAATATATATTATAAGTATATATTAAATCTTCTTAAGTTGAAGAGTTGGGTGGTGCTCTGTATCATTAACATAACAGTTAAAGTGTGTTAAACTGTGTTGTAGTTGTATGGTGGGGCCAGGGGTCCATAAAAACACATTTTTTAGCAATATGCAGCAGTGTATTTATGATTATTTGACAATGCTGTAGAAATAATTTTAAAACCATGCCCTTTTGGCAGATATGATTTTTTTTATTTATATATATACAAAATTGGAAGAAGTTGGATATCACTAAAACAGTAACTTCCTAACGGCTAGATTTAGAGTTTTGTCGGTAACGACCCGCGTAGCTAAGCTGGCTTTTTTCTGGCCGCACCTTTTAAATAACTCTGGTATTGAGAGTCCACAGAATGGCTGCGTTAGGCTCCAAAAAAGGAGCGTAGAGCATATTTAACGCAACTTCAACTCTCGATACCAGAGATGCTTACGGACGCGGCCAGCCTCAAAAACGTGCTCGTGCACGATTCCCCCATAGAAAACAATGGGGCTGTTTGAGCTGAAAAAAAATCCTAACACCTGCAAAAAAGCCGCGTTCAGCTCCTAACGCAGCCCCATTGTTGGCTATGGGGAAACACTTCCTACGTCTGCACCTAACACTCTAACATGTACCCCGAGTCTAAACACCCCTAACCTTACACTTATTAACCCCTATTCTGCCGCCCCGCTATCGCTGACCCCTGCATATTATTTTTAACCCCTAATCTGCCGCTCCGTAAACCGCCGCTACTTACATTATCCCTATGTACCCCTAATCTGCTGCCCCTAACACCGCCGACCCATATATTATATTTATTAACCCCTAATCTGCCCCCCACAACGTCGCCTTCACCTGCCTACACTTATTAACCCCTAATCTGCCGAGCGGACCGCACCGCTATTATAATAAAGTTATTAACCCCTAATCCGCCTCACTAACCCTATAATAAATAGTATTAACCCCTAATCTGCCCTCCCTAACATCGCCGACACCTTACTTCAAACTTTAACCCCTAATCTGCCGACTGGAGCTCACCGCAATTCTAATAAATGTATTAACCCCTAAAGCTAAGTCTAACCCTAACACTAACACCCCCCTAAGTTAAATATAATTTAAATCTAACGAAATAAATTAACTCTTATTAAATAAATTATTCCTATTTAAAGCTAAATACTTACCTGTAAAATAAATCCTAATATAGCTACAATATAAATTATAATTATATTATAGCTATTTTAGGATTTATATTTATTTTACAGGTAACTTTGTATTTATTTTAACCAGGTACAATAGCTAAAATAGTTAAAATAATTACAAAATTACCTGTAAAATAAATCCTAACCTAAGTTACAATTATACCTAACACTACACTATCAATAAATTAATTAAATAAAATACCTACAATTACCTACAATTAAACCTAACACTACACTATAAGTACCAAAAATAAAAAAGAACTAAGTTACAAAAAATAAAAAAATATTTACAAACATCAGAAAAATATTACAACAATTTTAAACTAATTACACCTACTCTAAGCCCCCTAATAAAATAACAAAGACCCCCAAAATAAAAAAATGCCCTACCCTATTCTAAATTACTAAAGTTCAAAGCTCTTTTACCTTACCAGCCCTGAAGAGGGCCCTTTGCAGGGCATGCCCCAAAGAATTCAGCTCTTTTGCCTGTAAAAAAAACACATACAATACCCCCCCCCAACATTACAACCCACCACCCACATACCCCTAATCTAACCCAAACCCCCCTTAAATAAACCTAACACTAAGCCCCTGAAGATCTTCCTACCTTATCTTCACCATACCAGGTTCACCGATCGATCCAGAAGAGCTCCTCCGATGTCCTGATCCAAGCCCAAGCGGGGGGCTGAAGAGGTCCATGATCCGGCTGAAGTCTTCATCCAAGCGGGAGCTGAAGAGGTCCATGATCCGGCTGAAGTCTTCTATCAACGGCATCTTCAATCTTCTTTCTTCTGGAGCCATCATCTTCCATCCGACGCGGAACATCCTCTTCTCCCGATGCCTACTCGCCGAGTATTTTTTGTACTTTAGTTAGTTTATTTCATTGTATTTATTTGTAGATATTGTATTTAATTAATTTATTGATAGTGTAGTGTTAGGTTTAATTGTAGGTAATTGTAGGTATTTTATTTAATTAATTTATTGAGAGTGTAGTGTTAGGTTTAATTGTAACTTAGGTTAGGATTTATTTTACAGGTAATTTTGTAATTATTTTAACTATTTTAGCTATTGTACCTGGTTAAAATAAATACAAAGTTACCTGTAAAATAAATATAAATCCTAAAATAGCTATAATATAAATATAATTTATATTGTAGCTATATTAGGATTTATTTTACAGGTAAGTATTTAGCTTTAAATAGGAATAATTTATTTAATAAGAGTTAATTTATTTCGTTAGATTTAAATTATATTTAACTTAGGGGGGGGTGTTAGTGTTAGGGTTAGACTTAGCTTTAGGGGTTAATACATTTATTAGAATAGCGGTGAGCTCCAGTCGGCAGATTAGGGGTTAATGTTTGAAGTTAGGTGTCAGCGATGTTAGGGAGGGCAGATTAGGGGTTAATACTATTTATTATAGGGTTAGTGAGGCGGATTAGGGGTTAATAACTTTATTATAATAGTGGTGCGGTCCGCTCGACAGATTAGGGGTTAATAAGTGTAGGCAGGTGGAGGCGACGTTGAGGGGGGCAGATTAGGGGTTAATAAATATAATATAGGGGTCGGCGGTGTTAGGGGCAGCAGATTAGGGGTACATAAGGATAACGTAAGTAGCGGCACTTTGCGGTCGGCAGATTAGGGGTTAATCATTGTAGGTAGCTGGCTGCGACGTTGTGGGGGGCAGGTTAGGGGTTAATAAATATAATATAGGGGTCGGCGGTGTTAGGGGCAGCAGATTAGGGGTACATAAGGATAACGTAGGTGGTGGTCGGCAGATTAGGGGTTAAAAAAATTTAATCGAGTGGCGGCGATGTGGGGGGACCTCGGTTTAGGGATACATAGGTAGTTTATGGGTGTTAGTGTACTTTAGAGCACAGTAGTTAAGAGCTTTATGAACCGGCGTTAGCCCAGAAAGCTCTTAACTACTGACTTTTTTCTGCGGCTGGAGTTTTGTTGTTAGATTTCTAACGCTCACTTCAGACACGACTCTAAATACCGGAGTTAGGAAGATCCCATTGAAAAGATAGGATACGCAATTGACGTAAGGGGATCTGCGGTATGGAAAAGTCGCGGCTGAAAAGTGAGCGTTAGACCCTTTCCTGACTGACTCCAAATACCGGCAGTAGCCTAAAACCAGCGTTAGGAGCCTCTAACGCTGGTTTTCACGGCTACCGCCAAACTCCAAATCTAGGCCTAAGTCTATTATTGCACTGGTAATTTCTATTAATTAAAGACCCTAGAGGATTGACACCCCGTTACAAAGAGAGATCGTTTTCACCAAAATGTATTCTAAAGTATAACCTCAAAAGGATATTCCCAAAAATCCATACATCTAAGATATGTGAATATGCATAATAGTTCAATCATCAAAAATAACCAAAAATGTAAAATAATAATAAAACATAAAACTTTAAAACTCTAAGCAAGGTGTGTCATGCTGCCCTAGTGACCGGTCACTGAATACAAAAAGACTCCCTAGAATAAAAAATGGGAGTAAGTCCTTTATGCACTTATCCATCCAGGTATAAATGTCCCATTATCAAGGTAATTTGTAAAGCCCTGATGTTCACAGTATCCTTTTATATAACAAATTGTGAGCTAAGTCAATATGACTACCGTGTAATTAACCCCTGGTGTCTGTGGGAGCAAGTCAATCTTCTTCTGTCTGTGTATATAAAAGTTTGGAGACTTTCTCCTATATCCTCTTCCCTCTGATTCACTTTACCGACAATCAACTGCAGACAGCATATTCTAGTATTGTTTTGAGGCTATATTTATTTTGAGTTGTTAGTTGTTCCATATACCCCTTTATTGACACTCCAAGGTTGACTGTGTACTACTTTGTACCTTCAAAACAGGCATCCGGTCCTCTGGGGGAAATCACAAATTTAAAACAAACATACTAACTTAGTTCTCAGTGAAAAGGAGTCTGCTGTGGTTCCGGTGAGTCCTGCAGGGTTAATTGCAGTGTCTGAAGTTCCGCTCACTTGAATTCAGCTGGGTACTAGGAGTAGCATGTACAATATTGGGGGTCAGCTGTTATCCCCCAAATGCTCAAAAAGACCGCTACGCGCGTTTCACCCTGCACTGTCTGTGCTTCCTGGGCTTCATCTGGCGTGTATTTTCCTTTGGCTGCATGCCATGTATTTACTTACTAATTTGACACATCCACTTTTTTGAATAACTTTATCTAACACCTTGCTTGCTACAATGTATACAAATCAATCACTCACCATATTTTGCTTAGCTACAAATGAATGCTGTTTAGATATATTATTTGAAATACATTTGTAAACTATCTCTCAATACTTAGGACTATGTTAAACAATTATTTATATATAAAAAATAATTATAGTAAAAAAAAATATAAATAACAAAAATAATACCAATACTTTTGTGGATGTGATGAGTAATTATATATTAGTGCCTAAACTACTCTTATTTTTCTATGTAATTTAAAAGAAATATGGATATTTATAGTATATTGCATTTATTTATGAAGGACATTTAACGTGTTATCTTGTGGTGTTTTTATAAAAAAGGGCCATAGTTGATTTCTTCATTCAATCCATAAGGGGTTAATGATTTTAAAATGAAAATCCATCTACATTATTTTTGTAATAATATTTGATCCACATTTCCCCCTCTACCTAGGAAATTAATTTTCTCTAATCCCATAAATTTTAATTCTTCACCATTACTTCCATGGAAAATTTTAAAGTGACGGCTTGTTTTTATTTCATTGTTTATATCTCTTTTATGTTCCTTTATTCTTTCTTTCAACTCTCTATAGGTTTTTGCTATGTAATACATTGGGCATTTACAGTAAACAATATACACAACTTCCTCACTTCTGCAATTTATGTTGCCTTTATTTTATGTTGATTGCCCCATTTGTCACAAAATAAACTACCTATTTGCATATTTTTGCAAACTGAAAACTTTCTCCATTTTTCATTTCCATCAGGTTTAATTCTCTTATTTAACCAATTGCTTTCTTTTAATTTTGTAAAGTGACTTCTGGTTAATTTTTCTTTCAAGTTAGGGTCCTTTTTAGCTGTCATTAAAGGTTTATCTCCAACTATATGTTTTATATCATAGTCCAAAGTTAACACTTTCCAGTGTTTTTGCATAATGGCTCTTTTTCTTTTCCATATATAAAAAATAATCTCTGTTTTTTATTTTAGGTGATTTATAAGTTTCTTTTAAAATATCTCTGGAGCAGCCTATTTCTTCAAACCTTATATTTAACTGTTCTGCTTCTGCATTGAACTGTGTTGTGTTTGAACAATTCCGTAAATATTAGCCTTTCGGTATATTATTAATTAATAATTTTGGATGATGGCTACTGGCTAATAATAGAGAATTGCCTGCTGTAGGTTTTCTATAAGTGCAGTTTTCTATTTTAATATTAATGACCTGAATTTTTAAATTAAGAAATTCTATCTCTGTTTCACTTCAAGTATAAGTGAATTTTAAATTCAATTCATTCTTGTTTAGATTGGTCATAAAAGTTTTTAATTCAGAAATTGTGCCATCCCATTATACCAAAATATTGTCTTGTTCAGACACAACACAGTTCAATGCAGAAGCAAAATAGTTAAAAATAAGGTGTGAAGAAAGAGGCTACTCCAGAAATATTTTAAAAGAAATGGCATTCATTTGTAGCAAAGCAAAATATGGAGATTGATTTGTATACATTGTAGCAAGCAAGGTGTTAGATAAAGTTATTCACAAAAGTCGGTGTGTCAAATTAGTAAGTAAATACATGGCATACAGCCAAAGGAAAATACACGCCAGATGAAGCCCACGAAGTACAGACAGTGCAGGGTAAAACGAGCGTAGCGGTATTTTTGAGCATTTGGGGGATAACAGCTGACCCCCAGCGTTGTACATGCTACTCCTAGTACCCAGCTGAATTCAAGTGAGCGGAACTTCAGACACCGCGATTAACCCTGCAGGACTCACCGGAACCACAGCGGACTCCTTGTCACTGAGAGCTAAGTTAGTATGTTTTAAATATGGGATTTCCCCCCAGAGGAACGGACGTCTGTTTTGAAGGTACAAAGTAGTACACAGTCGACCTTGGAGTGTCAATAAAGGGGTATTTTTAGAGTTTTTAAGTTTTATGTTTTATTATTATTTTACAGTTTTTGGTTATTTTTTATGATTGCACAATTATGCATATTCACATATCTTAGATGTATGGATTTTTGGGAATATCCTTTTAAGGTTACACTTTAGAATACATTTTGGTGAAAATTATCTCTCTTTGTAACTTTGTTCAGGGGGTGTCAAGCCTCTAGGGACTTTAATTAATAGAAATTACCAGTGCAGGCAATAATAGACATAGGCCTAGATTTAGAGTTTGGCTTTAGCCGTGAAAACCAGCGTTAGAGGCTCCTAACGCTGGTTTTAGGCTACCTCCGGCATTTGGAGTCACTCAAAAAAGGGTCTAACGCTCACTTTTCAGCCGCGACTTTTCCATACCGCAGATCCCCTTACGTAAATTGCGTATCCTATCTTTTCAATGGGATTTTTCTAACTCCGGTATTTAGAGTCATGTCTGAAGTGAGCGTTAGAAATCTAACGACAAAACTCCAGCCGCAGGAAAAAAGTAAGTAGTTAAGAGCTTTCTGGGCTAACGCCGGTTTACAAAGCTCTTAACTACTGTACTCTACAGTACACTAACACCCATAAACTACCTATGTACCCCTAAACCGAGGTCCCCCCATATCGCCGCAACTCGATAAATTTTTTTTAACCCCTAATCTGCCGACCGCCAACTACGTTATCCTTATGTACCCCTAATCTGCTGCCCCTAATACCGCCGACCCCTATATTATATTTATTAACCCCTAATCTGCCCCCCTCAACGTCGCCTCCACCTGCCTACACTTATTAACCCCTAATCTGCCGAGCGGACCGCACCGCTACTATAATAAAGTTATTAACCCCTAATCCGCCTCGCTAACCCTATAATAAATAGTATTAACCCCTAACTTCAATTATTAACCCCTAATCTGCCGACTGGAGCTCACCGCTATTCTAATAAATGTATTAACCCCTAAAGCTAAGTCTAACCCTAACACTAACACCCCCCTAAATTAAATATAATTTTAATCTAACGAAATTAATTAACTCTTATTAAATAAATTATTCCTATTTAAAGCTAAATACTTACCTGTAAAATAAATCCTAATAAAGCTACAATATAAATTATAATTACATTGTAGCTATTTTAGGATTAATATTTATTTTACAGGCAACTTTGTAATTATTTTAACCATGTACAATAGCTATTAAATAGTTAAGAACTATTTAATAGTTACCTAGTTAAAATAATTACAACATTACCTGTAAAATAAATCCTAACCTAAGTTACAATTAAACCTAACACTATACTATCATTAAATTAATTAAATAAAATACCTACAATTACCTACAATTAAACCTAACACTACACTAGCAATAAATTAATTAAATACAATATCTACAAATAACTACAATGAAATAAACTAACTAAAGTACAAAAAATAAAAAAGAACTAAGTTACAAAAAATAAAAAAATATCTACAAACATAAGAAAAATATTACAACAATTTTAAACTAATTACACCTACTCTAAGCCCCCTAATAAAACAACAAAGCCCCCCAAAATAAAAAATGCCCTACCCTATTCTAAATTACTAAAGTTAAAAGCTCTTTTACCTTACCAGCCCTGCACAGGGCCCTTTGCGGGGCATGCCCCAAGACGTTCAGCTCTTTTGCCTGTAAAATAAACATACACTACCCCCCCCCCCAAACATTACAACCCACCACCCACATACCCCTAATCTAACCCAAACCCCCCTTAAATAAACCTAACACTAAACCCCTGAAGATCTTCCTACCTTATCTTCACCATATCAGGTTCACCGATCCGTCCTGAAGAGCTCCTCCGATGTCCTGATCCAAGCCCAAGCTGGGGACTGAAGATGTCCATGATCCGGTAGAAGTCTTCATCCAAGCGGGGCAGAAGAGGTCTTCCATCCGATTGAAGTCTTCATCCAGGCGGCATCTTCTATCGACATCCATCTGGAGCGGAGCGGCAGCATCCTGAAGACCTCCGACACGGAACATCCATCCTGGCCGACGACTGAACGACGAATGACGGTTCCTTTAAATGACGTCATCCAAGATGGCGTCCCTCGAATTCCAATTGGCTGATAGGATTCTATCAGCCAATCGGAATTAAGGTAGGAATATTCTGATTGGCTGATGGAATCAGCCAATCAGAATCAAGTTCAATCCGATTGGCTGATCCAATCAGCCAATCAGATTGAGCTCGCATTCTATTGGCTGATCGGAACAGCCAATAGAATGCGAGCTCAATCTGATTGGCTGATTGGATCAGCCAATCGGATTGAATTTGATTCTGATTGGCTGATTCCATCAGCCAATCAGAATATTCCTACCTTAATTCCGATTGGCTGATAGAATCCTATCAGCCAATCGGAATTCGAGGGACGCCATCTTGGATGACGTCATTTAAAGGAACCGTCATTCGTCGTTCAGTCGTCGGCCAGGATGGATGTTCCGCGTCGGAGGTCTTCAGGATGCTGCCGCTCCGCTCCAGATGGATGTCGATAGAAGATGCCGCCTGGATGAAGACTTCAATCGGATGGAAGACCTCTTCTGCCCCGCTTGGATGAAGACTTCTACCGGATCATGGACATCTTCAGCCCCCCGCTTGGGCTTGGATCAGGACATCGGAGGAGCTCTTCAGGACGGATCGATAAACCTGGTATGGTGAAGATAAGGTAGGAAGATCTTCAGGGGCTTAGTGTTAGGTTTATTTAAGGGGGGTTTGGGTTAGATTAGGGGTATGTGGGTGGTGGTAATGTTGGGGGGGGGGTATTGTATGTTTTTTTTACAGGCAAAAGAGCTGAACTTCTTGGGGCATGCCCCGCAAAGGGCCCTGTTCAGGGCTGGTAAGGTAAAAGAGCTTTTAACTTTAGTAATTTAGAATAGGGTAGGGCATTTTTTATTTTGGGGGGCTTTGTTGTTTTATTAGGGGGCTTAGAGTAGGTGTAATTAGTTTAAAATTGTTGTAATATTTTTCTTATGTTTGTAGATATTTTTTTATTTTTTGTAACTTAGTTCTTTTTTATTTTTCGTACTTTAGTTAGTTTATTTCATTGTAGTTATTTGTAGATATTGTATTTAATTAATTTATTGATAGTGTAGTGTTAGGTTTAATTGTAGGTAATTGTAGGTATTTTATTTAATTAATTTAATGATAGTATAGTGTTAGGTTTAATTGTAACTTAGGTTAGGATTTATTTTACAGGTAATGTTGTAATTATTTTAACTAGGTAACTATTAAATAGTTCTTAACTATTTAATAGCTATTGTACATGGTTAAAATAATTACAAAGTTGCCTGTAAAATAAATATTAATCCTAAAATAGCTACAATGTAATTATAATTTATATTGTAGCTATATTAGGATTTATTTTACAGGTAAGTATTTATCTTTAAATAGGAATAATTTATTTAATAAGAGTTAATTAATTTCGTTAGATTAAAATTATATTTAATTTAGGGGGGTGTTAGTGTTAGGGTTAGACTTAGCTCTAGGGGTTAATACATTTATTAGAATAGCGGTGAGCTCCAGTCGGCAGATTAGGGGTTAATAATTGAAGTTAGGTGTCGGCGATATTAGGGAGGTCAGATTAGGGGTTAATACTATTTATTATAGGGTTAGTGAGGCGGATTAGGGGTTAATAACTTTATTAAAGTAGCGCTCAGGTCCGCTCGGCAGATTAGGGGTTAATAAGTGTAGGCAGGTGGAGGCGACGTTGTGGGGGGCAGATTAGGGGTTAATAAAAATAATATAGGGGTCGGCGATGTTAGGGCAGCAGATTAAGGGTACATAGGGATAATGTAAGTAGCTGCGGTTTACGGAGCGGCAGATTAGGGGTTAATAATAATATGCAGGGGTCAGCGATAGCGGGGGCGGCAGATTAGGGGTTAATAATTGTAAGGTTAGGGGTGTTTAGACTCTGGGTACATGTTAGAGTGTTAGGTGCAGACGTAGGAAGTGTTTCCCCATAGCAAACAATGGGGCTGCGTTAGGAGCTGAGCGTGGCTTTTTTGCAGGTGTTAGGTTTTTTTTTCAGCTCAAACAGCCCCGTTGTTTTCTATGGGGGAATCGTGCACGAGCACGTTTTTGAGGCTGGCCGCTTGCGTAAGCAACTCTGGTATCGAGAGTCGAAGCTGCGTTAAAAATGCTCTACGCTCCTTTTTTTGAGCCTAACGCAGCCTTTATGTGGACTCTCAATACCAGAGTTATTTTTATGGTGCGGCCAGAAAAAAGCCGGCGTTAGCTACGCGGGTCCTTACCGACAAAACTCCAAATCTAGGCCTTAGGAAGTTACTGTATTAGTGATTTCCAACTTTTTCCAATTTTATATTTTATGGTTTCTATTAACATCACTCTAGAGATTAATAAAAACAGAGTGATGTTGTTAATCTATTGTATATATAAATAAGGTTTGGTGCTGTTAGTTCTTCTTTAAAATTAACCCTTTTTATCCCATTTAAAAGGGATTTTTTTAACTAACAAGTACAATCCAACTTTCTTGGTTGGATAGAAACCTCCTGGCCAAAATTTAGGAATTTATTGAAAATGAGTAAAAACAAAAGTTTATAAAAATGGCAGTATTTAATGAGTCAGAATGGGATTTTGATATGAAAGATACTTTCTCCATTCCTACAAAAAATGGATAAGGCACAAAACAAACTGATTCTCCTTCAACCAATAATATATATAGAAGTTTTAAGGATTATAAAAATAAATTGTTAAAAGAACAAAAACTAAAATGGGAAATATCCAGTTTAGAAATATATATATATATATATAGGTTGAAATGATACTGAGGGGTCTAAGAATTAAGAAGAAACCAGGTGCCAATTAAAATGATCCTTTAACTGAAAACTTTAAAACAAAATGGGAGGAGTCAGCAAATAAATGCTCTCTAACATGGATGAATTTAATGTTAGAAGAGAACAAATTGAGACATAAAAGAGTTATTGAAGAGT
The DNA here is from genome assembly GCF_027579735.1 of Bombina bombina. NCBI lineage: Eukaryota > Metazoa > Chordata > Amphibia > Anura > Bombinatoridae > Bombina > Bombina bombina. The sequence continues at coordinate 151,659,155 of NC_069505.1, forward strand.
TAGATCAATTAGAAAAGGACATTAAACAATAGAAAACTAAGGAGGAACACACTAGATAAATGGATTTGACTAAACTTGAGGTAAGAAGAATACATGAAACAATAAAATATAAAAGAAAGTTCCAGAGAGATTGGGGGGGGATTATCAGGAAGGAACGGTATTTTACTATTCACTCAAATTAACAAGTAGTTCAGAATCAGAGCAATCAGAAGGGGAAAGCTTTAATACAACTAGAAGAGGAAGATATAATGTAAGGGGTTTTCAGAACCATAGGAGAACAGGAAGAAGAAAATGAGGAGAGGGGGGAGGAAATACAAATCTAAATATGGGGGAAATTAATCGTTATCCCTCAAGGAATCAACAACAACAACTCCCACATTAAAATCTTCTTTATAAGTTGTAAATTTGTCAGATAGAAACTTAACAAAGGATGAAATTCAATTATTATCTAAGGGACTACATTTTGCCCCAGTGAACAATATTGACAACAAATTTACAGTAATAAAGGACCAGAATCAATTGGCGAGAAAGTTAATTTTAAATAAAACCCTATAAGGTTAAATTACAGACACTGTACTAGATATAAATGATAGACTAATGTTACAAGATCTGGAGGATTTAAGTAATGAAGATGGAAATGATTCAGAAAGCAGTTAAATTGGGCATACAAACCTTAAAAATGATTTAAAAATTATGCCAGCTCTTTCTACAGTACAAAGTGTAAATAACTTTGTAACATTAGTAGAACAGGATATTGAGGAATTAGATATAACAACATGTCATTTGGATAACCTTAATGTACAACAAAGAAAAGCATTAAAATTATTAAGATGAGGGGGGCGGAGTTAGCCGTAAGAGTGGTAGGACGTGTTTCTTGTTAGCTCTGTCCATAACTCCACTATTTCGATATAAAACTACGATATATTAGGCTTTTATTTAAACAACTACCCAGCTATATGTCATTGGACTTTTAGGGGGCTACTTTCGGTGGTTCTGGACTCTCATTTTTAACCCCTGCTCCAAATATTTCTACCTGTGAGTCGCTGAAGGGGATCTTGCTCTCCGGAGGGTCGGGGCTCCGCTCCGGAGATCTTCCCCTTGTGTCTGGTTGTTCCTCCTCAACTGCCTACTCCTTGAACACTACTCCAGAGGGTCGGGGATCCACTCCGGAGTATCTGCTGGCTCATACAACATCCAGGGAACACGCTACAAGCCTCTCTGTCGCACCTCACTACAGCGTTTCCTAGAAGATCACAGTCGGCACACCGGAGAGTTGCCTAGGCTGTAGCTTGTTGCCGAGTCTCATTCAATGCACCGTGAGGCCGGGCCGGCCTTAGCTACAGAGTTTTCCTCTTACCTGGCAGTGCTAAGAAAAAGGGCGCGAATAGACACAATCTTGGTCTACAGTGCATCCTCACCAACAGGCCTGCTTGCGGTGTGTTGCTCCTGACTGAGACCGCTTCTACCGGCATTGCGAGTGTCTCCCCGGTGCTCTCCCAACTCTACCTCTGTCCACCGGATTGCTGCAGACCCTCTTGGGGGAGTACTCTGAAACATCCTACCTCTGGCAGCTCTCCATTTCTACCAGGCCTGATCGGCAGCAGATCATACACCCTCGTGGAGGACTCAGGTATTTGTGTGGATCCATACACGGCCATAGCTCATTATCAAGGCCCACAAGCCTGCCATCTATCTTTATTGACTAATCTGGCTATATATACCCTTCCTCTGTATGTCCCTACTTGAGATCCACTGCAGAGTCATATTAAAGAGACCTTACCTTAGCCTCAGACATTTTCTGACCTCTGCAAGACCCTTAACTAAATTCTCTGGACCTGGCAAGGAAGCCCCAGAATTGGTGTGCAACCCACAAAGGCACTTTATTCAATTGGTGCCCTCCTTTGGCCTGAATTATTATATCATATATTAACTTCCCAAAAAAACTAATCTTTCTCATTTATCCTACACAGGAGTGAATTGCTACTGTTATATGCCTCAGCTGCTGCGTCATTATTATTGTATGCTTGCCAGTTTTATTTATGCCTAATAGATAAACCACCCTATTAGCCTCAGACATTATATAAGCATTTTATATTACAAACTGCTCACTAGACACTTGAATACTTTAGTCTGGTTATCCCTACTTATGACTAGCTCCCAAACACCTGTTTTCTACCCCTATGGTAAAGGAGAAGTTCAGATTCGATTTTTTCTGAGTGTTTTTTTTTTACTGGGCATATTTTCCTAGGCAGGATAGTGGGACTCTATACCAAATACATTTAAGAAGATAACAGACGCTCACACCCCTTTAACCCACTATTTGTGTGACCTGCCCTATTTATAGTCAACAGATATAGCACTGCTTTGAGGGTTGGCTGTTCTAACTAACCTATCCCTGTTACCCCAGGCATTGCCAGGGCACTAATTGCCCAATATACCCCCTCTACTGCATTTCCTGTAGCCTGCTTACAGCCCTCAGAGCCGCAGTGAGCTGTGAATTGAAGTTATACATCCTACTCGCATAAACTCTTGCCCCACTGGTGCTAATATAGCGAGACTTGGTGACATATCTCTAGTCCCCCAATAATACCCTTGCGAAAACACCAGCTGTGAGATATACCTTATAAGTTAGTGCACAATAATACCATTGTATGAAGTAACTGCACCATGTGTACATAAGTAGGCCACAGATTAAAGCCAGTTATCCTCAATACACTCTACTTGGGCCTACTTTTCCTATATTTGTATAAACTGCCCACATTTCCCATAAATATTATAAATAGAGAGCGCCTGATTGGACCTTTGCAACTTCATCCCCAGTACAAGAAGTTAATGTAATTTGGAGGTTTAACCCCATAAGGTACAACTGGCACAGTGGGGGTTTCACCTAATATATACTCTAGGCTGCTGCGTCAACTCCGGTGTCGCTGTAATTTCATAATATAGAGTGTAATGTTTATTGTTTAACCTGTACCTTTCTCCACAAGGACTTTGGCCTATATAGCTCTTTGCATACAAGGTGTCCATAACCGGGGGGCACACCCTACCTTCCACACACTCTCTCCACCCCTTTCCTGTTGTATGTAATTGCAGCAGGTCATAACCCACTACCTTTTTCCGTCATGGCCCAGTGAGGGCAAACTCCCTGGAGAGAGTGTATACAAAGCCTATTGCAACATCTGTCTCTACTGGAAGCCGGCCAGGATAAGCTACTGATAACAACCATACTGACATATTTCTTACCACCTACAAGTAGTCTGATGAACATGGCTACTTAAACCACGATTGACATCAGGGGGACTATGTTATAACTCTCTCCATCTTTGTTTTCTCTGCTATTAGCATTTAAGTGCGCTCTATTATTGACCATATATCATATACGGTTGCCTGGTCGAGGATAGGATACAGAGCATGTCCCAAACTACCAAAAGAAGACCAAAACCATCTCAACCACCTAAGAAGACAGTGGTAGACCACTTTAAAGGCCCATCCACTGGCAAAACTCAAACATATAGAGATGGGCATTTGGATTTATATCCCCTTTGTTATCGAAACAATCTGTCCCCTTGTTGTCTTTAAACATTTTTTTGACATCTCAACACCCAATCAGGAGGACTATTACCCACACACCTCTTCTCTAAACCAATAGGACCATAGGAATTGGATCATGATGTCACGACCAATCAAATCACGCCAAAATCGTCACCATAAAAATATAGGTGATTAAGCTGTAAATATACCAAAGTACATCTTTGAAGTATATCTTCTAACTAGTATTCATAACCAGAGGCCACCAAAAATGTAGAATCAGCTAAAAATGTTTACTCCGGTAAACCGGAAGTGACATCATGATCATGAGGGGCTCAAGGTACAGTGAACTAAATGACACTAAATATCAAAGACACATATATAAACATAAAATACAAGATCACTCTATCTCCATATGATATTTTAAACACGTTAAACATGGTAAATACCCTGTTTAAACTCTTTTTTACTTATGGCGAAACCGGAAGTGAATTCCAGAGCCATATCCGGTCACTTAAGTGACACTGTTATTTAAAGGCACTCAGCTTACCACTTCAGCAGTCTTGATAAAGGCCTTATTTTGGGGCCGAAACGCGTAGACCTGTTGGTAAGCATTATTCCAAGTATTTTAACCACTTTGAGGACTTGTTACGCTATGGTACTCCTTTTTTTACAGGGACATCTCTAGGACATTGGACAAAAAGCTGACCGTTGTTAGGATTCGCCTGGGAACTCTTCCCCTCAGGATTCAAGGTTCCTTCATGTGATTGCCTTTTAATTTACTGTTTTTTGGATTACAACACTCTTTTTGTTCTTTTTTGTTCTTTTTTAATCCTTTGTTGAACATCATTTTTGTATCTGTTTTTTGATTTTTATTTTTATTTTTGTTTTTTCACTGGATTTCCTCTTTTTGCCTTGGGTATACCACCCTTTTTCCACATTTTCCACTCAATGGCAGTTATTCACCTGTGAGTTATTATTTTTTGCACTGCAGTGCCATCGGGACTTTTCAATATATTTTATTGTGATTTTTTGAATTTTTGATGTGAATTGTTTTCCCTTATCTTTTACACACATAGTGATCACAATTACTTTCACTCATGTTGCACAACATTTGCACTATCATGTTGCACATTTAAGTCGCATACATTTTTATGTTGCTTACACACTTTGTTCATTTGTGTGTCCACAAGCCAATGTGGATTTCACCATTTTAGTTTTCCACCCCTTGGACCCAATTGCTATTTGCACTTTGTGAGTGTATCAGCACAACACTCCACCTTACCATTGTTTTTAATAACTGTTTTTATTAACTGTTTTTTCACCCATTTTATCTATTGGTACCAATATTGTTGAATTGTAATAAATTCTTGTTCAGCCTTAGCAGGTATATTTCGTTTTTAGTGTTTATATTTATCCCTTAGCCTTTATTGGCGCTGTACATATTCCTTCATTACCTGTTCTTTCCTTTGGGGGTTGGTTAGACCCTTTATTTGTATTCAGCATAAGGGAATATCTTAGCGCTTGGCTACCACACCTCACTTTTCAAACATATAGAGAATCTATTCCTGCAATGGATGGAAGTGAATCTGAAAGCAGCATGGATTCCCAATCTCCTACGTCAGACGCTTTATCTGCAAATATTGTTGATGTCCTAACCAGACGTATGAACCTCCTGCAAGACAGGCTAACTAAGGAAATTAAAGGTTCCACAGTGGAACTCCGTAGGGACATTGCAGCACTGGGGGAACGCACAGAAACCCTAGAACACAAGCAAAAAGATCTAGCTGTTGATCAAGCCAATGTATTAGCGTATTCTCAGAGTCTGGCACTCCAGTTATCTGACTTAGAATTAAAACTGGCTGACATGGAAGACCGGTCCAGATGGAATAATCTGAGGTTCCGGGGGATATCGGAAGAGATTGGCTCCCAAGATCTGGAGTCTTATGTTTTGGAGTTCTGCAATACCTTGCTACCTTCTGTGGACCCGCCAGGCCTTTTATTGGACCGGGTCCATAGAGTAGCATAGCCAAGATCTGTCTCTCAGGATAAACCGAGGGATGTCCTAGCTAGGATTCATTTCTTCACCCATAAAGAGAAGATAATGAGAGAGCTGGCCAACAAGCCTCGGCTACCAGCTAAGTTTCATCAAATCTCTGTCTTTCCAGATATCTCTAGCTATACCCTACAAAGAAGAAGAACCTTTAGAAACATTACCCAAATTCTGAGAGCAGAAAATATCAGATATAGGTGGGGCTACCCGACAAAGCTAATAGTCTCAAAGAATGCTAAAGGAGTGGGGTCTGGCTCCAGCTGAGCCCCGATGAGGAAATGACTCTCTGCACCCAAAAAAATTGGTCGGGAGTCCCTAACCTGACCCCACAGCCACACCGGTCACCCATACTAGCTGACCCTCTAGCTTCAAGAATGAGACCTGAGGCCTCAGATTTCACCCCATGGCCACAACGGCCCACCACATGAAAGGGGACATTCTCTTCTTCCTTAATGGACTGAATTTGTTAAGATTACAGTTCTTTATGCAATATATGTTTGTTTATGTGTTTTATTTAATATTCTTAGTTTCTGTCTAAGATGCCTAGCTAACAAGAGAAGTGGTGTGGCTCGTGACTTCTTACACAAGGTTGTAAATTTACCTGGTGGCACTATGCCTCTACCCTTCAGCAGCTTCTTTTTCAGTAGCTGGGACTTGCGGGCACCTACCACTCCTCTACCTACCTAGAGTTGAATAGCCTTTACCAGGCAATTTTTTAGACAACTGTTCTGAATTGTTTCTAGTGTTGCTTAGAAGTTAAATGTATTAATACGTTATGTGTTTCGTTAATTATATTACTTCTATGTCTAGATGCCTGTTTAATTTAAGGAGTGGGGGACCCTGGGACCTCTCGCAAGAAATTGTAACTTTACCTAGAAGCGTTTTGCCTCAACCCTTTAAATACTCGTTTCTTCTTAGCTGAGACTCGCGAGTACCCTCAACTCCTTTAAATATTTTAGGTTGTATAATTTCTATCCGGCATTTAGTAAAATTTGTTCAGAATTGTTCCTAATGACGCCTAGAATCTGAGTGTAAATGACGCCTAGAATCTGAGTGTATCAATATAACATAAATTAGACCTAAGGCACTGAATGCAAACTTGTGTTATTCCGTTAGTTCACTTGAGAGACACCATAGTTGTCTTATAGTTCACACTCCCCCCGTTGATAGTCAATCTACACATACAAGTTGTTTTACTTGTACCGCCCCCCCCCCTCATTTACGCAAATTTTATCCCCTTTTAAGGGGACTGGAGAAGTCAGTCTATTTCCTGGATAAACTTCTCCTTTTGGTGATCCAGTGGTTTACCATACTTGTTAATTTACTCACACCTTAAGTAGTTAATATCTAATACGTATGGTTCAAATTTAACAATCTATATTATATATATATTTTTTTTATATTGCGCAGATTACTTTCACACTCATTTTGCTCCTTTTTCTAGGTGAAAACTATAGGTCTATCGGGACTTGGTTCCCTGTGGCTTTTCTGACCATTGATCTGATCATTTAGATTTAGGACCACCGGAAGTCACGTTCGGGTGCGCAGATCCAGGCGGGGTGAGTTGTATACCTATAACTTTTTCCTTTGCTTTTCCCCTCCACATCTTTTTCTCTCCCTACTCCCACTATGACCCCAACCCCCAATAACATCTCCTTCGCAACATTAAATGTTAAGGGTCTTAATTCACAGGAAAAAAGGAGTATGCTCACTAACACCATGAAGGCCCTAAAAATGCACGTTTTATTTTTGCAAGAAACTCATTGGCTAGCATCATCCCAGAATCCATACAGAACCCCAGACTACCCTGTGGTGATTCTAGCCTCTCATTCTGAGAAGTCTAGAGGTGTAGCGATTGCCATACACATATCTATACACTTCAAACACATCCATGTGGAGAGGGACAGTCAGGGGAGGTTTCTACTCCTCAACTGTAAGCTAAATGGTATTTTATTCACATTGGTCAATATATATGTCCCAAACCAATCACAATTCAATTTCCTGAAGGGGATACTGTCTAAAGTGGAGAAACACAAAGTTGGAATTATAGTCCTAGGGGGAGACTTTAATATGGTGTGGGACCCCTAATTGACAAGAAAGTCCAAAGAGGGAAAAAAATTGACTCATACACCATAAATACTGCCAATAAATTTTGTCAGAACATAATCCAACACAATTTATATGACATCTGGAGGGCACACCATCACAATGACAGAGACTATACTTACTTTTCCAGACCCCATAACTCTTACTCGAGACTTGATCATTTCTTTACTGACTCGTGGGCACTTGACAGAGTTGTAATGTCGCATATTAGGGTTTGCTCATGGTCAGATCATGATATCCTCACGGTCACCCTCTCCACTGATCTCACCAACATGTTTAGACCTAGTTGGAAGTTCCCGAAACAAGCACTCCAAGATAAAGCTTTTAGGACCTCCCTCCAGAGCTCTATTACTGAGTTCCTGAGAGTAAATTAGACCCCAGGCATGCCATCTCAAACAGTATGGGCTACTCTAAAAGCATATGTGAGAGGGTTATGTATTAGGAGACAGGCAATGCTTAGGCGTCAAGCAGGAGCTCCATTAGGCTTCCTTATAGCTGAATTACGATCTGTAGAGCAAGAAAATAAAAACTCTCCATCCATACCTCTAGCTGACAAGATTAAAAAAACTCAGGGCACAACTGGCAGGCAGGGAGCTAGAGAGAGTGAAAGAATCCTACACCCGATTTCGGAAGTTAATGTACTGTCAGGGCAATAAGGCCTCAAAACTTCTAGCTCATAAATTGAGAGGTAGAACCGCGGCAGCCAGGATATTGTCACTCAAATGGGGGACTATATCGGTCTCTTCACCTAAGGAAATCGGAGAAACTTTTGCGGCCTATTATTCCGAACTATACCATCTCCAACCCTCAATGGCTGGTAGTGAATCATCTGTACAAAATATAATTGACTTCCTACGAAACCTAAACCTGCCAACTTTACCAGAAGGAGAGAGGGAAGCGCTTAAGGCCCCATTCTCTTTGGCTGAGCTTAATTTAGCCATTAAACACACTCAGAATAACAAGGCCCCTGGTCCAGATGGATATCCGGTGGCCTCAAGGTTTTTTCAGAGGCCCGAGAGTCAGGTTCGTTTAACAGGGAATTTTTACAAGCAATAATTCTACCTATCCCTAAGCCGAACAAAGATCCTTCACAGTGTTCCAGTTATAGACCGATCTCATTGATCAATGGCGATGTAAAGTTGTATGCAAAACTCTGGGCTAACCGCCTCAATAGCCTGCTCCCGAAGGTGGTCCACTCTGACCAGGTCGGATTTACTTTTGGTAGGGAAGGCCCTGATAATTCTCGGAAGGTGCTTGACATTCTCACAGAAGCATCCCGGTTGAAGTTGCCCATGCTGGCCCTGTCGCTAGATGCGGAGAAAGCGTTTGACAGGGTCAGATGGGACTACTTGTGGTGCACGCTTGCCCAGTTTGGCATACCAGGTGAGGTGATTATGGCAATCCGAGCCTTGTACTCCTGCCCTTCCGCGGTGGTTAAAGGCCTGGGCTTTGTTTCCCCGGAAATACGTATCACTAATGGTACTAGACAGGGGTGTCCCCTGTCGCCCTTAATTTTCACATTGGCCATTGAACATCTGGCCCAAGCCATTAGGAGTTCCTGCATGATTCGCGGTGTTCAGTTTGGCAGAGAAGTTGCGAAGATAGCACTATTTGCGGACGACGTGACACTATTTCTAACTAACCCGTTGGGCTCCTTGCCTGCTCTCCTTGACCTTATTTCCAAATTTGGCGCCCATAGTTATTACAAGGTCAATGTTTCCAAAACTGAGGCTTTGTCTGTTGGTATCCCTACATTTGAACTGGATGTTCTGTGAGCATCGCATTCCTTTCAGTGGCCACAAAATACTATTCGACATTTGGGAGTGCAGCTTGGCCCGGACCCGAAGTTAGTTATTGCCATAAACTACTCAGATCTCATTAGGGACATCAATGAACTTACCACCTCCTGGAGTCTTAAAGAGATCTCATATTTAGGCCGCATAGCATCTTTTAAAATGACGATCCTACCCAAAATTCTCTATTATTTTTGCTGTATTCCTCTTAATGTTCCTAGTGCCCTAATTGATAAGCTCCAATCTCTTGGTCAAAACTATATCTGGGGTAAGTCTAAACCTCGTATTGCAGCGAAAATACTCCAGAAAAAATATGAGCAGGGAGGTGTAGCTATACCTAGCATACGAGGTTACTACGAAGCTGCCAGACTCTCTCATATCTCGGCATGGGCGGACAAAGGAGAACCGCAAGGGTGGAAGAACATAGAGGCTTTTGATCTCCCCGCGGGTTTGGGCTTAGCTGACTTGCCCTGGATACCGGACTACCGATTAGATACTCTGGGAATTAAGAATGTCATTGTAAGAGAAAATTTGAAAACTTGGCATAATCTCAGGAATCTACCTGAGGTTGCCCCACATCCATCTCCTATACATTCTTTACCAGCCTTACTTGCAGCCCTGCCGGATACGCACGTACTACAATGGGGTGAGTGGGAATTGAGACTGGTTTCCCACCTATATTCCTCGGGCACTCTCCTCCCTCCGAACAATTTAGGATCTATCATCCAAGACCCCCCTCTATGGTCCACATTCGAATACTCTAGACTATATGCTTTCTTGCTATCTTGGGGATTCCCTAAAGTTTCCAGTAGACCCCTGACCAACTGGGAGAAATTATGGCAGCTCAATGCCAAGACTCCTAGACTTATATCATTTCATTATAACCTACTACAGGCATCCACGAACAAGGACAGACCCTGGCAACTTAGGGCATGGGAGAGACACTTAACCAGACCAATCACAGACAAAGACCTACATATAGCTATGACCTTAACAAAGAAGACTGTACACTGTGCAAACACCTTAGAATCCTACATGAAATTGTTCCTGAAATGGTATTATACCCCTTGCAGACTTTCGCAGATGTTTCCTACAACATCCCCTCTCTGTTGGAGAGAATGCGAACTAAGAGGCTCGGATATACATATATGGTGGGACTGCCCAAAATTAAAACCCATATGGAATCAAATATCTAGTATTTGTTCTAATCTTGGGCTGACTGTCTCGCTCACCCCTGAGATTGCTTTACTACACATGTTCCCGCGAAGGGTCCCGACTCCTCTGACTAAACTGATAATTTTTCTTCTCGCAGCCACGAAGTTGGTAATAGCGAGAGCATGGAAACAGACCCAACCCCCAGACATTACAGCTGTCACCGCTATAATGCAAGTATATGCCAAAATGGAACAAAGTTTTTACTTTAGTATGGACAAGGAAGACCTATATTGGCAGATTTGGGAACCATGGTTTGGATGGCAAGAGGACTGTAGACAAACACACAGACACAATGCGGTTTCTAGTCACCCCCATTAGTGGAATTTAGTTTTAAAATTTGCCATGAATCTACTACCGAACCGAGGACCCCCAGCTGCTTCCCCTTGCCCTTAAACTTTGGCCCGTACCCCCTTCTCCTTCTCTCTCCCCCTTTCCCCCCCCTCTCAATCCTATAATATGTGACCTGTTGCCCCCATCCGACCTTTTCACCCCTTTCTTGTCTTCCTTCTCCTGGACCTGCTCTCCCAGCCTGGAGATGCGCACTACGGGTAGCCCGTTGGGTTACTGGAAGAAGTATGTTACAAACTATCTAGTGGCTGACTTCCCGAAACCACTAAAATGTTTAGTTAATATCTACGATTATTGTATTACACTAGTTTCTATATTCAAATTTTGTTGTTAACTTTTATCCATTTTGTATGACCTCCTAGAGTAGGAAGACTTTATATGTGTATGACATAATATCTGGACTGCCCATGTGGACAGTCTTACTATGTTTACTGAGCATAAATGGATCTATAATTGTAAAAGAAATTGATGAACCTGCTGTTGTAATTAACAAGTCTAAATTTACAATAAAAATTACTTTTAAAAAAAAAAAAAAAAATTATTAAGATGAGATAAAAGTATCACCATAAAATCCTTAGACAAGGGAGGAAATGTAGTAATCCTCAATACTATAGATTATGAATTTGAATGTAAGAGACAACTGTTAGATACTAAATCAAATTTTGGAAGAAGCTTTTGATAAAGGCTTGCTAAATAAACGAGAATTACATTTTCTAACTATGAAGTATTCAAAAATTGCAACATTTTATACAATTCCCAAGTTACATAAAAGCAAAATTCCACCTCTGGGAAGCCCTATATTATATGAGGCCAAGGAGGCCTAATGGAAAAAATATCTATCTATGTAGATTACTGTTTGAGACCATTTCTCATTACTCTTTCATCTTATATAAAAGAGACACCCAAGATACTCTTAAAAAACTAAATGATATTGGAGTAAAAAGCCATATTATTTTAGTAGCCATTGATGTAGAATCTTTATATTCTTCTATCCCCCATAAACAGGGGATAGAAGCAGCAAAACGTTTTCTGGAGCAAAGGGGAAAAAAATGGTGAACACACTGACGGCTAGATTTTGAGTTTTGTCGGTAACGACCCGAAAAACTAACGCCGGCTTTTTTCTGGCCGCACCATAAAAATAACTCTGGTATTGAGAGTCCACATAAAGGCTACGTTAGGCTCCAAAAAAGGAGCGTAGAGCATTTTTAACGCAGCTTCAACTCTCAATACCAGAGTTGCTTACGCAAGCGGCCAGCCTCAAAAACGTGCTCGTGCACTATTCCCCCATAGGAAACAATGGGGCTGTTTGAGCTAAAAAAAAACCTAACACCTGCAAAAAAGCAGCGTTCAGCTCTTAACGCAGCCCCATTGTTTGCTATGGGGAAACGCTTCCTACGTCTGCACCTAACACTCTAACATGTACCCCGAGTCTAAACACCCCTAGCCTTACACTTATTAACCCCTAATCTGCCGTCCCCGCTATCGCTGACACCTGCATTTTATTTTTAACCCCTAATCTGCCGCTCCGTAAACCGCCGCTACTTACATTATCCCTATGTACCCCTAATTGGCTGCCCCTAACACCGCCGACCCCTATATTATATTAATTAACCCCTAATCTGCCCCCCTCAACGTCGCCTACACCTGCCTACACTTATTAACCCCTAATCTGCCGAGCGGACCGCACCGCTATTATAATAAAGTTATTAACCCCTAATCCGCCTCACTAACCCTATAATAAATAGTATTAACCCCTAATCTGCCCTCCCTAACATCGCCGACACCTAACTTCAATTATTAACCCCTAATCTGCCGACTGGAGCTCACCGCTATTCTAATAAATGGATTAACCCCTAAAGCTAAGTCTAACCCTAACACTAACACCCCCCTAAATTAAATATAATTTTAATCTAACGAAATTAATGAACTCATTAAATAAATTATTCCTATTTAAAGCTAAATACTTACCTGTAAAATAAACCCTAATATAGCTACAATATAAATTATAATTACATTGTAGCTATTTTAGGATTAATATTTATTTTACACGCAACTTTGTAATTATTTTAACCAGGTACAATAGCTATTTAATAGTTAAGAACTATTTAATAGCTAAAATAGTTAAAATAATTACAAAATTACCTGTAAAATAAATACTAACCTAAGTTACAATTAAACCTAACACTACACTATCAATAAATTAATTAAATAAACTACCTACAATTACCTACAATTAACCTAACACCACACTATCAATAAATTAATTAAATACAATTCCTACAAATAAATACAATTAAATAAACTAGCTAAAGTACAAAAAATAAAAAAGAACTAAGTTACAAAAAATAAAATAATATTTACAAACATAAGAAAAATATTACAACAATTTTAAACTAATTACACCTACTCTAAGCCCCCTAATAAAACAACAAAGCCCCCCAAAATAAAAAATGCCCTACCCTATTCTAAATTACTAAAGTTAAAAGCTCTTTTACCTTACCAGCCCTGAACAGGGCCCTTTGCGGGGCATGCCCCAAGAAGTTCAGCTCTTTTGCCTGTAAAAAAAAACATACAATACCCCCCCCAACATTACAACCCACCACCCACATACCCCTAATCTAACCCAAACCCCCCTTAAATAAACCTAACACTAAGCCCCTGAAGATCATCCTACCTTGTCTTCACCTCACCAGGTATCACCGATCCGTCCTGGCTCCAAAATCTTCATCCAACCCAAGCGGGGGTTGGCGATCCATCATCCGGTGGCTGAAGAGGTCCAGAAGAGGCTCCAAAGTCTTCATCCTATCCGGGAAGAAGAGGCGATCCGGACCGGCAACCATCTTGATCCAAGGGGCATCTTCTATCTTCATCCGATGACGACCGGCTCCATCCTGAAGACCTCCACCGCGGACCCATCTTCTTCCGGCGATGTCCAACTGAAGAATGACGCTTCCTTTAAGGGACGTCATCCAAGATGGCGTCCCTCGAATTCCGATTGGCTGATAGGATTCTATCAGCCAATCGGAATTAAGGTAGGAATATTCTGATTGGCTGATGGAATCAGCCAATCAGAATCAAGTTCAATCCGATTGGCTGATCCAATCAGCCAATCAGATTGAGCTCGCATTCTATTGGCTGTTCCAATCAGCCAATAGAATGCGAGCTCAATCTGATTGGCTGATTGGATCAGCCAATCGGATTGAACTTGATTCTGATTGGCTGATTCCATCAGCCAATCAGAATATTCCTAACTTAATTCCGATTGGCTGATAGAATCCTATCAGCCAATCGGAATTTGAGGGACGCCATCTTGGATGACGTCCCTTAAAGGAACCGTCATTCTTCAGTTGGACGTCGCCCGAAGAAGATGGGTCCGCGGTGGAGGTCTTCAGGATGGAGCCGGTCGTCATCGGATGAAGATAGAAGATGCCGCTTGGATCAAGATGGCTGCCGGTCCGGATCGCCTCTTCTTCCCGGATAGGATGAAGACTTTGGAGCCTCTTCTGGACCTATTCAGCCACCGGATGATGGATCGCCAACCCCCGCTTGGGTTGGATGAAGATTTTGGAGCCAGGACGGATCGGTGATACCTGGTGAGGTGAAGACAAGGTAGGATGATCTTCAGGGGCTTAGTGTTTATTTAAGGGGGGTTTGGGTTAGATTAGGGGTATGTGGGTGGTGGGTTGTAATGTTGGGGGGGGGGTATTGTATGTTTTTTTTACAGGCAAAAGAGCTGAACTTCTTGGGGCATGCCCCGCAAAGGGCCCTGTTCAAGGCTGGTAAGGTAAAAGAGCTTTTAACTTTAGTAATTTAGAATAGGGTAGGGCATTTTTTATTTTGGGGGGCTTTGTTGTTTTATTAGGGGGCTTAGAGTAGGTGTAATTAGTTTAAAATTGTTGTAATATTTTTCTTATGTTTGTAAATATTTTTTATTTTTTGTAACTTAGTTCTTTTTTATTTTTTGTACTTTAGCTAGTTTATTTAATTGTATTTATTTGTAGGAATTGTATTTAATTAATTTATTGATAGTGTAGTGTTAGGTTAATTGTAGGTAATTGTAGGTAGTTTAATTAATTTATTGATAGTGTAGTGTTAGGTTTAATTGTAACTTAGGTTAGTATTTATTTTACAGGTAATTTTGTAATTATTTTAACTATTTTAGCTATTAAATAGTTCTTAACTATTTAATAGCTATTGTACCTGGTTAAAATAATTACAAAGTTACCTGTAAAATAAATATAAACCCTAAAATAGCTATAATATAATTATAATTTATATTGTAGCTATATTAGGATTTATTTTACAGGTAAGTATTTATCTTTAAATAGGAATAATTTATTTAATAAGAGTTAATTAATTTCGTTAGATGTAAATTATATTTAACTTAGGGGGGTGTTAGTGTTAGGGTTAGACTTAGCTTTAGGGGTTAATACATTTATTAGAGTAGCAGTGAGCTCCAGTCGGCAGATTAGGGGTTAATAAGTGTAGGCAGATGGAGGCGACGTTGAGGGGGGCAGATTAGGGGTTAATAAATATAATATAGGGGTCGGCGGTGTTAGGGGCAGCAGATTAGGGGTACATAAGGATAACGTAGGTGGCGGCGCTTTGCGGTCGGCAGATTAGGGGTTAATAAGTGTAGGCAGATGGAGGCGACGTTGAGGGGGGCAGATTAGGGGTTAATAAATATAATACAGGGGTCGGCGGTGTTAGGGGGAGCAGATTAGGGGTACATAAGGATAACGTAGGTGGCGGTCGGCAGATTAGAGGTTAAAATTTTTTTATTCGAGTGGCGGCGATGTGGGGGGACCTCGGTTTACGGGTACATAGGTAGTTTATGGGTGTTAGTGTACTTTAGAGTACAGTAGTTAAGAGCTTTAGAAACCGGCGTTAGCCCAGAAAGCTCTTAACTACTGACTTTTTTCCTGCGGCTGGAGTTTTGTCGTTAGATGTCTAACGCTCACTTCAGAAACGACTCTAAATACCGGAGTTAGAAAAATCCCATTGAAAAGATAAGATACGCAATTGACGTAAGGGGATCTGCAGTATGGAAAAGTCGCGGCTGAAAAGTGAGCGTTAGACCCTATTTTGAGTGACTCAAAATACCGGCGGTAGCCTAAAACCAGCATTAGGAGCCTCTAACGCTGGTTTTCACGGCTAACGCCAAACTCCAAATCTAGGTCTGATTTTGTAGTGAGACTTTTGGAATCTGTATTAACACATAATTCTTTTGTTTTTGATGAGAAATGTTAAAATCAAAAGTTGGGCACAGCCTTGGGCATTAGCTGCTATCCCACATATGCCTGTCTATATCTAGGGAAGTGGGCAAGAGATAAAATATATACAATATGGATGAAAATAATCAGACCTCTGGCTTCGTTTTATAGACGATATTTTGGTATTATGCGATGGCACAATTTCTGAATTAAAAACTTTTATGAACAATCTAAACATGAATTAATTGAATTTAAAATTCACTTATACTTGGAGTGAAACAAAGAATTTCTTGATTTAAAAATTCAGATCATCAATAATAAAATAGAAACCTGCACTTATAGAAAACCTACAGCAGGCAATTCTCTATTATTAGCCAGTAGTGATGTCGCAAACCTAAAATTTTCGGTTTGCGAACGGCGGACTCGAACTTCCGGTATTGTTCGCGAACGCGCGAACCGCGCAAACCGCCATTGAATTCAATAGGCAGGCGAACTTTAAAACCTACAAGGACTCTTTATGGCCACAATAGTGATGGAAAAGTTGTTTCAAGGGTACTAACACCTGGACTGTTGCATGCTGGAGGGGGATCCCTGGCAAAACTCCCATGGAAAATTACATAGTTGATGCAGAGTCTGCTTTTAAGCCAAAATGGGTCTAAATCAACTAACATTCCCAAAGTGGCTGTCTCAAAACATCCCGGACAGAAGATAGATTGATAAATAGGATAGATAGATATACATAGATTGATAGTTAGATAGAATCGATAGAAGAGAAATAGATAGATTTGTTAGATATATAATTACCCTAATAAATTCTAATAATCAAACATGCGTTCTTGGACCCAAATAGCTTGTGTTAATTAGTACTTTTCTTAGCACTTTAATCCCTGTTCCCCCCCCCTATCGGGGGAGTTCTATATGGCCTGCCAGATTACCCTGAAAAATTATAATAAGACATGTGGTCTGCTACCTATTTTAACTAGGTTGTGTTTTAAGTACTACCATTCTTAGCACTTTAATCTCTGTAACTCCCCCTATTTGGTGAGGTCTATACGGCCTGGATGATTACCCATACAAAATATAATAATAAGACATCTGCTCTTGGTCTGCGACCCATGGTAACTATGTTGTGTTAATTAGTAATGTCCTTTGCATTTTAATAGCTGTTACTCATACTCACCCTATCAGTGGAGGTCTATATGGCCTGCATGATTACCCTTACAAAATATAACAACCAAACATATGCTCTGGGACCCATGGTAAGTAGGTTGTGTTAAGTAGTACTGTTCTTTGCATTTTGATACCTGTTACAACACCAAATGGTGGCAGGTCTATCTGGCCTTCATGATTAGCTGCACCCAAACCCAAAAAAAAGCAGAGTGGTCTTAGACTAACACCCATGGCTAACTCGGTTGTTTCAATTAGTACTATTCTTAGCACTTTCACCCCTGTTACGGGCGGTCTACATGGCCATCATGATTAGCCAAACAAAATACTACAATCCAACCTTTGCTCAGTCTTCATAGGCCCTTCATTGTCTGTATTTTGATAGTACAGTTCTTATTATTTTTATAGCTGATACAACACCGAATGGTGGCAGCTCTATATGGCCTGCATGATTAGCCGCACCCAATACAAAAATAAATCCAAGCAGTCTTGGATTAACAACCATGGCTAACTCTGTTGTTTCAAGTAGTACTATTCTTAGCACTTTCATCTCATCATCCCTGTTACTTCCAGGACTCTCGGTGATGGTGGTCTACATGGCCATCATGATTAGCCTAACCAAATACTACAATCCAACCTTGGCTCAGTCTTCCTAAGGCCCTTCATTGGCTGTATTTTGGTAGTACTGTTGTTATTAGTTTAATAGCTGATACGACACCGAATGGTGGCAGCTCTATATGGCCTGCATGAATAGCCGCACCCAAAGCCAAAAAAAAGCCAAGCGGTTTTGCACTAACACCCATGGCTAACTCTGTTGTTTCAAGTTCTACTATTCTTAGCTCTTTCATCTCATCCCTGTTACTTCCAGGACTCTCGGTGGCGGTGGTCTACATGGCCATCATGATTAGCCTAACCAAATACTACAATCCAACCTTGGCTCAGTCTTCCTAAGGCCCCTCATTGGCTGTATTTTGGTAGTACTGTCATTCTTTTGAATAATAGATTACAGGAAAGGCATTGATTTTAGAATCCCAGAGATCATTTATATGACCTGTGAAATTAAAAAAAACATTCATTAGATACCCGTTACACAATTATTTATCCTCAGGCCTTTTTAATACGAGGGTCCCGGAGCCTCAACCGAAACAACAGCATGAAAGAGGAGATATGTCATCCTTTTGAATAAAAGATTACAGTAAAGGCATTGATTTTAGAAACCCACAGATCATTATTTGCAACCGTGAAATTAGAAAAAAACATTGATTAGACACCCGTGACACTTATTTATGCTCAGGCCTTTTTAATACAAGGGTCCCGGAGCCTCAACCGAAACAACAGCATGAAAGAGGAGATATGCCATCCTTTTGAATAAAAGATTACAGTAAAGGCATTGATTTTAGAAACCCACAGATCATTATTTGCAACCGTGAAATAGAAAAAAACATTGATTACACACCCGTTACACTTATTTATCCTCAGGCCTTTTTAATACGAGGGTCCCGGAGCCTCAACCAAAACAACAGCATGAAAGAGGAGATATGTCATCCTTTTGAATAAAAGATTACAGTAAATGCATTGATTTTAGAAACCCACAGATCATTATTTGCAACCGTGAAATTAGAAAAAAACATTGATTAGACACCCGTGACACTTATTTATGCTCAGGCCTTTTTAATACGAGGGTCCCGGAGCCTCAACCAAAACAACAGCATGAAAGAGGAGATATGTCATCCTTTTGAATAAAAGATTACAGTAAAGGCATTGATTTTAGAAACCCACAGATCATTATTTGCAACCGTGAAATATAAAAAAACATTGATTACACACCCGTGACACTTATTTATCCTCAGGCCTTTTTAATACGAGGGTCCTGGAGCCTCAACCAAAACAACAGCATGAAAGAGAAGATATGTCATCCTTTTGAATAAAAGATTACAGTAAAGGCATTGATTTTAGAAACCCACAGATCATTATTTGCAACCCGTGAAATAGAAAAAAACATTCTTTAGACACCGGTTACACTTATTTATCCTCAGGCCTTGTTAATAAGAGGGTCCCGGAGCCTCAACCGAAACAACAGCATGAAAGAGGACATATGTCATCCTTTTGAATTATAGATTACAGGAAAGGCATTGATTTTAGAAACACTGAGATAATTACTTGCAACCGGGAAATAAAAAAAAACATTGAACAGACACCCAGTACACTTTATTATCCATAGGCCTTTTCAGCAGAGGCTCCAGGACCCTCAACAAAAACAAGAGCAGGGAGCTGGGCATAGGAGTACAATGGAGTGTGACAATAATAATCTGAAGGTGAAGATTGCATAGTTGTGGCATTTTAATTTTGTTATCGTGGGAACTTAGTACTTGCAATGACCTTTATCTGGTGAATCCATATCGCAAATGTGTTATTTAAGGCACTGTTTGTCTATTTTTTTGAATATCAGCATTTGGTAAATGAAGCTCAACTTAAGGCTGGTGAGAACCGACCTTTCTTCTGGCTGTTTGCAAATGTTGTGGCTCTGGACAAACATGTGAATAAGGGGCCATCAGCCATATTCTGCACGCAAACCCCTTTGATGATTGACGATAAACATGTGTCACCTGCAAGCAGAGCTCGTTACTTCTGTCTAAATCATCTTCCTGGTATGGACAGGCCACTGTTTCCCACAGCAAGTACGAATTTTGAAATACAAGATTGTCTTGAGTATGGTAGGAAACCAAAGTTTATTTAATTCTGTACTATCTATCACCACAAAAAATTAACTTCATGTGCTTATGGATGACAAGGACGTCCTGTCCTGTGGTGCACAGAGATGGAGACGATTTTTGCCCTCCCTGTACACTACCCAGATGTCTCAAACATCACCAGAAGCACAATACAGCCACTCTTGTGAAGTTCCTGGAGTGTTCCGGTAGCCATCTCTTTGCGCTCCTAAAGGAATACTTTATCAGTGTTTTTGAATACATCCGACAACAGCTTCAGAGACTGTGGTGACGCACATGTTATTTACTGTTGTTCCAGCTGTGGCAATATCAATTGGCATGACAAAGTTAAGATTTGTGGGTGGCGGAGCCTATAGCTGTTGTGGTAGGACGTGTGTTTGAGGAGCTCCAGGTCTTACAAGTTACTTTGGAGTTAGTTTTCAACCTTAATTTAATTTTCTTTTTGGGATTCATAGTCACACTTTCTGGGGCTATCCAAGAGGAGCCTGGTAAAAGCAGTAGTAGTCACCCCTTATATCAACGGGTACAGAGACCTGTTTTTTGCCTTTCCAATATTGCGCCGGTCCACAAACTAATCCTGAATGAAAAAAAAAAACTTAAAATTTGGACTAGTGACGCACATTTTATGCACGCTGTGGCAATTGCAATTTGCAATAAAAATAATCTGCTAACAACAACCACTACCTACGACCACACCTGACTCCTGAAGTCATGCTTCAGTTATTAAGTCAAGTTAAATAAAAACATTTTTTTTTTATGCTCAGCAGAGGCTCCAGGACCCTCGACAAAACCAGCAGCAGGAAAGAGGACATATGGCATCCTTTTGAAAAAATGATTATAGGAAAGGCATTGATTTCAGAAACACAGAGATCATTAGTTGCAACTGGTAAATAGAAAAAAACATTGATTAGACACCCAGTACACTTATTTTTCATTAGGCCTTTTTAATAAGATTAAGAGGCTCCCGGAGCCTCAACAGAAACAACAGCATTAAAAAGTACATATGGCATCCTTGTGAATAATAGATTACAGGAAAGGCATTGATTTTAGAAACCTGTGGATAATTTTTTGCAACCATGAAATCTAAAAAAACATAGATTAGACACCCAGTACATTTCTTTATCCTTAGGCCTTTTAAGCAGAGGCTCCAGGACCCTCAACAAAACTAGCAGCAGTAAAGAGGACATATGGCATACTTTTGTAAATTAGATTACAGGAAAGGCATTGATTTTAGAAACACAGAGACCATTTATATGACCAGTGAAATAGAAAAAAAATGATTGGACACCCAGTACACTTCTTTATCTTTAGTCCTTTTTAATATGAGGGTCCCGGAGCCTCAACAGAAACAACAGCATGAAAGAGGACATATGTCATCCTTTTGAATAATAGATTACAGGAAAGGCATTGATTTTAGAATCCCACAGATCATTTATATGATCCGTGAAATAGAAAAAAACATTGATTAGACACCCAGTACACTTATTTATCCATAGTCCTTTTTAGCAGAGGCTCCAGGACCCTCAACAAAAACAAGAGCAGGGAGGTGAGCATAGGAGTACAATGGAGTGTGACAATAATAATGTGAAGGGGAAGATTGCAGAGTTGTGGCATTTTAATTTTGTTATTGTGGGAAATACTTGCAATGACCTTGCTCTGGTGAATCCATATTGCAAATGTGTTTTTTAAGGCACTGTTTGTCTATTTTTTGAATATCAGCATTTGGTAATTGAAGCTCAACTTAAGGCTGGTGAGAACCGACCTCTCTTCTGGCTGTTTGCAAATGTTGTTGCTCTGGACAAACATGTGAATAAGGGGCCATCAGCCATATTCTGCACGCAACCCCTTTGATGATTGATGATAAACATGTGTCACCTGCAATCAGAGCCCGTTACTTCTGTCTAAATCTCCTTCCTGCTATGGACAGGCCACTGTTTCCCACAGCAAGTCCGAAGCTTGAACTACAAGATTGTCTTGAGTATGGTAGGAAACCAAAGTTTATTTAATTCTTTACTATCACCACAAAAACTGAACTTCTTGAAGCAACGAAAATGCCAGCAATTTCATGTGCTTATGGATGACAAGGACGTCCTGTCCTGTGGTGCACAGAGATGGAGAGGATTTTTGCCCTCCCTGTACACTACCCAGATGTCTACAACATCACCAGAAACACAAGACAGCCACTCTTGTGAAGTTCCTGGAGTGTTCTGGTAGCCATCTCTTTGCGCCCCAAAAGGAATTCTTTATTGTTGTTTTTGTATACATCCAACAATAGCTTCGGAGACTGTGGTGATGCACATGTTAGTTACTGTTGTTCCAGCTGTGGCAATATCAATTGGCATTAAAAAGGTAAGATTTGGGTGGGCGGAGCCTATACCTGTTGCGGTAGGACGTGTGTTTGAGGAGCTCCAGGTCTTACAATTTACTTAGGAGTAATTTTTCAACCTTAATTTAATTTTCTTTTTGGGATTCCTACTCACACTTTCTGGGGCTATCCAAGAGGAGCCTGGTAAAAGCACTAGTAGTCACCCCTTATATCAACGGGTACGGAGACCTGTTTTTTGCGTTTCCAATATTGCGCCGTACCCCAAACTAATACTGAATGAAAAAAAAAAAATTTGGACTAGTGACGCACATTTTATGCACGCTGTGGCAATTGCAATTTGCAATAAAAATAATCTGCTAACAACAACCACTACCTACGACCACACCTGACTCCTGAAGTCATGCTTCAGTTATTAAGTCAAGTTAAATTATTATTTTTTTTCTTTATTATGCTCAGCAGAGTCTCCAGGACCCTCGACAAAACCAGCAGCAGGAAAGAGGACATATGGCATCCTTTTGAAAAAATGATTATAGGAAAGGCATTGATTTCAGAAACACAGAGATCATTAGTTGCAACCGGTAAATAGAAAAAAACATTGATTAGACACCCAGTACACTTATTTTTCATTAGACCTTTTTAATAAGAGGCTCCCGGAGCCTCAACCGAAAAAAACAACAGCATCAAAAAGTACATATGGCATCCTTGTGAATAATAGATTACTGGAAAGGCATTGATTTTAGAAACCCGTGGATAATTTTTTGCAAATGTGAAATCTAAAAAAATATAGATTATACACCCAGTACACTTCTTTATCCTTAGGCCTTTTTAGAAGAGTCTCCCGTAGCCTCAACAGAAACAACAGCATGAAAGAGGACATATGGCATCCTTGTGACTAATATATTACAGGAAAGGCATTGATTTTAGAAACCCAGAGATAATTTGTTGCAACCGGGAAATCTAAAAAAAATGGATTAGACACCCAGGACACTTATTTATCCTTAGGCCTTAGTAGCAGAGGCTCCAGGACCCTCAACAAAACCAGCAGCAGTAAAGAGGACATATGGCATCCTTTAGAAAAATAGATTTCTGGAAAGGCATTGATTTTAGAAACACAGAGATCATTAGTTGCTACCGTGCAATCTCAAAAAACTTGAATTATACACAAAGTACACTTATGTATCCTTAGGCCTTTTTCGCAGAGGCTCCAGGACCCTCCACAAAACCAGCAGCATGAAAGAGGACATATGGCATCCTTTAGAAATTTATATTACAGGAAAGGCATTGATTTTAGAAACACAGAGATCATTAGTTGCAACCGTGAAATCTAAAAAAACATAGATTATATACCCAGTACACTTCTTTATCCTTAGGCCTTTTTAGAAGAGTCACCCATAGCCTCAACAGAAACAACAGCATGAAAGAGGACATATGGCATCCTTGTGACTAATAGATTACAGGAAAGGCATTGATTTTAGAAACCCAGAGATAATTTGTTGCAACCGGGAAATCTAAAAAAAAATGGATTAGACAACCAGGACACTTATTTATCCTTAGGCCTTAGTAGCAGAGGCTCCAGGACCCTCAACAAAACCAGCAGCAGTAAAGAGGACATATGGCATCCTTTAGAAAAATAGATTTCTGGAAAGGCATTGATTTTAGAAACACAGAGATCATTAGTTGCAACCGTGCAATCTCTAAAAAATTGGATTATACACCAAGTACACTTATTTATCCTTAGGCCTTTTTCGCAGAGGCTCCAGGACCCTCCACAAAACCAGCAGCATGAAAGAGGACATATGGCAGCCTTTAGAAAATTAGATTACAGGAAAGGCATTGATTTTAGAAACACAGAGATCATTAGTTGCAACCGTGAAATCGCAAAAAACTTTGATTATACACCAAGTACACTTATTTATCCTTAGGCCTTTTTAGCAGAGGCTCCAGGACCCTCCACAAAACCAGCAGCATGAAAGAGGACGTATGGCATCCTCTAGAAAATTAGATTACAGGAAAGGCATTGATTTTAGAAACACAGAGATCATTAGTTGCAACCGTGAAATCGCAAAAAACTTTGATTATACACCAAGTACACTTATTTATCTTTAGGCCTTTTTAGCAGAGGCTCCAGGACACTCAACAAAACCAGCAGTAGGAAAGAGGACATATGGCATACTTTTGAAAATTAGATTACAGGAAAGGCATTGATTTTAGAAACACAGAGATCAGTTATATGACCCGGGAAATAGAAAAAAAAACATTGATTGGACACCCAGTACACTTCTTTATCCTTAGTCCTTTTTATAAGAGTGTCCGGAGCCTCAACAGAAAGAACAGCATGAAAGAGGACATATGGCATCCTTTTGAAAAATAGATTACAGGAAAGGCATTGATTTTTGAAAGACAGAAAAAAATTGTTACAACCGGGAAATCTAAAAAAACGTTGAATAGACACCCATTACACTTCTTTATCCTTAGGCCTTTTTAGCAGAGGCTCCAGGACACTCAACAAAACCAGCAGTAGGAAAGAGGACATATGGCATCCTTTGTGAAAAAAAGATTATAGGAAAGGCATTGATTTTAGAAACCCGGGGATAATTTGTTGCAACCGTGAATTTTAATTAAAAAAAATGATTGGATGGACACCCAGTACAATTCTTTCTCCTTAGGCCTTTTTATAAGAGGGTCCAGGACCGTCAAACAAAACACCAGCAGGAAAGAGGACATATGGCATACTTTTGAACAATAGAGTACAGGAAAGGCATTGATTTTAGAAACACATAGAATTTTTTTTTAAAATGGAAATTTGAATCAAAAAAATGATTCGATGGACACCCAGTACACCTCTTTCTCCTTAGGCATTTTTATAAGAGGGTCCAGGACCCTCAAAAAAAACACCAGCAGGAAAGAGGACATATGGCATATTTTTGAACAATAGAGTACAGGAAAGGCATTTATTTTAGAAACCCATAGATAATTTTTTGCAAATGGAAATTTGAATAAAAAAAATTATTTGATAGACACCCAGTACACCTCTTTCTCCTTAGGCCTTTTTATAAGAGGGTCCTGTACCCTAAAAAAAAACACCAGCAGGAAAGAGGACGTATGGCATCCTTTTGAACATTAGAGTACAGGTACAGCATTGATTTTACAAACCCAGAGATCATTTTGGTCAATTGTTAAATAGAAAAATAAAAATGAGTGGAGAACCAGTACACCTCTTTCTCCTTAGGCCTTTTTATAAGAGGGTCCTGGACCCTCAAAAAAAAACACCAGCAGGAAAGAGGACGTATGGCATCCTTTTGAACAATAGAGTACAGGTACAGCATTGATTTTACAAACCCAGAGATCATTTTGGTCAATTGTTAAATAGAAAAATAAAAATGAGTGGACAACCAGTACACCTCTTTCTCCTTAGGCCTTTTTATAAGAGGGTCCTGGACCCTCAAAAAAAACACCAGCAGGAAAGAGGACGTATGGCATCCTTTTGAACAATAGAGTACAGGTACGGCATTGATTTGACAAACCCAGAGATCATTTTGGTCAATTGTTAAATAGAAAAATAAAAATGAGTGGACAACCAGTACACCTCTTTCTCCTTAGGCCT
This sequence comes from Bombina bombina, assembly GCF_027579735.1. Taxonomy (NCBI): domain Eukaryota; kingdom Metazoa; phylum Chordata; class Amphibia; order Anura; family Bombinatoridae; genus Bombina; species Bombina bombina. The sequence continues at coordinate 151,685,237 of NC_069505.1, forward strand.
TTTTATAAGAGGGTCCTGGACACTAAAAAAAAAACACCAGCAGGAAAGAGGACGTATGGCATCCTTTTGAACAATAGAGTACAGGTACGGCATTGATTTTACAAAACCAGAGATAATTTTGGTCAAATGTGAAATAGAAAAGAAAAATGAGTGGACACCCAGTACACCACTTTCACCTTAGGCCTTTTTATAAGAGTGTCCAGGACCCTCAAACAAAATACCAGCAGGAAAGAGAACATATGGCATACTTTGGAACAATAGAGTACTGGTACGGCATTGATTTGTGAAACCCACAGATAATTGTTTGTAAAAGTGAAATAGCCCCAAAAACCATGCTTGGACTCCCACTCCAGGTCGTTCTCCTTCAGCTTTTTTATAAGAGGGTCCAGCACCCTCAACAGAAACAACTGCAGGAAACACCACCACATATGCCATCCTTTTGAAGCGAGTACAGGTATGGCATCCATTTTAGAAACCCAAAGATAATTGAGAGGAACCAGGAACATTTTTCAAAAAACTGGATGGGACACCCATTACTACAGGTCGTTCTCCTTCAGCCTTTTTATATCATGGGCCATGACCCGCAACAGGCACAACAGCATGAAACACAACATATGCCACCCTTTTGCACAATAGAATACAGGTATGGCATAGATGGAACACGGAGATAATTTAGAGCAACCAAGAGATGGATAAAGATGCTTGGTCAGTCCTACTCTTTCAAATTTGTTGCATTTTGCGTTCAATTGAATGGTCCACCGGATATGAGTGGTGTGTAAAGTTGTACAATTCGTAACAGTTTAATCACTAGTGTTATGTGCCTTATTTTTTTTATTTGAGTTTTGTACCCACAGAGATGCAGTAGAGGCCAGAAAAATTAGGAATGTACAAATGACTGAAAAATTGGGGTATTGTTGGAGCAACTGCTGTAGCAGCGGCCAGAAAAATTGATGTTTGTAAAACATTTATAAAGTGCCCTAAAAGCTTGTGGCTTGAACACTAGTTGTTGGCGGATAAATCAAGCAAGTCCTCCGTCTTTATAACCAAAAAAAAAGGCCAGCCTGTGTACCAGTTGTAGCCCAAGCCAGCTCATATCATCATCAGTAGTTTTTTATTCAAATGTATCGCCCAATGTCAGTCCCTTCGGGATCCAGCCCTCATTCATTTTTATAAAAGTGAGATAGTCAAGGCTTTTTTGACCTAGGCGACTTCTCTTCTCAGTGACAAAACCTCCTGCTGCACTAAAAGTCCTTTCGGACAGGACACTTGAAGCGGGGCAGGCCAGAAGTTCCATTGCAAATTGGGATAGCTCAGGCCACAAGTCCAGCCTGCACACCCAGTAGTCAAGGGGTCCATCGCTCCTGAGAGTGTCGAGATCCGCAGTTAAAGCTAGGTAGTCTGCTACCTGTCAGTTGAGTCTTTCTCTAAGGCTGGATCCCGAAAGGCTCTGATGGTGCATGGGAGTTAAAAAGGTACGCATGTCCTCTATCAACAAGACGTCAGGAAAACACCCGGTCCTTGCCGCCATGGTCGTGGGAGGAGGAGGATTAATTTCATCTCTTCCCCTGTTACATTCCCGTGGTGCTGTGACATCACCCTTATACAATGGCACTTTATGCTTATACTGGGGGTCGAGGAGCGTGGACACCCAGTACAGGTCGTTCTCCTTCAGCTTTTTTATACGAGGGTCCCTCAACAGGCACGACAGCATGAAAGAACCCATTTGAACAAGGTTGGATGCTGAGCTAATCATGTCGCGTTCCTCCTCCTCACTGATCTCACTGATGGTATCTTCTTTCCCCCAGCCACGTACAACACCACGGGTACCAGAGAGGTGACAACAACGAGCACCCTGGGATGACTGTTGTGCTCGGTCTTTCTCCTCCTCATCCTCCCCAAAGCCACATTCCTCCTCTGACTCCTCTTCCTCACAATCCTCTTCCTGCATTGACGCAGGTCCAGCAAGCAATGCTGATTTGGCTGTTTGCGGGGGTGATGGACACCACAACTCCCCCGCTTCCTCTTCACGCTCATCTACTGCCTGATCCAGCACTCTTCGCAGGGCACGCTCCAGGAAGAAAACAAATGGTATGATGTCGCTGATGGTGCCTTCGGTGCGACTGACAAGGTTTGTCACCTCCTCAAAAGGAATCATGAGCCTACAGGCATTGCGCATGAGCATCCAGTAATTTGGCAAAAATATCCCCAGCTCCCCAGAGGCTGTCCTAGCACCCCGGTCATACAAATACTCATTAACAGCTTTTTCTTGTTGGAGCAGGCGGTCAAACATTAGGAGTGTTGAATTCCACTGTGTCGGGCTGTTGCAAATCAAGCGCCTCACTGGCAGGTTGTTTCGACGCTGGATATCAGACAAGTGCGCCATGCCTGAAATGGCCACACACCTTCCTGGCCTGCTGCAGGACGTCCTGTAAGCCTGGGTAATTATGGACAAATCATTGTACAATTAGATTACACACATGTGCCATGCACGGCACATGTGTCAACTTGCCCAATTTCAATGCCGCCACCAAATTACTTCCATTGTCAGAAACAACCTTGCCAATCTCCAGTTGGTGCGGAGTCAGCCACTGATCCACCTGTGCGTTCAGGGCGGTCAGGAGTGCTGGTGCGGTGTGACTCTCCGCTTTCAGGCAAGTCAACCCCAAGACGGCGTGACACTGTCGTACCCGGGATGTAGCATAGTACCTGGGGAGCTGGGGGGGTGCCATAGATGTGGAGCAAGACGCAGAAGTTGAAGAGGACTCAGCCGAGGAAGAGGTTATGGAAGAGGATGGAGTAGGAGGAGTAGAGGAGGTAGCAGCAGGCCTGCCTGCAAGTCGTGGCGGTGTCACCAACTCTTCTGCAGAGCCACGCATTCCATGCTTGTCAGAAGTCAGCAGGTTTACCCAATGCTCAGTGTAGGTGATATACCTGCCCTGACCATGCTTTGCAGACCAGCTATCCGTGGTCATATGGACCCTTGCCCCAACGCTGTGTGCCAGACATGCCATAACTTCCTTTCTCACAACAGAGTACAGGTTTGGGATTGCCTTTTGTGAAAATAAATTTCTGCCAGGTACCTTCCACTGCGGTGTCCCAATAGATACAAATTTTTTTAAAGCATCATACTCCACCAGCTTGTATGGTAAAACCTGGTGGGCTAAGAGTTCAGACAAGCCAGCTGTCAGACGCCGGGCAAGGGGGTGACTTTGAGAAATTGGCTTCTTACGCTCAAACATGTCCTTGACAGACACCTGACTGTGGGCAGATGACCAGGAACTGCTACGTAAGAGAGACTGAGTGGAGGATGGTTGAGAGGGGGCAAGGAGGACAGCACTGGTTGACGTGGCTGAAGATGCTGGAGCAGGAGGAGGAGGGCGGATTTCACTTTGTGTGCTGCTTCTACTCATGTGTTCTTCCCATCGGCCTTTGTGATGGGAGACCATGTGCCTTCGCAAAGCAGTTGTACCTAGGTGGCTGTTGGACTTCCCACGACTCAGTTTCTTTTGGCACAGGTTGCAAATGGCATCGCTGTTGTCAGAGGCAGACACACAAAAAAAAATGCCACACTGCTGAGCTCTGCGATGACGGCATTCTGGTGGTGGCAACAGCATGCGTTGATGGGCATTGGCGGGCTGTCTGGCTGACCCCTGGTGACGATGCATGCTGTCTGACTGTGCCACTAGCTCCTTGAGACGACGTCCCCGTGCTTCCAAATCGTCTCCTCCTCCTCCTCTCTGTCTCCCGATCTGTACTTTCCCCCTCTTCTTCTTCTCTTCTAGCAGGCACCCACGTGACATCCACCGACACATCATCATCAACCGCTTCACTTGTATCTGAAACATCAAGAAAGGAAGCAGCAGCGGGTACAACATCATCATCATCATCATCACACCGTACCTCCATATCGGTAATGCTGCCTGACTGAGACTGATCACTATTATCTACATCCTCTGTCAATGATGGTTGCGCATCACTCATTTCTTCCAAATGATGTGTCAATAACTCCTGTGACAGATCAAATGAAGCGGCTGTGGTGCTAGTGTTGGTGGTGGCAACAGGCGGCGGAGTGGCACTGGTCACTTGAGACCTGCCCAAAGCACAGCTGGACTTAGCTGGTGCGTCAAGGTTAGGAGGACTAGCAGCGGAAGCTGAAGAAGATTGGGTTTCCTGTGTTAGCCATTCAACTAGGTCCTCCTCAGAAGTTTTTGCGTCCCCCCTGGCACCTGGCGTCTGAACAATGTGCATATTTGTAGGGTCTAAAGGAATCACAGCACCACGACCACGGAACCTGCGGGGTGGCCTGCCTCTGCCTGTCATTTTTTTTTTAAATGGACACTAACAATACTATTACACCAATTGAGTGGTGGCACTGTGAAAGTGGGCACAGTATACGCTGTGAGACTGACAACAACAAAAAAGACAGACGTTTTAAAAATCACAAATTGTTAATTTTTTAAAATATTACAACTTACAAGTACTGTGGCAACAAATATGATTGTTTGGCACAATTTGACAAATGGGCCTGTCTGGCACACACGCTGGGAGAAAGGAAACTGCAATTCAATGGCACTAGGAGACTGAAGAATCACAGTCAAAACAGTTATGATTAACAAAAATTCCAATCCTGTTACAATAAATATGAGTGGTGGCACTAATTGGCTAGTTGGGACTGGCACACAGGCAGGCAGGCAGGAGGAAAATGCAATTCAAGGGCACTAGTAAACTGCAGATTGACAGTCAAAACAGTGTTGTTTGACAAATTTTGTAATACTGTTAAAAGAAATATGATTGCTGGCACTAATTGGATAGTTGGGACTGGCACACAGGCTGGCAGGCAGTAGTGCAAACACAAAAGTGCAATTCAATGGCACAAGCAAAATGAGGATTAAAATCAACAATCAAGATTTTTTTAATTTTAATTAGTAACTATACTGTGACAACAATTAGGATTGGTGTAAATAGTTGGCAAGACGGCCTGGCACAAAAGGATGGCAGGCAGGAGGTAGATGCAATTCAAGGACACTAGGAGACTGATTAATGACAGTCAAAACAGTGATGATTGACAATTTTTGCAATACTGTTAAAAGAAATATGATTGCTGACAACAATTAGCTAGGTGGGCCTGGCTCACAGCAGGCTGCAAGGCAGGAGGAAAGTGCTATTCAATGGCACCAGCAAACTGAGGATTCAAATCACAGCAACTATTACCAAAAATTTAAATTTTTAATTATTAGAATACTGTCACAACAAATATGATTGGTGTAAATATTTTTTAACTAGGCCTGGCACACAGGCTTGGAAGGCTGTAGAAAAGTGCAATTCTAGGGCACGAGCAAGATGAGGATTAAGATCATCAACAATCAAGATTTTTTTCATTGTAATTAGTAACTATACTGTGACAAATAATTAGGATTGGTGTAAATAGTTGGAAAAACGGCCTGGCACAAAAGGATGGCAGGAGGAGTTAGATGCAATTCAAGGACACTAGGAGACTGATTACTGACAGTCTAAACAGTGATGATTGACAATTTTTGCAATACTCTTAAAAGAAATATGATTGCTGACAACAATTGGCTAGGTGGGCCTGGCTCACAGCAGGCTGCAAGGCAGGAGGAAAGTGATATTCAATGGCACCAGCAAAATGAGGATTCAAATCACAGCAACTATTACCAAAAATTTTAATTTTTAATTATTAGAATACTGTCACAACAAATATGATTGGTGTAAATATTTTTTAAGTAGGCCTGGCACACAGGCTTGGAAGGCTGTAGAAAAGTGCTATTCTAGGGCACGAGCAAACTGAGGATTAAGATCATCAACAATAAAGATTTTTTTAATTGTAATTAGTAACTATACTGTGACAAAAAATTAGGATTGGTGTAAATAGTTGGCAAGACGGCCTGGCACAAAAGGATGGCAGGCAGGAGGTAGATGCAATTCAAGGACACTAGGAGACTGATTACTGACAGTCTAAACAGTGATGATTGACAATTTTTGCAATACTGTTAACAGAAATATGATTGCTGACAAAAATTGGCTAGGTGGGCCTGGCTCACAGCAGGCTGCAAGGCAGGAGGAAAGTGCTATTCAATGGCACCAGCAAACTGAGGATTCAAATCACAGCAACTATTACCAAAAAATTTAATTTTTAATTATTAGAATACTGTCACAACAAATATGATTGGTGTAAATATTTTTTAAGTAGGCCTGGCACACAGGCTTGGAAGGCTGTAGAAAAGTGCTATTCTAGGGCACGAGCAAACTGAGGATTAAGATCATCAACAATAAAGATTTTTTTAATTGTAATTAGTAACTATACTGTGTCAAAAAATTAGGATTGGTGTAAATAGTTGGCAAGACGGCCTGGCACAAAAGGATGGCAGGCAGGAGGTAGATGCAATTCAAGGACACTAGGAGACTGATTACTGACAGTCTAAACAGTGATGATTGACAATTTTTGCAATACTGTTAACAGAAATAGGATTGCTGACAACAATTGGCTAGGTGGGCCTGGCTCACAGCAGGCTGCAAGGCAGGAGGAAAGTACTATTCAATGGCACCAGCAAACTGAGGATTCAAATCACAGCAACTATTACCAAAAATTTTAATTTTTAATTATTAGAATACTGTCACAACAAATATGATTGGTGTAAATATTTTTTTAAGTAGGCCTGGCACACAGGCTTGGAAGGCTGTAGAAAAGTGCAATTCAAAGGCACGAGCAAACTGAAGATTAAGATCATCAACAATAAAGATTTTTTTAATTGTAATTAGTAACTATACTGTGACAAAAAATTAGGATTGGTGTAAATAGTTGGCAAGACGGCCTGGCACAAAAGGATGACAGGCAGGAGGTAGATGCAATTCAATATAACTAGGAGACTGATTACTGACAGTCTAAACAGTGATGATTGACAATTTTTGCAATACTGTTAACAGAAATATGATTGCTGACAACAATTGGCTAGGTGGGCCTGGCTCACAGAAGGCTCCAAGGCAGGAGGAAAGTGCTATTCAATGGCACCAGCAAACTGAGGATTCAAATCACAGCAACTATTACCAAAAATTTTAATTTTTAATTATTAGAATACTGTCACAACAAATATGATTGGTGTAAATATTTTTTAAGTAGGCTTGGCACACACGCTTGGAAGGCTGTAGAAAAGTGCAATTCAAAGGCACGAGCAAACTGAGGATTAAGATCATCAACAATCAAGATATTTTTTAATTTTAATTAGTAACTATACTGTGACAAAAAATTAGGATTGGTGTAAATAGTTGGAAAAACGGCCTGGCACAAAAGGATGGCAGGCAGGAGGTAGATGCAATTCAAGGACACTAGGAGACTGATTACTGACAGTCTAAACAGTGATGATTGACAATTTTTGCAATACTGTTAACAGAAATATGATTGCTGACAACAATTGGCTAGGTGGGCCTGGCTCACAGCAGGCTGCAAGGCAGGAGGAAAGTGCTATTCAATGGCACCAGCAAACTGAGGATTCAAATCACAGCAACTATTACCAAAAATTTTAATTTTTAATTATTAGAATACTGTCACAACAAATATGATTGGTGTAAATATTTTTAAGTAGGCCTGGCACACAGGCTTGGAAAGCTGTAGAAAAGTACAATTCAAAGGCACGAGCAAACTGAGGATTAAGATCAACACTAAAAATTTTTTTTATTTAAATTAATAACTATACTGTCTGACTGTGAAAACAATTATGATTGGTGTAAATAGTTGGCTAGACGGCCTGGCACAAAAGGTTGGCAGTGGCAGGCAGGAGGTAAATTAAATTCAATGGCACTAGGAGACTGAATATTTGCAGTCCAAAAAATTATGATTTTTTTTTTATTACTGTTACAAGAATTGTGATTGGTGCCACTAATTGGCTACTTGGGCCTGGCAGACAGGCTGGCAGATATGAGTCGTGGATGGTAGGTAGGGCAGCAATTTAACACAGTATGCTGTGTAAGTGACAAAAACACAGGACTGATAGAAAATTAAGTTACATTACACTAGCAAAATATTTTAAAATTTTAGATTTTAATATTAAAATTATGTTAAGAAGTGCAATGCACATATGACTCTATGAGTGGTCGCACTGGCTGGCTGCTACGTAGGGCAGCAATTATAACAACAGTATGCTGTGTAAGTCAGATAGACAGTTAGACACAGGCCTGATAGAAAATACAATTAGATTACACTAGCATAATGATTTAAAGATTTTTTTTTTTTAAATTTTAAGAAAAAGGTTAAGCACATACATATGAGTCGTGGCTGATAGCCTTGGAAGGGCAGCTATTAAAAACAGCAGGCTCTGTATGTCGGATACACACACGCCTGATAGAAAATACTATTAGATTACACTAGAAAAATGATTGAAATTATTTTTTGGGGGGGGAATTAAAAAAAGGTTAAACACATATGAGTCGTGGCTCATAGACTACGGAGGGCAGCAAGTAAACACAGTAGGCTCTCTATGTCAGCAAAACACACAGGCCGGATTGAAAATTATATTAGATTACACTAGCAAACAAATTTAAATTTTTTTTTTTATATTAAAATGAAGGTGAAGGAGAATAGATACTGGGTGGCTGCCTGGCACAGACCAATTAACCAAAAGACTGGAAAAAAAAAAGAGGTATATTAATGCTGAGTGAGCCTGACAGACACAGGCATGATAGTAAATGTAATTAGATTACACTAGCAAAATATTTTTTTTTTATTTAAAATAATGTTATAAACGGATATTAACACTGGTGGCTGCTGGCTGGCACAGAGCAATGAACCAGAGTATATGCTGTGTGACACTGGCCTGATAGAAAATGAAAAAAAATTACACTAGAAAAATAATTATATTTTTGGGTTAGTTAAATTTAAACTAATGTTGTTAGGGAGATATCAGTGCTGGCAGTAGTCACAGCATATGCTGTGAGCCTTAAACACACAGCTGAAAGCCAGGCAAATGCTAATAAAAAAAGAAAAAAAAAAAAAAACAGCACGAAATATAGCCCTAAAAAGGGCTTTTTGGGGTGCTGTGCTTGCAGCAGAGATGAGTGGAGTCCTTCTAGACTGTAAATACATTAGCCTAGCTATGTTTTTCCTATTAATGTCAGGAGCAAAAACACAACATGTCCTCTCATTAAAAAAGCAAGGTCGTTATGAGTCTAAAATGGCGGATTCCGAGTAGCTGGGAGTGTCTGTGAGGGAGTGTCTGATGTTGATTGGCTCTAATGTGTCAGGCGGCTGTGACATAAAGGGTCAAAGTTTCCACAATGATGACACATAGGGGCGGATCGAACATCGCCATGTGTTCGCCCACAAACCCGAACGCGAACAAGCTATGTTCGCTGTGAACCGTTCGCGGGCGAACAGTTCGGGACATCACTATTAGCCAGTAGCCATCATCAAAAATCATTAATAATATACTGAAAGGACAATATTTACGTCATAGACGGAATTGTTCAGACACAACACAGTACAATGCAGAAGCAGAACAGATAAAAATAAGGTTTGAAGAAAGAGGCTACTCCAGAGATATTTTAAAAGAAGCTTATAAATTAGCTAAAATAAAAAACAGAGATGAATTATTGTATATGGAAAAGGAAAAATTTTCTGCAAAAAAAGGTTAGCTTCATTAGTCCATATAACAACAAATGGAATGAAATTAGAGCCATTATGCAAAAACACTGGAAAGTGTTAACTTTGGACTATGATATAAAACATATAGTTGGAGATAAACCTTTAATGACAGCTAAAAAGGACCCTAACTTGAAAGAAAAATTAACCAGAAGTCACTTTACAAAAGTAAAAGAAAGCAATTGGTTAAATAAGAGAATTAAACCTGATGGAAATGAAAAATGTAAAAAGTTTTCAGTTAGCAAAAATATGCAAATAGGTAGTTTATTTTGTGACAAATGGGGCAATCAACATAAAATAAAGGCAACATAAATTGCAGAAGTGAGGAAGTTGTGTATATTGTTTACTGTAAATGCCCAATGCATTACATAGGAAAAACCTATAGAGAGTTGAAAGAAAGAATAAAGGAACATAAAAGAGATATAAACAATGAAATAAAGTAGTGTCGCACGTCACTTTAAAATTTTCCATGGAAGTAATGGTGAAGAATTCAAATTTATGGCATTAGAGAAAATTAATTTCCTAGGTAGAGGGGGAAATGTGGATCAAATATTATTACAAAAATAATGTAGATGGATTTTCAATTTAAAATCATTAACCCCTTATGGATTGAATGAAGAAATCATCTATGGACCTTTTTTTATAAAAACACCACAAGATAACACGTTAAATGTCCTTCATAAATAAATGCAATATACTATAAATATCCATATTTCTTTTAAATTACATAGAATAATAAGGGTAGTTTAGGCACCAATATACAATTACTCATCACAGCCACAAAAGTATTGCTATTATTTTTGTTACATACATTTTTTTACTATAATTATTTTTTATATATAAATAATTGTTTAACATAGTCCTTAGCAATGAGAGATAGTTTACAAATGTATTTCAAATAATATGATATCTAAACTGCATTAATTTGTAGCAAAGCAAACTATGCTGATTGATTTGTATACATTGTACCAAGCAAGGTGTTAGATAAAGTTATTCACAAAAGTGGGTGTGTCAGATTAGTAAGTAAATACATGGCATACAGCCAAAGGAAAATACACGCCAGATGAAGCTCACAAAGCACAGACAGTGCAGGGTGAAACAAGCATAGCTGTCTTTTTGGGGGATAACAGCTGACCCCCAGTATTGTACATGCTACTCCTAGTACCCAGCTGAATTCAAGTGAGTGGAACTTCAGACACTGTGATTAACCCTGCAGAACTCATCGGAACCACAGCGGACTCCTTTTCACTGAGAGCTAAGTTAGTGAGTATGTTTTAAATGTGTGATTTCCCCCAGAGGACCGGATGCCTGTTTTGAAGGTACAAAGTAGTATACAGTCGACCTTGGAGTGTCAATAAAGGGGTATATGGAACCACTAACAACTCACATAAATATAGGCTCAAAACAATACTAGGATATGCTGTCTGCAGTTGATTGTTGGTAAAGTGAATCAGAGTGAAGAGGATATAGGAGCAAGTCTCCAAACTTTTATATACACAGACACAAGAAGATTGACTTGCTCCCACATACACCAGGGGTTAATTACACAGTAGTCATATTGACTTAGCTTACAATTTGGGATATAAAAGGATACTGTGAACATCAGGGCTTTACAAATTACCTTGATAAAGGGACATTTATACCTGGGTGGATAAGTGCATAAAGGACTTACTCCCATTTTTTATTCTAGGGAGTCTTTTTGTATTCAGGTGTGTCACTAGAGCTGCATGACACACCTTGCTTAGAGATTTTTTTTTTTTTTTTTTAAATAAATTTTTATTTGAGGAAAAACACAAAATACAAGAATACCATACAAATGTGACATTTTCAATGATACAAACAAAAGGTGATAGTGATACCAACTAATGTAGAGTCAAAAGTATCAATATAAACAATATTCCAATGTTGCATGATATTTCGGATAACCTTTTCCTCAGTTTTATATTAATAAGGGGCGTTACAACAATTGAAAAGGTAAGTGGGGATATATGCTCTCATAGGGTAGTCTCAAATAGGATAATGGAGTATGGAATGGAGAAAAAGAAACAAAAGAGAGAGACAGCACCAAAAGAAATTAATTAAGAAACAGATAAATAAGTATGTAAAATATTGAGTCAGAAGGAGAGTGACGAATAGTATATAGTGAGAGAGAGTTAGTTAAATGTTACATTAGTGGCATGTTGTCTCAGAAAGAAGCGTCCAGAGTCTAATTAATGTCAGGCTTGATTAGTTGGAGAATTTTTCCCACCAGGGAGCCCAAGTTGCATGGTAAAAATCTAGTTTATCTAGGGATGAATGGGAGTAAGCTTCCATTTTTGATAAGTAGTTGACTGTAGCTATAATCTGTGAGGTGTTAGGAGGAGAGAGTTGTTTCCATGCTTTAGCAATTTCTAACTTAGTAGCCATCAGCAGATAGATGGATAAAGCTTTATGTGTAGGGGAGAGGGCTGGGAAGTTGAGGTGAAGCAAGCCAATTTGGGGACTAAGTGGAAAAATTATGCCTAGGGATTGTAGTAGGTTAGTTACCCAGAGCCAAACAGAAGAGATTCTGGGGCAATACCACCAGATATGTGCCTGGGTTCCAAGTTGTCCACAGCCTCTCCAGCAGACAGGAGAGTGAGAGTTATAAATCCTATGAAGGGTTACTGGGACTAAGTGCCAACGCACCGTGATTTTGTAATGGAGTTCCCATAGGGATGTGCAATGTAATAACCTTCTAGTGGACTTAAGTTCTCTGTGCCAGGAGTCAGCGTCAGCTGTGAAGTTGAGTTCGGTTTCCCAAGCTATAAATTTTGAGACTTTTGGTTGAGAGGAAGGATCTAGTAGTATCTCATAGTGGAACGATAAGGTTCCTTTAATCTTGTGAGGTAGGGACCATCGCTGTTTCCATTTTGTGTCAGTTCTAATGTGTTCTCTGGGGAATCCCCATGATTTGACTATGGAAGAGAGTCGAAAGGCCTCAAATTGTAACTGAGCTGGAATCCGGAATTTATTACAAATCGATGCATGAGACAAACCACCAGAATGATCATAGAGGTCCATAACACGGTTAGCTCCAAAGGAGGACCAGGAATGGGCATGAGTGTCAGGTAGGCAAAAAAGAACACTAGCTATAGTTTGACACGGGGAAGGGTGGGGAGTAATCAAATTCAAGTGTCTTGCCTGATCCCAGAACTTAAGGGTATCCAAAATCACCGGGTGTGTGGTGACAAGATTTGGGAATCCAGGGGAGGTCTGTTAATCTCACTCCCGAAGGGAGGAGAGACTGTTCAACATCCCTCCATAGGGCAGGGCTATCGGTACAACCCCATTCGGTCAGATGGGCTAAGCGTGCAGCTTGATAGTAAAGGATGATATTAGGCATACCCAGGCCTCCTCTGTCACTGGGTCTTTGAAGGGTTTGTCTCGATGTTCAAGGTCTCTTGCCTTTTCAGACATAGCTGGTGATAAGGCTCTAAAGCTTATTTAGAAGTGGACGGGGCAAGTTAAGTGGGATAGTGTGGAATAGGTAGATGAGTTTTGGAAAATAAGACATTTTGATGGCTGCAATTCTGCCCGTCCAGGAGATATCCCGAAAATCCCAAGAGTCTAATAGTTTTTTCCAGTCCGGAAGTCTCTCCGTAAAGTTCTTAAGAATAACAGTTGAGACACTTGAGGAGAGGTGGACACCTAGTAATTTTAGGGAGTGGGGAGACCACTGGAACCTGTATCTTTCACGTAGAGTGATAAGATCCTGGGGTGTAACATTAATGTATAAAGCTTCGGTTTTAGCCAGGTTTAATTTATAATAACTTAGGGTTCTGAACTTAGAGATGAGTTTGAAAACAGCGGGGAGCAACCTAAGTGGATCAGTGAGCAGGAGAGTTACATTATCCGCATATAGAGAGATGGTGTGTTGACGGGAGCTAACAGGGAAGCCGGAGATATTCGGGTCTGTTCTTATGGCTTGAGCTAGAGGCTCAATGGAGAAGGCGAACAGGAGCGGGGAGAGGGGGCATCCCTGTCTCGTCCCGTTGGTGATATCAAAGCTATTGGATTGAAAGCCTATTCCCTTAACCCTGGCAGATGGACTAGAGTATAGAGCCTGGACCACGATAATAAATTTTTCAGGAATTCCGAAGGCACGCAGAGTCTCCCATAAGTACTCCCACCTCACCCTGTCAAAGGCTTTCTCAGCATCCAATGACAGGGCTAACGTGGGGGTGTCTCCCTTAGCACTTTCCAGCAGTATGTCTAAGATGCGCCGTGTGGCAGGACCTTCTCTTCAGGGGATAAAACCCACTTGATCCGGGTGTATCAAGGTGGGGGTGATTTGGGCAAGTCGGTTTGCTAGTATCTTTGCGTAGAGTTTAGTGTCGATATTAAGCAAGGAGATTGGGCGGTAGTTCCCACAGTCCTGGGGGTCCTTGCCCGCCTTTAGTATAGTGGTAATGGAGGCCTCAAGGAACTCCTTTCGGAAACTTCCTTTGCTGAACACTTCGTTGAATACCTTACAGAGAATCGGGGAGATTTGAGGGGAGAAAGATTTATAAAATTGACTCGTGAAGCCATCTGGGCCCGGAGACTTCGCAGTTTTGAGGTCTCTAACGGCCAGGGTAACTTCTTCAAGAGAAATAGGAGAAATAAGAGTCATTGTATTCATTTGATCCATTTGGGGGAGATCTAGGGAAGCGAGGTATCTGCGGATACTGACTGGGTCAAGAGTTTTTGTAGAGTCTGAGGAGTCTAAATTATACAGTTGGTAATAGAAATGCTTAAAGGCTTCTCCTATACCAGCTGGAGACGTCACACATCCAGTAGGGGTGTTTATAGAAGTGATTTTGGCTTGTGCTGTCCGATTTCTCAGCTTTCTAGCCAATAAAGAAGAAACTTTATTATAGTATTAGACTTGTTTAAGTTTGTCTAACAGACGTTGAGTTTCGTCAACCTCCAGGTCTTTTATCTGTTTAGAAATCTCCAAGAGTTTATTACTCACTGTAGCTGAGTAGGAGTTAGAAAGTTTAAGCTTCAGGGTTCTGTGTTGGCAGTTAAGAGATGCAAGCGAGGTTCCTCGCGCATTCTTAATCTGGGCATACTTGCTGATAAAGAAACCCCTAAGGTATGCCTTGAGGGTGGCCCAAAGCACCTCTTCAGAAAGAAGAAGAGTTCGATTGACACTCAAAAAGGTTGTGAGCGTTGATAGAGTCTCCACCTTGATCCAGGGGATGGTGACCAGGAAGTCTTGCCTACGGCATGCGAGGGAGGGTTACCTATTTTGATTGTCAGGGAGTCATGGTCCGACCACGAGATCACTGATATCGTTGCATCTGAGACCGTGTCCAAGAGATGTGAGCTCAAGAAAAAGAGATCGATCCGAGTATGGGATTTATGGGGAGCTGAATAAAAAGTGTGTTCTCGTCTATTCGGGTGTATCGCTCTCCATACGTCATAGAGATCATACTGTTTAATTAGGTTTTGGAAGGCGGTAGACAGCAGACGCAGCGTCCTCTCTGATGTGGAGATCGGGGGACCTGTTCTATCAACAAGGGGGTTTCAGATAAGGTTAAAGTCTCCTCCCAATATCAATTCCCCTTGGGTCACAGCTGAGACAGACTCTAGTAGCAATCTAAAAAATTGAATTTCTCCTGAGTTGGGTGCATAAATATTTACTATTGTAAATAATTTGTGGTTGAGTTTACAAATTAAAATTATAAAGCATGCTTGGGTGTCTTTTTCTATATAGATCTCTTCATACAGAATAGAAGAGCCAATCAAAATGGCAACCCCTCTAGTTTTGGAGTGAAAGGACGAGGTGATTACTGTATATGTGAAATCTGTGCTAATTAGCCAATGTGTCTCCTGGATAAAAGCTACATCAATTTTGTTATGGGAAAAGATGTAAAGCAGTAAACTACGTTTGGTCGAGGAATTAAGACCTTGGGAATTAAGGGTTAGAAACTTCAATTCTGACATTGTGGAAACTAGACTATGTTTCTCCAGGTTCTAATTAAGGTAACTATGAGAGAGTAATGTTAAAAGCAATTACTCTTATTAATTATGAAGAGCCCACTTAAATGAGTTAAGGGAGAGGGATGCAGCGGGCGAAAGCCGCTCGAATTGGGGGGTAAAGGGGAATTAGGGGGGGAGAGCAGCGGGAGGCAAGAGTTGCTTAGCTTATAGACTTTCAATGAAAATGTTACGTGGCGTAGAAAAAGAGGTGCAGACCTTAAAGTGTGAGAAAGGGGTAAAGAGAAGACTAAAGAGAAATCTGAAGGGGGGGGGTCAACAGAAGGAGGGAGTCTAAAATTAATTACTGTGGTGTGGGGTTAGTGGTGGCTGTTGCTGACAAGTTCTAGAATTGTAAGGTCTCTAAAGAGACTAATATAAGTCAGCGAGAGAGAGGTGAGGGGGTGATATTAGTATATGTGGAATACAGAGAAACAAAACAGAAGGAGCCGGAAGGGGGGGTGCCTGATTGAGGTTCTGCTTCACTTGAGAGGCTGAAGTGAGGAATTGAGAGGATGATCTAAGGATAACGGTATTGAGTGGGAAGAATAGCTAAGGAAGGGGGTAGACTTGTCCAATACTAACAGAGTTTGATAAAGCAAACATAAATAATGTTTCAAACATTGCAACCATTTCAAACATAACGTACAAAACAGGGTAAAGGTACACCAATACAGTAGTATTATAAGGAAAACTTTGTTGAAGCATTTACTACATTTTCGAACCAAACATAGAGAGACTTATAGGACAGCATAAAAATGGTGTATAGTAGGAGGTGAGACATGTATTGGCTTATTGGATTCAATCAGTTTATCTTAATGTGGTATACGGGGGGTGAGAAAATGTGGGTGGGTTATGAGGGTTCGGATGTCGAATATAGATATAAACCACTTTCCAGATAGGTCAGTATGATAAATATACATGTGTATGCTATGGTAGATGATGGTTAATGCCAATCAATGAATTAGAGGTTAGGGTAAATTCTGCCGTATACATGGTCGTCTTCTAATATTAAAAGAAGAGGAGAAATCTCTAAGGATTAAAACGAAGTATCCATAACCGGTAGGTTATTGGGGTTAGAGAATGTGTCAGGTGGGATGTACTTAAGATGTGTCCCTAAGAAGAGGGCTGGTTATGTTAATAAGCATATGCAATCTATAAGTGGACTCAGATTTGAGCTGAGAAAAAGCTCCAAGTATGGAGATAAGGATTGAACAGGCATATTGTGGGTAGTGTAGGGTAGCTAGGTATAACAATATAGTATAAACTACAACACAATAAAAACCAAGACATATAAGTTAGGTGAAGAATTCCAGACATTGACAAATATGAAGTACATTTACATTACCCATCCATCTTCTTTAAGTCTCTGTTAGCTGAGAGTCCTAGGTAAATAAGCAAAGACTTTGAGAGGGGGACGTCTGAGGGGAAAGGGGGGCAGAAACAACAAATGAGTATGGTGAATGAGGGGGGGCGGTTCGGTAGTTAGAGTGCCTTGCAAGATTTATCAAAGTGCATCATGGTATGTTGAGGGTTGAGACCTTCCCTTCACATCTGGGGTCTCTTCGGAGGTGGAGGTGGTGAGAGTCCTCCCCTAGAGGACTGAAAACTGAAATCTTGTTGTTGAGATCACCAGGGGGCAGCTGTGGGATTGAGCTTCTTAGAAGTTTCCTGGGGGGCCGAAGGAGGGTTGTCAGCTGTGAGAAGTTTCAGGGACTGTAGAATCTGGAAGCCTTGTTCAAGAGTAGTGATGGTATAAGAGGAATCATTGAATTGAAAAAATATGCGAACAGGAAAGCCCCATCTGTATTTGATGCCGTTGTTATGAAGGCATTGGGTGACTTGGTGATATAGTCTTCTTCTGGACAGAGTGTGGGTAGAGAGGTCTGGGAAGATCTTTATGTCCTGGAATGGGTCTTTCAAGGACCCTTTCTTTAAATGTAAAGTAATGTAACTGCACAATCACATCTCTGGGAGATCCCATGGGTGCGTTCCGTGGTCTAAGAACCCTATGAGCTCTGTCAATAAGGTTTTCCTGAGGGGGAGTGGGACCAAGAAGCTCTGTGAAGAGGGATTGTAGATGAGTTGGTAGCTCCGCCGGGTTAACTTCCTCAGAAATACCTCGTATTCTGAGGTTGTTCCGGTGTGATCTGTCCTCCTGGTCTGCCATTTTGGTCTCCAGATCAGATATCATTTCAGCCAGTGATTGGGCGTAGCTTAACAGATTAGAATGGTCGACATGTAGATCTTCTTGTTTCTTTTCCAGAGAATCTGTTCTCTCCCCTAATAGGGAAATATCTCTCTTCAACTCAGAGACCGAAGCCTTGAGCTCTTGCTTTAGAGAAGTGTACTGTGAGTCCATTTTATTTGAGAGATCTTTAATGGATTCAAGAATAGGGGAGGAGGGGTGGGCAATCCTCTCTGTAGAGAGGGAGAGAGGTTGTGAAGATTCCTTAGTAGAGATGATGGAGTCTCTTGAGTCATCATCCTATAGGTCCTGGTCAAATGTATTCTTGTGTGAGAAATTATCTGAGAGAGTCCGTTTTGGTATGTCCTCGTGCTTCTGTTTCTTTCTTTGTGAGTGAGACATCTTACTCATAGTAAATCCAGCAAGTTAGACGTTCAGTCGGCGAGGTTCTAATAGTGATTTCAGTAACGTATCGTGGAGCAGAGAGTATATGTCAGGCACTCCCCAGGTGGCGGTGCCTAGCCCAGCATGGGATAGTGAGCTGTCAGTGGAAAATTAAGTACGCAGGCTAGTAGTAGTCTCTCACTGACACTGATTTATTCCCTCTCTGAATCCAAATGGATTTTGATTGAAGGTAACCTGTGAGGGGTTGATATGTCAGATGACTCTCTCACCAGGGGATTGCTCTCTGCCGAGCGAGTAAGGAAATGGAAGTATGGGGTATGACCCGTGGGCACAGTGGGCCGACGGGAAAGGAGGGGGAGAGAGGTCAGATGTGTATAGCAACAGTTAGCTTCACCCTCTGAGTAAAAGCTTTACAGATGAGAGAGGCAGCAGGTATACTTCTGCGAATGTTGCGCTTCCAAAGCAAACAAAAAACTTGCAGCAGTAAATAAATAAAAAGGGAATAAAGTCTATCCAAATGTGGTGTTGAAGGGTGCTGAGAGAGTCAGTTGTCTGGATGGATGCTAGAAATGCTTAAGATGTGGGTTTTTCTGGTTCTTGTCTGCTGGCACTGTGTGCTGGTGTTAGTGGTCGAAGGAGGTGGGCCTGCAGCAGGTTAAATCACAGTGAGGTAGAGCTGATGTAAATAATGTGTAAAGCTCCACTATAGTTGAACTACTGGT
The DNA here is from genome assembly GCF_027579735.1 of Bombina bombina. Taxonomy (NCBI): domain Eukaryota; kingdom Metazoa; phylum Chordata; class Amphibia; order Anura; family Bombinatoridae; genus Bombina; species Bombina bombina. Next base: position 151,704,186 of record NC_069505.1, read on the forward strand.
TAATGGGGTGTCAGCAGCTTTTATAGTAGAACTTTCAAGAAAGAGCAGTAGTTATGGCCTGGTCTTGTTAAGCAGGGCAAACAACCAGTCACTCGTTGTGTGTAAAATGTAGGTCTATCCCACATGGGGGTTGCTTATCATGAAAGCTGGATCTGCAGTAGTTTCTACAGTCCTGCTGATATGAGTAATGTACAAAGCCACACTATAGCTGATTTACTAGGTAATGGAGTATCAGGGGCTTCAACAACTGTGTTTTCAGATGGAGATCAGTGGCTGCAGCCTGGTTTGATCAGGTAGGGCAAGTAACCTGTTATTAGATATCTGAGTGATGGCGTTTTACCCCACGTGGGAACTGCTTACCCTAGAAGTTGTGGCTGTGGCCGTTCCTACAGGCCCCTCAGACCGGAGAGTTGAGATGGAAGGTCGGGACACTCCTTGTGTCCGATGAAGCAGGAGAGAGGAGTGAGGCACTAGCGCTGTACCGGAGAGCGGGGAAACACCCGACCGGTAGTGGAAGAGAGAGGGCTACCTTCTGACAGGCTCTGGGCAGCTGCGGTCGCTTGATTGCCGAGTGTGGTAGGCTGAGGGCACCAGGATGAGTAAGTGCTGTCCCTGGGGTTGGCGATGGGAGCCGTAAGGTGGGGGCGATGACATCGGAGATCTGGATGCAGTCCAAGCTCCGTAAAGTTGCAAATCCGGAAGTTTGTAGTTAGGAGCACCACAGAAATGTGTGGCGAAGCAAGAAATTTCCCAAGTAAGTTAGGATATTTGGGGGTCTGTGATAAGTCCGGGTTCACAAATTGCAGGGTGATAGTCCTAAAGAGTTAGGGAAGTAGGGTGAGGTAGAAAAAAAAAATCTTTTAGAGGGTAGAAATAAAAGAAAACAAAATTGGTCTGCAGAGCTCTTCTTTAATGCGACCACTTCCTAGAATGGCAAACTCCGCCTCCCTTGCTTAGAGATTTTAAGTTTTATATTTTATTATTATTTTAATTTTTTGTTATTTTTGATGATTGCACTTTTATGCATATTCACATATCTTAGATGTATGGATTTTTGGGAATATTCTTTTGAGGTTACACTTTAGAATAAATTTTGGTGAAAACAATCTCTCTTTGTAACTTTGTTCAGGGGGTGTCAATCCTCTAGGGTCTTTAATTAATAGAAATTACCAGTGCAGGCAATAATAGACTTACGCCTAGATTTAGAGTTCTGCGGCCAAAGGGGTGCGTTAGCTACACGTGCTTTTTTCTGGCCGCACCTTTTAAATACCGCTGGTATTGAGAGTTCACAGAATGGCTGCGTTAGGCTCCAAAAAAGGAGCGTAGAGCATATTTAACGCAACTTCAACTCTCGATACCAGCGGTGCTTACGGACGCGGCCAGCTTCAAAAACGTGCTCGTGCACGATTCCCCCATAGAAAACAATGGGGCTGTTTGAGCTGAAAAAAAAACCTAACACCTGCAAAAAAGCCGCATTCAGCTCCTAACGCAGCCCCATTGTTTGCTATGGGGAAACACTTCCTACGTCTGCACCTAACACTCTAACATGTACCCTGAGTCTAAACACCCCTAACCTTACACTTATTAACCCCTATTCTGCCGCCCCCGCTATCGCTGACCCCTGCATATTATTATTAACCCCTAATCTGCCGCTCCGTAAACCGCCGCTACTTACATTATCCCTATGTACCCCTAATATGCTGCCCCTAACACCGCCGACCCCGATATTATATTTATTAACCCCTAATCTGCCCCCCACAACGTCGCCTCCACCTGCCTACACTTATTAACCCCTAATCTGCCGAGCGGACCGCACAGCTATTATAATAAAGTTATTAACCCCTAATCCGCCTCACTAACCCTATAATAAATAGTATTAAGCCCTAATCTGTCCTCCCTAAAATTGCCGACACCTAACTTCAAACATTAACCCCTAATCTACCGACTGGAGCTCACCGCTATTCTAATAAATGTATTAACCCCTAAAGCTAAGTCTAACCCTAACACTAACACCCCCCTAAGTTAAATATAATTTAAATCTAACGAAATTAATTAACTCTTATTAAATAAATTATTCCTATTTAAAGCTAAATACTTACCTGTAAAATAAACCCTAATATAGCTACAATATAAATTATAATTATATTATAGCTATTTTAGGATTAATATTTATTTTACAGGCAACTTTGTATTTATTTTAACCAGGTACAATAGCTATTAAATAGTTAAGAACTATTTAATAGCTAAAATAGTTAAAATAATTAGTACAAAAAATAAAAAAGAACTAAGTTACAAAAAATAAAAAAATATTTACAAACATCAGAAAAATATTACAACAATTTTAAACTAATTACACCTACTCTAAGCCCCCTAATAAAATAACAAAGACCCCCAAAATAAAAAAATGCCCTACCCTATTCTAAATTACAAAAGTTCAAAGCTCTTTTACCTTACCAGCCCTGAACAGGGCCCTTTGCGGGGCATGCCCCAAAGAATTCAGCTCTTTTGCCTGTAAAAAAAAAACACATACAATCCCCCCCCAACATTACAACCCACCACCCACATACAGCTAATCTAACCCAAACCCCCCTTAAATAAACCTAACACTAAGCCCCTGAAGATCTTCCTACCTTATCTTCACCATACCAGGTTCACCGATCAATCCAGAAGAGCTCCTCCGATGTCTTGATCCAAGCCCAAGCGGGGGGCTGAAGAGGTCCATGATCCGGCTTAAGTCTTCATCCAAGCGGGAGCTGAAGAGGTCCATGATCCGGCTGAAGTCTTCTATCAACGGCATCTTCAATCTTCTTTCTTCCGGATCCATGTTCATCCCGCCGACGCGGAACATCCATCTTCACCGACGACTTCCCGACGAATGATGGTTCCTTTAAGGGACGTCATCCAAGATGGCGTCCCTCGAATTCTGATTGGCTGATAGGATTCTATCAGCCAATCGTAATTAAGGTAGATAAATTCTGATTGGCTGATGGAAACAGCCAATCAGAATCAAGTTCAATCCGATTGGCTGATCCAATATAATGCGAGCTCAATCTGATTGGCTGATCGGATCAGCCAATCGGATTGAACTTGATTCTGATTGGCTGATTCCAGAATTTTCCTACCTTAATTCCGATTGGCTGATAGAATCCTATCAGCCAATCGGAATTCGAGGGACGCCATCTTGGATGACGTCCCTTAAAGGAACCGTCATTCGTCAGGAAGTCGTCGGTGAAGATGGATGTTCCGCGTCGGCGGGATGAACATGGATCCGGAAGAAAGAAGATTGAAAATGCCGTTGATAGAAGACTTCAGCCGGATCATGGACATCTTCAGCTCCCGCTTGGATGAAGACTTCAGCCGGATCATGGACCTCTTCAGCTCCCGCTTGGATTAAGACTTCAGCCGGATCATGGACCTCTTCAGCTCCCGCTTGGATGAAGACTTCAGCCAGATCATGGACATCTTCAGCCCCCCGCTTGGGCTTGGATCAAGACATCGGAGGAGCTCTTCTGGATCGATCGGTGAACCTGGTATGGTGAAGATAAGGTAGGAAGATCTTCAGGGGCTTAGTGTTAGGTTTATTTAAGGGGGGTTTGAATTAGATTAGGGGTATGTGGGTGGTGGGTTGTAATGTTGGGGGGGGATTGTATGTGTTTTTTTTACAGGCAAAAGATCTGAATTCCTTGGGGCATGCCCCGCAAAGGGCCCTGTTCAGGGCTGGTAAGGTAAAAGAGCTTTGAACTTTTGTAATTTAGAATAGGGTAAGGCATTTTTTATATTTTGGGGGTCTTTCTTATTTTATTAGGGGGCTTAGAGTAGGTGTAATTAGTTTAAAATTGTTGTAATATTTTTCTGATTTGTAACGTAGTTCTTTTTTATTTTTTGTACTTTAGTTAGTTTATTTCATTGTATTTATTTGTAGATATTGTATTTAATTAATGTATTGATAGTGTAGTGTTAGGTTTAATTGTAGGTAATTGTAGGTATTTTATTTAATTAATTTATTGATAGTGTAGGGTTTAATTGTAATTTAGGTTAGGATTTATTTTACAGGTAATTTTGTAATTATTTTAACTATTTTAGCTATTAAATAGTTCTTAACTATTTAATAGCTATTGTACCTGGTTAAAATAAATACAAAGTTACCTGTAAAATAAATATAAATCCTAAAATAGCTATAATATAATTATAATTTATATTGTAGCTATATTAGGGTTTATTTTACAGGTAAGTATTTAGCTTTAAATAGGAATAATTTATTTAATAAGAGTTAATTTATTTGTTAGATTTAAATTATATTTAACTTAGGGGGGTGTTAGGGTTAGGGTTAGACTTAGCTTTAGGGGTTAATCCATTTATTACAGTAGTGGCGAGATTTGGTCGGCAGATTAGGGGTTAATAATTGAAGTTAGGTGTCGGCGAAGTTAGGGAGGGCAGATTAAGGGTTAATACTATTTATTATAGGGTTATTGAGGCGGGAGTGAGGCGGATTAGGGGTTAATAACTTTATTATAGTAGCGGTGAGATCCGCTCTGCAGATTAGGGGTTAATAAGTATAGGCAGATGGAGGCGATGTTGAGGGGGGCTAATAAATATAATATAGGGGTCGGCGGTGTTAGGGGCAGCAGATTAGGGGTACATAAGGATAACTTAAGTAGCAGCGCTTTGCGGTCGGCAGATTAGGGGTAAATTATTGTAGGTAGCTGGCGGCGACGTTGTGGGGGGCAGGTTAGGGGTTAATAAATATAATATAGGGGTCGGCGGTGTTAGGGGCAGCAGATTAGGGGTACATAAATATAACGTATGTGGCGGTCGGCAGATTAGGGGTTAAAAAAATGTAATCGAGTGGCGGGGATGTGGGGGGGGCCTCGGTTTAGGGGTACATAGATAATTTATGGGTGTTAGTGTACTTTAGAGCACAATAATTAAGAGCTTTATAAACCGGCGTTAGCACAGAAAGCTCTTAACTACTGACTTTTTTCTGCGGCTGGAGTTTTGTCGTTAGATTTCTAGCGCTCACTTCAGCCACGACTCTAAATACCGGAGTTAGAAAGATCCCATTGAAAAGATAGGATACGCAAATGATGTAAGGGGATCTGCGGTATGGAAAAGTTGCGGCTGAAAAGTGAGCGTTAGACCCTTTAATGACTGACTCCAAATACCAGAGGGCGGTAAAAACCAGCGTTAGGAGCCTCTAACGCTGGTTTTGACGGCTACCGCCCAACTCTAAATCTGGGCCTTAGGAAGTTACTGATTTAGTGATTTCCAACTTCTTCCAATTTTATATTTTATGGTTTCTTTTAACTGCACCATCACTCTGGAGATTAATAAAAACAGAGTGATGTATGTAAACTATTATATATATAAACAAGGTTTGGTACTGTTAGTTCTTCTTTACAAATATATATAAATATGTAACATATATAATAATAATAATAATTTGCGATTTATATAGCGCTTTTCTCCCTGTGAGACTCAAAGCACTTTACAAATATACCATACCAACATAAGACATAAAAGTTAGGAGTTTCTGAGGGTCAGATAAGCGGACTGAATGCCTGATGGAAGAGGTGGGTCTTTAGCTTTTTTTTAAAAGTCTGTAAGGACGGTGCCTCTCTGATTGCGCATGGTAAAGAGTTCCAGAAAGTAGGGGCAGCATGGCAGAATGCTCTGGAGCCTGAGTTTGTCCTTATTCTTGGCACTGAGAGGAGGGATGTGTTGGCTGACCTCTGTGAATGGGATGGGATGTAGGGTGTCAGGAGCTCTTTCAGGTACTGTGGGCCTTGGTTGTTTAAGGCTTTGAAGGTCAGCAGGCCAATTTTAAAATATGTTCGCCATTTAATTGGAAGCCAATGCAGGGAGTGGAGAACAGGTGTTATGTGGCAGGATCAAGTTTGATTGGTCAATAGTCTTGCTGCTGCGTTTTGTACTGTCTGAAGGCGATGGAGTTCTTTTTTTGGGAGGCCCAAGTAAAGTGCATTGCAGTAATCTAGCCTAGAGGATACAAATGCATGGATTAATGTTGGCATATCATCCGGTGGAATTAAGTGTTGTATCCTGGCTATGTTTTTCAGATTTTATTACAGAGTAAATCTGCTGTTTAAAAGATAGTCCAGCGTCAATCAGCACTCTGAGGTTTCGTACCTTTGCTGAACTAACGAGTTCAGAGCCTCCAAGCTCCAGGCCAGTTGGGTGATCGTGGGATATTTTTGATGCCCGGGGTCCCCTCACCAAGAGTAACTCTGTTTTGTCTGGGTTCACTTTGAGACAGCTAGCATTCATCCATTCTATGAGGTCTGTTAAGCAACTGTTTATGAGGCATGCTTGGTCTGTAGTATCTGGAGCAAAGGAGAAGTAGAATTGTGTGTCATCAGCGTAACAATGATACCTTAGGCCATGTCGGTTAATGATGTCCCTCAGTGGTAGTAAGTAAATTGCGAATAGCATGGGAGACAGGATAGATTCTTGTGGAACTCCGCAGGCCAGTTCTGTTGGTGCTGATGAGCTTGATCCTGATATTACTCTCTGTGATCTACCAGCGAGGAAGGATTTATACCAGTTAAGGACTATGCCTCCTAGTCCACAGATGTACTGCAAGCGCTCTATTAGAATCCTATGGTCAATGGTGTCAAATGCAGCTGAGAGATCCAGGAGGATTAGAATGGAGTAATCACCTTTGTCTCTTGCCATGAGGAGATCATTTAGCACTCGGACTAGCGCTGTTTCAGTGCTGTGACGGCATCTGAAGCCTGACTGGAAAGGATCGAATATGTTTAGGCGTGATAGATGGGCTTCCAGTTGAGTTGCCACTACTTTTTCAATTATTTTCCCCAGAAATGGGAGGTTGGATACTGGTCTGTAATTAGTCATGCAGTCTGGGTCTAATAAAGGTTTCTTTAGGAGTGTTTTTTTTCCACAGCTTCTTTTAGAGGATCTGGAAAGTCTCCTGTTTTTAGTGAACACTGCACTATTTTTGTGAGGACTGGGGCGAGTGTTTCAATGCATCCAGATATGAGCTGAGTTGGAGCAGGGTCTAAGTCACACGTAGTAGGGTGCAACTTTTGTATGGTGTTTTTAACTTCTTTTATATCCACATTTGTAAAAGTGGACCATAAACTGGGGCAGTCTGGCATTCCATTGTAGTGGTTCTGGTGTGTAACTGGTTGGCCTGCTGTGATAGCGGTTCGGATTTAGGAAATCTTGTCTCTGAAGAAGTTCGCAAATGCTTCACATTTATCCTGAGAAAAGTTGGTGGGGCTAAGCATGCATGTTGGTTTGCAGAGCATTTCTACTGTGCGAAACAGTTGCCTGGGTCTATTGTGGGAGATTGCAATTTCGCGTGATAAAAATGAAGATTTTTTTGAGTTATCTTGGATTGATATCTATTTAGATGTTTGGTAAGAGCGGCTTTATCCTCTGGATCATGTGTTCTGCGCCACTTTCTCTCGAGCTTACGTCCTGTTCTTTTAATTTCTCTGATGGAGCTATCAAACCACGGTGCATACCTACTAAAGCAATTAAGGTTTAGTAGGTAAAAAGCACTTATCTTGGGAGACCAAGCGCCGTTGTCCACACGGTGTGAAGCTAGCACACTAATTCGAACTTCCTGCACTCGGCGTGGAGAGTCGGGTTAGGGAGCTGCTGAACATAAGATTCAAATAGAGGCAGGAGTCCCAAGAAAACTTGTAATTAAAGCTCGTTAATAAGAGCAAACATTCTTAACAGCATTTGCTATCTGGTATAGACACTATGCACACAGCACTTTGTTTAAAAATCACATAGAAATTTTATTGAATGAAAATGTACAAGTTCATACAGGAGCTGAGATAAACACAGTCACTCAGGGTAAGTAGAAAGACAGGGAGGCAAGTGACGTCATCTGATGCATTTCACGCCGGTTGGCGCTTTCTCAAAGATAGTTTGGGAAGTGACCATACAGGGATTAAATACCCAATACTGCCTTGAGTCACTCCCTCAAACCAAACAACGTTGTATTGCTATTGTAGCAAATAAGGACATGTGAGAGCCGAATTCTAAAAGCTCACAGCTCTTAGTGTTTATTACAGCCGGGCATAATATCAAGCATTTTTAGCTCACAGACATATATCCCTATTTTATAACTTCAATACCAAACACAAACAAAACAACAGAGACATATATAGTAAATTGAACACAGTATATATATATATATATATATATATATATATATATATTCACAAGCTTCCGCTGGTAAAGCGATATATACAAGTCATAAATCACAGTAGTGAGTCTCAGCGGAGACAACGGCTGGTACAATTTAACAAATTTAAAAATAAATGCATGTTAGTATTAGTGTAAGAAAAAAGAAGTATTCAATAGTCAAAAGAAGAAAAAAACTGTTACATAGGATATACAGCACAAAGTATACAAAACATTTTTTTTTTACTACTAAAAACTACTCAGTTTGTTCATATGAAGAGAGATGTATTAATACGTTGCTAAACTCAAATTGATCCAATATTGATACAGTTTAAATATTGCAAAAAGACCAAATTTAGACAAAATCTCGCTATAAATAGAGAACTATCACTTTATGTCAGACACTTTATTCCCTGATATATTATTACACTGCTTAAATATTTTGATAACTGTAAATAATAGTTAATTTATCTGTACTCTTTGAGTTAGTATTTACAGAGTCCTATCTTATACAGATCTGACATCACATATTGACATGGTGGGTCTAATTTACAAACTATGTCATTCATAGTAATTATGTATTGACTATTCAAAGCAGTTTGTTGCATAGAGAGATTCTCCAAAATTCCATTAACTTTTATCTATTGTGACAGGAACACTTTTAACCACGGTCTTCTAGGGCACAAATGCATCACAGCAATAACAAACAGGCAGTTCATTTTCAAAAGAGGGAAGTCCTTCCTCTGCAGCAAAGTTAAGTACTTTTAAATGTGTCCCAGCACTTCACAGCATTCCACAAGTGCTTTGTAAAAATAATGTCCTTTTACAGTTCACAGGAACAAAAGTCTTTTACACAGTGTAACAAACACACACACCAGCTTCTGTAGCTGTGTAACTCTCTCTCAAGGCCTAAGTGAGGCTGTTATTTAAACCCTCACAACTTCTAATTAGCCACACATGTGATTAGCTACTGGACAGCTTCACAGCTGTCTGGGATAATCAAATACACACTCTTTCTCCCTGGGGTTTTAACTGAAAGGAGAAATAGCATGTACAATGCTTGGTCTTAAATATCTTCCATTTATAACCAGGCCTTACTTTCTGTCACGTATCCTCCCCCCCAGCTCACACCCAGTGGGTTGAGCGACCATGGACATCAATGAATGTACCCGAGACAAACCATCAGCATTGCCCTGCAAAAGACCGGCCCTGTGCTCAACAGTAAAATTGAAGGGATGCAAGCTAAGAAACCACCTAGTAACCCTTGAATTTGTTTCCTTATTCTGACTCATCCATGTGAGAGGAGCATGATCTGTTATTAATTTAAATTTTCTTCCCAACAGATAGTACCTAAGGGTCTCTAAAGCCCACTTAATGGCAAGGCATTCTTTCTCCACTATAGAATAGTTCTTTTCCTGTGAAATAAGTTTTCTGCTTAGGAAAAGGACAGGATGCTCTTCTCCCTGACACTCCTGCGAGAGAACTGCTCCTAAACCAACATCAGAAGCATCTGTCTGTACAATAAAATCTTTAGCGAAATTGGGGGTTACCAAAACTGGATGGGCACAAAGGGCATCTTTCAAATGCTTAAAAGCTTGTTCTGCTTCTGTGGACCATTTTATCATAATTGGGGCCCTTGCTTTTGTGAGATCTGTCAAGGGTGCCGCAATTGTAGCGAAATTCGGGATAAACCTTCTATAATAACTAGTTATCCCAATAAATGCTCTTACTTGTTTTTTTAGTTAGAGGCTGTGGCCAGTTCTGTATGGCCTCTACTTTTGTTGTCTGAGGTTTAACTAATCCTCTACCAATAGTATAACCCAAGTACTTAGCTTCCTGTAAACCAACAGTACATTTTGCAGGATTGGCAGTTAACCCAGCGGACCGTATTGCATCAAGTACTGCTTGAACTTTTGGAAGATGGGATTCCCAATCTGTACTATAAATTATAACATCATCCAAATATGCTGCCGCATAATGAACATGGGGTTTCAGAATTCTATCCATCATCCTCTGGAATGTTGCCGGGGCCCCATGTAAACCAAATGGCAACACTGTGTACTGAAATAAGCCCTCTGGGGTTGAAAAAGCTGTCTTTTCCTTTGCTTGACTAGTGAGAGGCACCTGCCAATACCCTTTCGTTAAATCAATTGTAGTGAGATAACGTGCTTTTCCTAGCCTTTCTATTAACTCATCTACTCTAGGCATTGGGTAGGTGTCAAATTTGGAAACACAATTAAGCTTACGAAAGTCATTACAGGACCTTAATGAACCATCCGGCTTTGGAACAAGCACGATTGGACTGTTCCACTCACTTTGTGATTCCTCAATTACCCCAAGCTTTAACATTTTTTCTACCTCCAGTTTAATAGCCTTTCTACGAGCCTCAGGGACCCTATAGGATTTAAGCCAGACCTTCTTCCCTGGTTCTGTTATTATGTCATGCTTAATAACATTAGTTTTTCCCGGTACCACAGAAAATACCTCTTTGTTTATTCTAATAAAATCCTTGACCTCTCGCTTCTGATGTACTGATAGGGTTTTTGATATATTTACCTCTGGTTCAGTGACAGGGAGTTCTGTAGGTTTTAAGGCAACTAAAACTTCCCTATCTTTCCAAGGTTTTAACAGATTTATATGATATATTTGCTCAAGTTTCCTTTTCCCTGGCTGACTTACTTTGTAATTAACATCACCCACTTTCTCAATTATCTCATATGGGCCCTGCCAAGTAGCCAAGAATTTATTTTCAACTGTAGGGACCAGAACTAACACCCTATCCCTAGGTTGAAACACCCTGGCTCTAGCATTACGGTTGTAGCTGTACTTTTGTGCTTCCTGTGCTTTTCCCATATGTTCCCTTACAATGGGCATGACAGCTTCCATACGATCCTGCATTTGGGAAATATGTTCAATAATACTTTGATAAGGTGTTGTCTCTTGCTCCCAAGTCTCTTTAACTATATCTAGTAATCCCCTGGGATGCCGCCCATATAACAGTTCAAATGGGGACAAACCTGTAGAAGCCTGGGGAACCTCCCTGATAGAGAACATTAAATAGGGTAACAGAAGGTCCCAATTTCTCCCATCTGTGTCAATTACCTTTCTTAGCATACTTTTGAGAGTTTTGTTAAACCTTTCTACTAAACCATCAGTCTGAGGGTGATATACTGAGGTCCTTAGTTGTTTTATGCCAAACAACTTAATAAATGGAGTTCCTTGGTCTGTCAAAATTTCCTTAGGTATCCCGACCCTACTAAAGATTAGCATGAGTTCTTTTGCTATGGACTTTGCAGAGCTGTTACGAAGGGGAACTGCCTCAGGATAGCGTGTAGCATAATCATGGATTACCAGTATATACTGATGTCCTCTAGCAGATTTAACCAATGGACCCACCAAGTCCATAGCAATTCTTTCAAAAGGCACATCAATTATAGGCAAGGACATTAAAGGGTTACGAAAATCTTTAGCAGGAGCTGTAAGTTGACACTTAGGGCATGAAGCACAATAATCCTTGATAGCTACAAATATCCCTGGCCAATAAACCCTTCTAAGAACTCTCTCTTTGGTTTTCTCAACTCCCAAATGCCCCCCTAGAATGTGGTTATGTGCAAGATTTAATACAGTGTTCCTAAAAGTCTGGGGCACCAAAAGTTGTTTAACAATGTCTGTTCCTTTCTTCTCTACACGATATACCAAATCATTAACTGCTTCAAAATAAGGATAGGGTAATACATTTCCTGGCTGTGTCACAACATCATTTATAACCCTGATATTATTTCTTGCCTCTACCAATGTTGGATCCTCCCATTGGGCTTTTTTAAAATGACCAGGGCCACCAACCAGATCTATCAAATCATCAATATTTTCCGAGCTAGTACTTGGTACTTCATTACTCTGAGAAGGTTGATCACCTACTAATACAGTCATAGGGTAATAAATCTTATTTTTCTCCTTTTCAATGGAACCCCCTTCAAAATCAGTTTCAGAGAAAGGAAATACATAAATATCAGAAGTTTGACATATTTCTGGAGATTCCCATAACTCCAGAAATTTTGGAAAATCTCTCCCTATCACCACCTCATGGGCTAAATTTGGTACTACACCAACACAATATTTTAATTTACCACACTGAGTCTCAATCTCCACCTCAGCTGTAGGATATTCCCGTTTATCTCCATGAACACAGATAATTCCCATTTTTTCCCCATAATCTAATACTGCATCTGGTACTAAAGATTTATCCACTAGTGTGACCATACTTCCTGAATCAAGCAAAGCCCTAGACACTTTACCATGAACCGTCACAGTACACCAATAGGAATCATTATTAACAGAGCTGTTGCTATTAGACAATAGTGAATGTGCAACATTACAGTCCATAAATTCATCTTTATCACAGTCTCTAGCAATATGCCCAACCTCATTACATTTAAAACATCTTACAGGTTGGTTATATTTAAATGTTTCCTTAATTCCTGGGGAAATGTCTTTGGTGTTTTGCTTATACACCTGCTGCTCTCTTATCCCCTTTATCCCCTGAACAGTCTTACCAGTTCTTGTAGAGCTTTGGGACTTGGGATTGTGGGGCTGATCCATTGAAGATTGTTGCAAAACATCTCCTGAAGCTATAAATCTTTCGACCAATACAATCAACTGATCCGCTGTTTGAGGATCACCTTGATTAACCCACCGCCACAGGGAAGCAGGTAATCCACGCTGAAACCGGTCCATCACCAGTAGTTCCACTATTTTGGTAGCCGAATTAACCTCTGTTTGCAGCCACTTCCTGGCAAGGTGTATAAGGTCGAACATCTGGGATCTTGCAGCATTATGAGATGAAAACATCCAGGAATGGAATCTTTGTGCACGGACTGCCGAAGTCACCCCCAGGCGTGCAAGGATTTCTGCTTTCAATTTCTCATAGTCACTGGCTTGTGCTGGCTCTAAATCAAAGTAGGCCTTCTGAGGTTCACCACTAAGAAATGGCGCAAGTATACTCGCCCACTCAACTGTCGGCCATTTTTCTCTTTCTGCTGTGCGTTCAAATGCCAAAAGAAACGCCTCAACATCATCAGCTGCTGTCATTTTTTGAAGATAATGACTAGCCCTTATTACTCTGGAACCTTGGCTGCCACCAACATATTCAGAGTTCAGTCTTTCTGATATGGCTTGAACCTCTCGTTGCAGAGTCTGTGTAGCACTTTGCTGCTCCTCCCGGGTCTTCCTGAATGTCTCAGCTTGCACAGCAGCCATCTGTTGTATCAACAATTCAGTGTTCTCCTTCTGTGATTTAGCCAGCAGCATAACACTCTCTGACTGGGCCAAGACCAACTGTTGCAGTGCTGCACTATTTTCAGCAGCTTTTCTGTTAGTCTCCTGCTGTATAGCATTAGAATGGATCAAAGCTTTAATGACTTCCTCCATGTTGCTTGCAGATTATTATGCCCGCATTCTCCACCAAGTGTGAAAGGAACACTTTTAACCACGGTCTTCTAGGGCACAAATGCAGCACAGGACAATCCACTGTAGTTTAAAAGGCTTTATCTTTCACAGCAATAACAAACAGGCAGTTCATTTTCAAAAGAGGGAAATCCTTCCTCTGCAGCAAAGTTAAGTACTTTTAAATGTGTCCCAGCACTTCACAGCATTCCACAAGTGCTTTGTAAAAATAATGTCCTTTTACAGTTCACAGGAACAAAAGTCTTTTACACAGTGTAACAAACACACACACCAGCTTTTGTAGCTGGTAACTCTCTCTCAAGGCCTAAGTGAGGCTGCTATTTAAACCCTCACAACTTCTAATTAGCCACACCTGTGATTAGCTGCTGGACAGCTTCACAGCTGTCTGGGATAATCAAATACACACTCTTTCTCCCTGGGGTTTTAACTGAAAGGAGAAATAGCATGTACAATGCTTGGTCTTAAATATCTTCCATTTATAACCAGGCCTTGCTTTCTGTCACACTATCTATACCCTTTGTTCAACATTTCAACTACATTGTATCTCTATAGACTACAATCCCTGGTATAGGTCTAGATCCCACCTAAGATTGATACCTTTAGGTTCTTTTGTTTCTAGTCAAAAAATCCATTGTACTTCAACATCCAACAATTTCTTGTATCTGTCTCTTCCTCTCTTATCTGCAGGGATATAATCAATGGCTTTGAACCTTAGGGCTTTTTTTGTTCTCTGGGTATAAATTGAAGTGTTTGGCTACTGGGGTTTTTGGAGGGTCCCTTTCAATTGATGTGAGATGTTCACGTATTTTGTCTTTCAAATTTCTACTGGTGGAGCCTGTGTATTGTTTTCCACATATGTAATTACATAAATGACATATTTGGAACAGCAGTCTAATCTACATTTTATGTTATGTACATATCTATTGTATGTTGATGTAATCATTTCTCCTATTTTACAGTGTGCATATACATTACCGTGTCTGCCACATCCAACAAAAACTTTTCTTGCCAGCCATGTCTCTTTAGTTTTCCATTCAGAATTGTAGACATAGTTGATCAAGCGGCTTCCAATTGTATGTGCTTTTTTGGAGATAAATTTTATGCCCCTGTCCAGGATGGCTTTGCAATCCTGGTCAAGGGTCAATATTTCAAGATTTTTATTTATTATATTTTTGATGCTGCCAAACTGATTACTGAATTGAGTGATGAATTTTACATCTTCTGCCACAATCTGTTTACTTTTTCTCTTTTTCTTATTTTTAAGCAGTTTATCCCTGTCCATGTCTCTAACTTGTTGTCTAAGTGACTGTAACATTTCTCTTTTATAGCCTCTTTGTTCCAATCTTTTGGTTAGATCTAAGGAATGTTTGTCATAATTGTGTATATCTTTACATATTCGTCTTATTCTAATTAGTTGTCCCTTTGGGATGCCTATCTTTTGATGTTTAGAGTGGCAGGAATCTGCTGTGAGAATTGTATTTCCTGCAATTATTTTCCTATACAGTTCAGTATGTATGTTTGTTTCTTTTCCTTTTAGTTGAATATCAAGATACTCAATAGAATGCCTACTAAATTGATGGGTGAATCTAAGGTTCAAGCTGTTATTATTTAAATAACTTAGAAAATCATTTGCCTGGTTTTCTGTTCCTGACCATATAATCAGCAGGTCATCAATGTATCTAAGATACACTTTGATGAAATCGCTAAAGGCATTACCTGCTCCATAGATATAACTTGACTCATACCAACCTAAGAACAGATTTGCGTACGAGGGGGCAAATTTAGCCCCCATCGCCGTTCTGCAAATCTGCAGGTAATAGCATGAGTCAAACATGAAGAAATTATGTGTGAGTAGGAATCTCAGAACTTCAAGGACAAACTCTATCATTTCTTCAGGAAAATCACTTTTGAGCTGTAGATGATACTTCACTGCCTCCACCCCTAGTTTATGGGGGATACAAGAATAGAGTGAGGACACATATATTGTTAACCAGCTAAAGGATGAATCCCAGAGTTGTTTATTCATTCTGTTTATTACATGGGTAGTATCCTTTACATAGCTGGGGATTGTTTGAACAAAAGGTTGAAGTATATTATCCAACCATTCACTAAGGTGTTCACTCATATCCCCAACACCAGATACAATTGGACGTCCTTATGGACAGTTCAAATTTTTGTGGATTTTAGGTACCAGTCTAAAGTTTGCTGTTACAGGCTGTTCAACATATAAATAGTCATAGATTTTTTTATCTAGTATACCTAGGTGCTTTCCCCAGTCTAGTAGATTTTTTAGGTCTTCCTGAAAACTATGTAATGGGTTTTTTGGGAGTTTTTTATATGTTGTTACATCTCCAAGTTGTCTTTTTGCTTCCTGATAATAGTCTATGGTGTTTTGGATCACTATCGATCCACCTTTATCTGCAGGGGTAATTGTGATGTTTTTGTTGCTTTCCAAAGAATATAAGGCTTCTTTCTGATTATATGTGATATTCGAATTCTGTTTGAATTTTTGTCTAAACGATTTGGTGTTAATCTATTTATGTAATTCCACAAGATCACGGTGTGTTTTTTCTTGGAACATGTCTATATAAGTATTGCGTGATTGTATGGGATAAAAAGTACTTTTAGTTCTCAATTGTTTATTTATTCTTTTTATGTGTACTTATATCAGTGACTTGTCTATTAGAGTTTTCTGTCAAGTCTTCTAAAATTTGACCTGTTATTGCATCCTGAAAGTCTAAATCAGTATCATCATAAATAGTGTCAATTGGTGCTGAAATAGAATTTGTGCCTACAGATAAGGATGTATTAGAAAGAGTGGTGTATTGAATGGTTAATGTATTCTCATTAAATTGACTTAATGGTCGTGAACTCTCATCAATTTGAGTGGATCGTGGACTCTCTTAATTTTGAACTGTTGATCCTTGATTATGTCTCAAAGAACTATCTACACCTTTTATTTTTTCAAAGTGTTTCTTTAATACCACACTTCTTATAAAACGATTCACATCAGTGATTGTGCAAAATAAGTCAAAGTTTGAGGATGGCGCAAAGCCAAGTCCCTTTTCCAAAACTTTCACTTCATGCTTATTAAGCACATAGTTGGAAAGATGGTGCATATCTTTTCACCATTGACCTCATTCTCTTCTGAGACTTTCCCGACTTTTTTGACTGCTTCTTGGGGGTGGAGTTCTCCTCTCTTGAACTTGAGGGGTCTTTACATGTTTGATTCTTTTGGCCTTGCTCCCAGTTGTTCTGAATAGCTTTGGTCTCTCATCTCATCTGGCTGTGTCCCTGATGTTTCTGTGGCAGTGGATATTGGTGTTGAGGCTATATGGCTTCTGATAGAGAAATTGGAGTCAGAGAAATTTACTTTTTTCTCTTTCTTCTCACCTTTATGTTGGTTACTTTTTTTACCATTTTGCTTATTTTGCTTATGGTTATCCTTCTTTCTCTTTTTTTTATTGCCATTGTGTGTCGAAGTGTTCCAATTATATACCACATCCAGTGCGTAATCTTGTTCATCCCTGAGCATTTTATATCCTTCCTAGTTGTAAGGTCTTGCTCAAGGTCATCCAGATGCATAGCCAATTCTGTATCATACTTATTGTATTTTTCATGTGTTTGCAAGGGCGTCATCTTAAGTTGTAGTTCCTTTATCTCCTCCAAGACTTTTGTTCTTTTCATTTTTTTGTTTACAAGCAGTTTGTTCATTAGTTTAATGGAGCACTCAGTGTCTCATTCCACTACAAGAGGAACTCTTTATCCGCATCTTTATCCACATTGGGGAATTTCTTCATGCATAAGCCCCTTGGTATTATTTCTGATTTGATATATTTATCCAGGTATATTATTTCATACCACAATTTAAGTTCCTTGGTCCTCAAGTTTTCCATACTTAAGAATAACTGGCACAAATCGTAAAGTTGTGTTTGATTTGGCAATAGTTCACCCTGTCTTTCTTTAAAGGTGAGTTTCCTGTTAAATATGTCCTCTAGTGCTTTAGATTGTGCCATAGTGTCAGCTAAAAAAGCTTTGTTTAACCAGTTACTTATTTATTTATATTTAATAAATATATGACAGTGCACTTAAGGTATTTGAAATAAAGATGTACTTTTACAGTTGCAGTCCAAATTACTTTAAAGGCAATGAAATATGGTCCAATCTGAAATGTCCCTTTAGTTAATGTGAAAGTTCATATTTAACGGGTTGGAATGAACCAAAAACAAATTACAATGTATTTGCCAATTAAATTTCTTCACAGTCCGGTAATGTAAGTACAAGAAAAACACAGCCTCATCACAATGTATTGTTTTACCATATTCAAGATATAATAGGATAGTACCACAATCACAGGTGCATGGATATTACTTGTGGATTTAAGCGTTAACTTGTTTACCAGACAGTCACACTTTGTATTGATACGTAACCTTCACTTTAAATTTTCAGGTATTTTTCTGCAAATGTGTGTAGAAGAGGACAGCTGTATTCAATATCTAGCCAATTAGCACTCAAACACCAATAATTTGTTATAATAATTTTTTACCATAAACCTTACGGACACAGCTAGCAATATAACGAATTGCCAGTATACACATAACAAAAGCAATTAAGGTTTAGTAGGTAAAAAGCACTTATCTTGGGACTATGTCTGTGAGCTAAAAATGCTTGATATTATGCCCGGCTGCAATAAACAATAAGAGCTGTGAGCTTTTAGAATTCGGCTTGCACATGTCCTTATTTGCTACAATAGCAATACAACATTGTTTGGTTAGAGGGAGTGACTCAAGGCAGTATTGGGTATTTAATACCTGTATGGTCACTTCCCAAACTATCTTTGAGAAAGCGCCAACCGGTGTGAAACGCGTCAGTGACGTCACTTGCCTCCCTGTCTTTCTACTTACCGTGAGTGACTGTGTTAATCGCAGCTCCTGTATGAACTTTTAAATTTTCATTCAATAAAATTTCTATGTGATTTTTAAACAAATGCTGTTAAGAATGTATGCTCTTATTAACGAGCTTTAATTACAAGCTTGGGACTCCTGCCTCTATTTGAATCTTATATATATATATATATATATATATATATATATATATTACACACCAGTTTACTGCTCCTCTATGCAAGGACTTTTCAGATGCCAGGAGGCATTTTATTTAAGATTTTTACATCTGCATAAAATGTTATACTCTCAGGCTAAGATTGTTCAGTGTTTGAAATGAGGCAGGTTAACTTGACACTGTTCAGTTAAAACTACAACTAACTTTATTTTGAAATACATAAAAACAAGTCTAAATCCTGCATTAAACCAGATCTAATGGTATAAGACTGAGTACCAAAGCTTATGGTTTCACCAAGACCATATAGAGTACAGCTGACAAATGGGAACTTTTGTACACCAGATTTGAAGTGGTGCTCTTGATTGAGGAAAATGGGGGAAAAAAACCCCAACATCTTTATTTTTCATCTACCCATTCTGGCAGATCATTAATGTACAATTTGAATTCACATAAGTATTTTTGTTTGCACATATGGGGCCGGATCCTATATAAATAGTCACCCGCAAAAGCCGGCAACCCCAAAATTTGTGCTGATTTGGTATCATATATATGGCGTAACATAGAAGTTACGCTCATATATTTCTGCCTTCGGCCATAGTTTTTTGGCCCATAGACTGGTATAAATAACCAGCGCAGTTTGGTATCCAATATACAGCGTAAGGACTTACGTGGCGAAAATGGAGAAATCTTACTCCATTTTCATCTCGCCACAAATTGCAGGTGTAGTAAGCCTTACGCTGTGTATCGGAGCCCCGCAACCCCCTAAACTAGCTGCTAAATAAAACCAAACACCTAACGCATGCGCAATGTCTATCTACCTGTCAACCGCGATCCCCCGCCACATCCCTAATAAAGTGTTTAACCCTTAAACCGCCACTCCCGGACCCCACTGCCAGCTACATTATCTATATTGCCCCCTAATCTGAGCCCCCTACACCGCCGCTAGCTACATTAAATGTTTTACCCCCTAATGTGAGCCCCCTACCCCGCCGCCACCTATATTACCTATGTTACCCACTAATATGATCCCCCTACACCGCCGCCACCTATTTAAACTATATTAACCCCTAATGTGAGCCCCCTACACCGCCGCTACCTATTTTAACTATATTACCCCCTAATATAATCCCCCTACACCGCCGCCACCTATTTTAAATGTATTAACCCCTAATCTAATCCCCCTACACCGCCGCCACCTATTTTAAATATATTAACCCCTAATCTAATCCCCCTACACCGCCGCCACCTATATTAAATGTATTAACCCCTAATCTAATCCCCCTACACTGCCGCCACCTATAATAAATGTATTACCCCCTAAAATACTAAACTGTCCCTACCCTAAACTAAATTAAAAATAGCCCTGAAGGGCTTTTTGCGTGGCATTGCCCCAAAGTAACCAGCTCTATTACCAGCCCTTTTAAAGGGTTTTTTGTGGGGCATTGCCCCAAAGAAACCAGCTCTTTTACCAGCCCTTAAAAGGGCTTTTTGCAGGGCATTGTCACAAAGTAATCAGCTCTTTTGCCTCTAATCTAAATCCCCCTACACCGCCGCCACCTATATTAAATTAATTAACCCCTAATCTAATCCCCCTATACCGCCGCCACCTATATTAAACCCTAATCTAATCCCCCTATACTGCCGCCACTTATATTAAATTAATTAACCCCTAAAATACTAAAAAAAATACTATAAAATAAATCCTAAAATAGCTACAATATAATTATTAATTACATTGTAGCTATTTTAGGCTTTATATTTATTTTACAGGTAACTTGGTATTTATTTTAACTAGGTACAATAGCTATTAAATAGTTAATAACTATTTAATAGCTACTTAGTTAAATTAATTACCAATTTACCTGTAAAATAAATCCTAACCTAAGTTACAAATACACCTAAACTACAAATATACACCTAAACTACAAATATACACCTAAACTACAAATATCTAAACTAAAATACAATTAAATACACTAAACTAAATTACAAAAAAAAAAACCACTAAATTACAAGCAATAAAAAATGATTACAAGAATTTTAAGCTAATTACACCTATTCTAAGCCCCTAATAAAATAACAAAGCCCCCAAAATAAAAAAAATCCCTACCCTAATCTAAATTACAAAAGTAAACAGCTCTATTACCAGCCCTTAAAAGGGTCTTTTGTGGGGCATTGCCCCAAAGTAATCAGCTCTTTTGCCTGTAAAAAAAAACAACAACCCCCCATTACAACCCACCACCCACATACCCCTACTCTAACCCACCCAATCCCCCCTTAAAAAACCTAAGTATAAGCCCCAAGTGCTCTTTACCTGTCCTGAAGACCGGCGGAGTAGGTCCTGTTCCAGGCGGAGAAGTCTTCTTCCATGCGGCGACATCTTCTTCTTCCAGGATCCAGCCGGCACGGAACGGAGGAGTTGAAGACCGATAACCACGGAGCTGAAGACCGTCCATCTGGAACTGAAGACCGATGATGCTGGAACTGAAGATCGGCGACGCTGGAACTGAAGACCGGAGCCGGAGCGTGGAGGATCCTCTTCATACGATCGCCGCCGTACACTGAATAGGAATTCAAGGGACGCGATTAAAAATGGCGTCCCTTGAATTCCTATTGGCTGATTTGAGCCTTCAAATTCAAATCAGCCAATTGGATGCAAGCTACTTTAATTCTATTGGCTGATTTGAATAGCCAATAGAATAAGAGCTACTGTAATTCTATTGGCTGATTAGAATAGCCAATAGAATTACAGTAAATAATATTTATAGGGGGATAAGATTAGGGGTTAATAAATTTAACATAGGTAGCGGCGGTGTAGGGGGCTTAGATTAGGGGTTAATAATTTTAATATAGGTGGCGGTGGTGTAGGGGGATTAGATTAGGGGGTAGTAATTTTAATATAGGTGGCGGCGGTGTAGGGGGATTTAGATTAGAGGCAAAAGAGCTGATTACTTTGTGGCAATGCCCTGCAAAAAGCCCTTTTAAGGGCTGGTAAAAGAGCTGATTACTTTGGGGCAAGGCCCCGCAAAAAGCCCTTTTAAGGGCTGGCAATAGAGCTGGTTACTTTGGGGCAATGCCACGCAAAAAGCCCTTTTCATGGCTATTTGTAGGGTTAGACTTAGGTTTAGTGGTAGGGAAATTTTAGTATTTTAGGGGTTAATTAATTTTATATAGGTGGTGGCGGTATAGGGGGATTAGATTAGTGGTTAATACATTTAATATAGGTGGCAGCGGTGTAGGGGGATTAGATTAGGGGTTAATACATTTAAAATAGGTGGCGGCGGTGTAGGGGGATCATATTAGGGGGTAATATAGTTTAAATAGGTGGCAGCGGTGTAGGGGGGATCATATTAAGGGGTAACATAGTTAATGTAGGTGGCGACGGGGTAGGGGGCTCACATTAGGGGGTAAAACATTTAAATAGCCATTTGCATAGCCAATAGAATAAGAGCTACTGTAATTCTATTGGTTGATTAGAATAGCCAATAGAATTACAGTAGCTCTTATTCTATTGGCTATTCAAATCAGCCAATAGAATTAAAGTAGCTCGCATCCGATTGGCTGATTTGAATTTGAAGGCTCACAGCAGCCAATAGGAATTCAAGGGACGCCATTTTCAATCGCGTCCCTTAAATTCCTATTCAGTGTACGGCGGCGATCGTATAAAGAGAATCCTCCACGCTCCGGATCCGGTCTTCAATTCCAGCATCGCCGATCTTCAGTTCCAGCATCGCCATTCTTCAGTTCCAGATGGACGGTCTTCAGCTCCGCGGTAATCCTTCTTCAACTCCTCCGCTCCGCGCCGGCTGGATCCTGGAAGAAGAAGATGTTGCCTCCTGGAAGAAGACTTCTCCGTCTGGAACAGGACCTTCTCCGCCGGTCTTCAGGACAGGTAAGAAGCAATTGGGGCTTAGACTTAGGTTTTTTAAGGGGGGATTGGGTGGGTTAGAGTAGGGGTATGTGGGTGGTGGGTTGTAATGGGGGGGTTGTTGTTTTTTTTACAGGCAAAAGAGCTGATTACTTTGGGGCAATGACCCACAAAAGGCCCTTTTAAGGGCTGGTAACAGAGCTGTTTACTTTTGTAATTTAGATTAGGGTAGGGATTTTTTTTTATTTTGGGGGGCTTGTTATTTTATTAGGGGGCTTAGAATAGGTGTAATTAGCTTAAAATTCTTGTAATCTTTTTTTATTTTTTGTAATTTATTGTTTGGTTTGTTTTGTAATTTAGTTTAGTGTATTTAATTGTATTTTAGTTTAGATATTTGTAGTTTATTTAATTTATTGATAGTGTAGGTGGATTTGTAACTTAGGTTAGGATTTATTTTACAGGTAAATTAGTAATTATTTTAACTAGGTAGCTATTAAATAGTTATTAACTATTTAATAGCTATTGTACCTAGTTAAAATAAATACCAAGTTACCTGTAAAATAAATATAAACCCTAAAATAGCTACAATGTAATAATTAATTATATTGTGGCTATCATAGGGTTTATTTTATAGGTAAGTATTTAGTTTTAAATAGGAAAAATTTAGTTAATATTATTAATGTTATTTAGATTTATTTTAATAATAATTAAGTTAGGGGTGTTAGAGTTAGATAGGGTTAATATAGCTAATATATATAATATAATAACTATATTAACTATATTAACCCTAATATAATTAGGGTTAATATAGTTAATATAGGTGGCGGCGGTATAGGGGGATTAGATTAGGGGTTAATAAATGTAATAAAGGTAGCGGCGGTTTAGGGGGATTAGATTAGGGGTTAATAATTTTAATATAGGTGGCGGCGGTGTAGGGGGATTAGATTAGGGGGTAATAATTTTAATATAGGTGGCAACGGTGTAGGGGGATTTAGATTAGAGGCAAAAGAGCTGAACCCAGAGCGGCGGTTTAGTGGTTAATATATTTATTGTTAGGAGTGAGAGGGGGGATTGAGGATAGAGGGGTATACGTGACGGGCTATGTTTGGGAGGCGTTTTAGACAGTACGGGAGATTTTATATCTTAGTCAGGTTTTTTATGCGCCGGCAGTTTCTAAAGTGCAGTAAGTCACTGGCGACTCCAGAAATTTGTACTTACGCAGATTTCCGGACATCGCTGGTTTGTCAGACTTACGGAACTTTAGCATCTGACGGCGCCGTATATGAGATAGCTCGAGTTGTGAGCTGAAACTACGGGCGGCGCAGGTTTCCACGCTTGCGACGAAACCTGCGCCGTATATCGGATCGCGGCCCTGATTCTATAAATAGTGATCTCTCAATTACTGCTATTGTTTTTATCATGCATGTCATACAATGTTGATTTAGGGGATGGCAATGTGCAGAAATGTTACCTTCTGTGAGTGTTTATTTGGGTGTCTGTTTATGTCTTTGTGCTTTTGTTGGTGTTTCTATGAGTATGTATGTATGTTTTTTCTGTAGGTCTCTCTGTGAGGGTGTGTGTGTATGTCTGTGCATTTTCTGTGGATGTCTCTGTGAGGGTGTGTGCATATGTCCTTGTGCATCTTCTGTGGGTGTCTCTGTGAGGGTGTGTGCATATGTATTTGTGTGTTTTCTGTGGATGTCTCTGTGATGTTGTGTGTGTAGGTCTTTGTGCATTTTCTGTGGGCATCTCTGTGAGGGTGTGTGTAGGGGGATTAGATTAGGGGTTAATTTTAATATAGGTGGCGACGGTGTAGGGGGATTAGATTAGGGGGTAGTAATTTTAATATAGGTGGCGGCAGTGTAGGGAGATTTAGATTAGAGGCAAAAGAGCTGATTACTTTGTGACAATGCCCCGCAAAAAGCCCTTTTAAGGTATGGTAAAAGAGCTGACTACTTTGGGGCAATGCCCCGCAAAAGCCCATTTAAGGGCTGGCAATAGAGCTGGTTACTTTGGGGTAATGCCACGCAAAAAGCCCTTTTCAGGGCTATTTGTAGAGTTAGACTTAGGTTTAGTGGTAGGGAAATTTTAGTATTTTAGTGGTTAATTAATTTAATATAGGTGTCAGCGGTATAGGGGGATTAGATTAGGGGTTAATACATTTAATATAGGTGGCGGCGGTGTAGGGGGATTAGATTAGGGGTTAATACTTTTAAAATAGGTGGCGGCGGTGTAGGAGGATCATATTAGGGGGTAATATAGTTTAAATAGGTGGCAGCGGTGTAGGGGGATCATATTAGGGGATAACATAGTTAATGTAGGTGGCGGCGGGGTAGGGGGCTCACATTAGGGGGTAAAACATTTAATGTAGCTAGCGGCGGTGTAGGGGGCTCAGATTAGGGGGTAATATAGATAATGTAGCTGGCGGCGGGGTCCGGGAGCGGCGGTTTAGTGGTTAATATATTTATTGTTAGGAGTGAGAGGGGGGATTGAGTATAGAGGGGTATACGTGACAGGCTATGTTTGGGAGGCGTTTTAGACAGTACGGGAGATTTTATATCTTAGACAGGTTTTTTATGCGCCGGCAGTTTCTAAAGTGCCGTAAGTCACTGGCGACTCCAGAAATTTGTACTTACGCAGATTTCTGGACATCGCTGGTTTGTCAGACTTACGGCACTTTAGCATCTAATGGCGCCGTATATGAGATAGCTCGAGTTGCAAGCTGAAACTATGGGCGGCGCAGGTTTCCACGCTTGCGCCGAAACCTGCACCGTATATCGGATCACGGCCCTGATTCTATAAATAGTGATCTCTCAATTACTGCTATTGTTTTTATCATGCATGTCATACAATGTTGATTTCGGGGATGGCAATGTGCAGAAATGTTACCTTCTGTGAGTGTTTATTTGGGTGTCTGTTTATGTCTTTGTGCTTTTGTTGGTGTTTCTATGAGTATGTATGTATGTTTTTTTCTGTAGGTCTCTCTGTGAGGGTGTGTGTGTATGTCTGTGCATTTTCTGTGAATGGCTCTGTGAGGGTGTGTGCATATGTCCTTGTGCATCTTCTGTGGTTGTCTCTGTGAGGGTGTGTGCATATGCATTTGTGTGTTTTCTGTGGATGTCTCTGTGATGTTGTGTGTGTAGGTCTTTGTGCATTTTCTATGGGTGTCTCTGTGAGGGTGTGTGCATATGTCTTTGTGCATTTTCTGTGGGCATCTCTGTGAGGGTGTGTGTTTGTGTATGTGTATGTATGCCTGTGTGTTTTCTGCGGATGTCTCTGTGAGGGTATGTGCATATGTCTGTGCATTTTCTGTGAGTGTCTCTGTGAGGGTGTGTGTGTATGTATGTATGTCTGTGTGTTTTCTGCGGATGTCTCTGTGAGGGTATGCGCATATGTCTGTGGGTTTTCTGTGGGTGTCTCTGTGAAGGTGTGTTCATATGTCTGTGTGTTTTCTGTGTGTGTCTCTGTGATGGTGTCTTCATATATCTGTTTATTTTCTGTGGGTGTCTCTGTGAGGGTGTGTTTGTGTATTTATGTCTTTGTGTGTTTTCTGTGGGTGTCTATGTGTGTGTGTGTGTCTTTCTGTGTTTTCTGTGGGTGTCTGTGAGTGTGTATGTCTTTGTGTGTTTTCTGGCGTAACTACTTGCGACGACTAAAATGTGTATTTGCGCACATTTTAGCTGATCGCCAGTTTTGTCCCTGAGCGTCACAGCAGTCCGTGGCGTTTCTGTGGGTGTTTCCTTGTGTGTAAGTGCAAGATTGTGTTTGTGTATGTGTGTTTGTGTCCATTGTCTGTTCCTTTTTTAGGATATTTTTACCTTACTACTGCAATGGCAATGCAAATGGTTTCAAGCTAAAATATGCAACAAATACCTTAGTGCCACTCTGCAAGAGTTACGGCGACATCAGGTATTTTAACTGCCAATTCAGGGCCAGATTACAAGTGAAACATCAACTGTTTTGCCAAGCAATATTGGGTTTATAGCTGCTGTTTGTGTGCATCAAAAGGATAGCTTGTATTAGAAGCTGAAAGTAAATTTAAACGCATGAGCGCAATCATGATTTACGCTAGAATGATTACCGCGACCACAGAGCTCTGGTTAACACTCGGATAAAAAGTGTCACAAAACACTAAAAAATGCATTTAAAAATAAACTTATAAAAACACTATCTGATACAAATTATTAAAAAAGTGGTTTAAAGATATAAGCTCTCTGATGTTAGAAATATAGATTTCTTTAATATTCAATATTCCTTCAATATCTTTTTTCTTGTTTTTATACCAATATTTTAACAGCTAAAGTAATAAAATAATCAAATTGATAATTATAATAATAAAAAGTGATCTACATTGAATTTTGCAGAGTTGATCATTACAAAATTAGACCAAGAATGAATAAAAAAAAGAGAAAGACTAGAACAAATGGCTATTCTAAGCATTCATATATACTTTCTGTGGAGGAGAGCTGGCAGCCCTAATTTCACCTGTTGAACATTTGACTATATATAATTATATTAAAAATATGTGTGTGTGTATGTGTATATATATATATAGATGCAGGATAGCGCACTCTCACTCGCTAAAAGTCCCAAGACCAAGGTGCATAAAACTCCAAATTAAATACTAAACATATGCACTCACTGGATTTAAACCACAACACACTTTATTATGTAGTGACATTTCGGGGCATTCTGAGGAAGGGGTGAATGCCCCAAAACGTCACTACTAGTGATGTTGCAAACTTAAAAATTTCGGTTAGCGAACGACGGACTCGAACTTCCGGTACTGTTCACAAACCAGCGAACCGCACGAACCGCCATTGACTTCAATAGGCAGGCAACTTTAAAACCCACAAGGACTCTTTCTGGCCACAATAGTGATGGAAAAGTTGTTTCAAGGGTACTAACACCTGGACTGTGGCATGCTGGAGAGGGATCCATGGCAAAACTCCCATGGAAAATTACATAGTTGATGCAGAGTCTGCTTTTAACCCATAAAGGGCCTAAATCACCTAACATTAATAAATTGTTTGCAATAACGTGCTTTAAAACATCAGTTATGATGTTGTATCGATCAGGTAGTGTAAGGGTTACGCCCGCTTCACAGTGACAGACCAAACTCCAAGTGTAACGCACCGCAAACAACCGCAAACAGTCCATTTGCACAACCACAAGATAGATTTGATAGATAGATACATAGATTACATAGCTCAATAGATGCAATATACATATGATCGATACAAATTACATAGATCAATAGATGCAATATACATTTGATAGATTTGAATTATGTAGATCAATAGATGCAATATCCATTTGATAGATACGAATTACATAGATCAAAAGATGCAATATACATTTGATGGATACAAATTACATAGATCAAAAGATGCAATATACATTTTATAGATACAAATTACATTGATCAATAGATGCAATATACATTTGATAGATACGATTGATAGTTAGATAGATTTGATAGATAAATAGATAGATTTGAAAGATATATAATTTCCCTGACAGTGTAACAAAAAGACATTCGGTCTGGGACCCGTGGTGTGTTAAGTAGTACTATTCTTAGCAGTTTACTACCACCTGTTACTCCCCCTATCGGGGGAGATCTATATGGGCTGAATTTTTGGAACAGGGAGATGGAAGAAGATGATTGGTCTGTCCTCCTACTTCAAATTTGTCCTAAACACAAGTGGCTGTCTCCAAACATTCCGGCCACGAGATAGATAGATTTGATAGATAGATATACATAGATTGATAGTTTGATAGAATCGATAGAAGATAAATAGATAGATTTGATAGATATATAATTACTCAAAAAAAGTATAATAATAAAACATGCGGTCTGGGACCCATGGTAACTAGGTTGTGTTAAGTAGTACTATTGTTAGCACTTTAATCCCTGTTACTCCCCCTATCGGGGGAGGTCTATATGGCCTGCATGATTACCCTGACAAAGTATAACAACAAGACACGCGGTCTGACACCCATGGTAACTAGGTTGTGTTAAATAGTACTTTTCTTAGCACTTTAATCCCTGTTACTCCCCCTATCGGGGGAGGTGTATATGACCTGCATGATTATCCTGACAAAATATAATAATAAGACATGCGGTCTGGGACCCATGGTAACTAGGTTGTGTTAAGTAGTACTATTCTTAGCACTTTAATCCATGTTACTCCCCCTATCGGGGGAGGTCTATATGGCCTGCATGATTACCCTGACAAAGTATAACAACAAAACATGCGGTCTGGGACCCATGGTAACTAGGTTGTGTTAAGTAGTACTATTCTTAGCACTTTAATCCCTGTAACTCCCCCTATCAGGGGAGGTCTATATGGCCTGCATGATTACCTTACCAAAATATAACAATAGACATGCGGTCTGGGACTCATGGTAACTAGGTTGTGTTAAGTAGTACTATTCTTAGCACTTTAATCCCTGTAACTCCCCCTATCAGGGGAGGTCTATATGGCCTGCATGATTACCTTACCAAAATATAACAATAAGACATGCGGTCTGGGACCCATGGTAACTAGGTTGTGTTAAGTAGTACTATTCTTAGCACTTTAATCCCTGTTACTCCCCCTATCGGGGGAGGTCTATATGGCCTGCATAATTACCCTGACAAAGTATAACAACAAAACATGCGGTTTGGGACCCATGGTAACTAGGTTGTCTTAAGTAGTACTATTCTTAGCACTTTCATCCCTGTAACTCCCCCTATCAGGGGAGGTCTATATGGCCTGCATGATTACCCTGACAAAGTATAACAACAAAACATGCGGTCTGGGACCCATGGTAACTAGGTTGTGTTAAGTAGTACTATTATTAGCATTTTAATCCCTGTAACTCCCCCTATCAGGGGAGGTCTATATGGCCTGCATGATTACCTTACCAAAATATAACAATAAGACATGCGGTCTGGGACCCATGGTAACTAGGTTGTGTTAAGTAGTACTATTCTTAGCACTTTAATCCCTGTAACTCCCCCTATTGGGGGAGGTCTATATGGCCTGCATGATTACCTTACCAAAATATAACAATAAGACATGCGGTCGGGGACCCATGGTAACTAGGTTGTGTTAAGTAGTACTATTCTTAGCACTTTAATCCATGTTACTCCCCCTATCGGGGGAGGTCTATATGGCCTGCATGATTACCCTGACAAAGTATAACAACAAAACATGCGGTCTGGGACCCATGGTAACTAGGTTGTGTTATGTAGTACTATTCTTAGCACTTTAATCCCTGTAACTCCCCCTATCAGGGGAGGTCTATATGGCCTGCATGATTACCTTACCAAAATATAACAATAAGACATGCGGTCTGGGACCCATGGTAACTAGGTTGTGTTAAGTAGTACTATTCTTAGCACTTTAATCCCTGTAACTCCCCCTATTGGGGGAGGTCTATATGGCCTGCATGATTACCTTACCAAAATATAACAATAAGACATGCGGTCTGGGACCCATGGTAACTAGGTTGTGTTAAGTAGTACTATTCTTAGCACTTTAATCCCTGTAACTCCCCCTATCAGGGGAGGTCTATATGGCCTGCATGATTACCTTACCAAAATATAACAATAAGACATGCGGTCTGGGACCCATGGTAACTAGGTTGTGTTAAGTAGTACTATTCTTAGCACTTTAATCCCTGTAACTCCCCCTATTGGGGGAGGTCTATATGGCCTGCATGATTACCTTATCAAAATATAACAATAAAACATGCGGCCTGGGACCCATGGTAACTAGGTTGTGTTAAGTAGTACTATTCTTAGCACTTTAATCCCTGTTACTCCCCCTATCGGGGGAGGTCTATATGGCCTGCATGATTACCCTGACAAAGTATAACAGCAAAACATGCGGTTTGGGACCCATGGTAACTAGGTTGTCTTAAGTAGTACTATTCTTAGCACTTTCATCCCTGTAACTCCCCCTATCAGGGGAGGTCTATATGGCCTGCATGATTACCCTGACAAAGTATAACAACAAAACATGCGGTCTGGGACCCATGGTAACTAGGTTGTGTTATGTAGTACTATTCTTAGCACTTTAATCCCTGTAACTCCCCCTATCAGGGGAGGTCTATATGGCCTGCATGATTACCTTACCAAAATATAACAATAAGACATGCGGTCTGGGACCCATGGTAACTAGGTTGTGTTAAGTAGTACTATTCTTAGCACTTTAATCCCTGTTACTCCCCCTATTGGGGGAGGTCTATATGGCCTGCATGATTACCTTACCAAAATATAACAATAAGACATGCGGTCTGGGACCCATGGTAACTAGGTTGTGTTAAGTAGTACTATTCTTAGCACTTTAATCCCTGTAACTCCCCCTATCAGGGGAGGTCTATATGGCCTGCATGATTACCTTACCAAAATATAACAATAAGACATGCGGTCTGGGACCCATGGTAACTAGGTTGTGTTAAGTAGTACTATTCTTAGCACTTTAATCCCTGTAACTCCCCCTATTGGGGGAGGTCTATATGGCCTGCATGATTACCTTACCAAAATATAACAATAAGACATGCGGTCTGGGACCCATGGTAACTATGTTGTGTTAAGTAGTACTATTCTTAGCACTTTAATCCCTGTTACTCCCCCTATCGGGGGAGGTCTATATGGCCTGCATGATTACCCTGACAAAGTATAACAGCAAAACATGCGGTTTGGGACCCATGGTAACTAGGTTGTCTTAAGTAGTACTAGTCTTAGCACTTTCATCCCTGTAACTCCCCCTATCAGGGGAGGTCTATATGGCCTGCATGATTACCCTGACAAAGTATAACAACAAAACATGCGGTCTGGGACCCATGGTAACTAGGTTGTGTTATGTAGTACTATTCTTAGCACTTTAATCCCTGTAACTCCCCCTATCAGGGGAGGTCTATATGGCCTGCATGATTACCTTACCAAAATATAACAATAAGACATGCGGTCTGGGACCCATGGTAACTAGGTTGTGTTAAGTAGTACTATTCTTAGCACTTTAATCCCTGTAACTCCCCCTATTGGGGGAGGTCTATATGGCCTGCATGATTACCTTACCAAAATATAACAATAAGACATGCGGTCTGGGACCCATGGTAACTAGGTTGTGTTAAGTAGTACTATTCTTAGCACTTTAATCCCTGTAACTCCCCCTATCAGGGGAGGTCTATATGGCCTGCATGATTACCTTACCAAAATATAACAATAAGACATGCGGTCTGGGACCCATGGTAACTAGGTTGTGTTAAGTAGTACTATTCTTAGCACTTTAATCCCTGTAACTCCCCCTATTGGGGGAGGTCTATATGGCCTGCATGATTACCTTACCAAAATATAACAATAAGACATGCGGTCTGGGACCCATGGTAACTATGTTGTGTTAAGTAGTACTATTCTTAGCACTTTAATCCCTGTTACTCCCCCTATTGGGGGAGGTCTATATGGCCTGCATGATTACCCTGACAAAGTATAACAGCAAAACATGCGGTTTGGGACCCATGGTAACTAGGTTGTCTTAAGTAGTACTATTCTTAGCACTTTCATCCCTGTAACTCCCCCTATCAGGGGAGGTCTATATGGCCTGCATGATTACCCTGACAAAGTATAACAACAAAACATGCGGTCTGGGACCCATGGTAACTAGGTTGTGTTAAGTAGTACTATTATTAGCATTTTAATCCCTGTAACTCCCCCTATCAGGGGAGGTATATATGGCCTGCATGATTACCTTACCAAAATATAACAATAAGACATGCGGTCTGGGACCCATGGTAACTAGGTTGTGTTAAGTAGTACTATTCTTAGCACTTTAATCCCTGTAACTCCCCCTATTGGGGGAGGTCTATATGGCCTGCATGATTACCTTACTAAAATATAACAATAAGACATGCGGTCGGGGACCCATGGTAACTAGGTTGTGTTAAGTAGTACTATTCTTAGCACTTTAATCCCTGTAACTCCCCCTATTGGGCGAGGTCTATATGGCCTGCATGATTACCTTACCAAAATATAACAATAAGACATGCGGTCTGGGACCCATGGTAACTAGGTTGTGTTAAGTAGTACTATTCTTAGCACTTTAATCCCTGTAACTCCCCCTATCAGGGGAGGTCTATATGGCCTGCATGATTACCTTACCAAAATATAACAATAAGACATGTGGCCTGGGACCCATGGTAACTAGGTTGTGTTAAGTAGTACTATTCTTAGCACTTTAATCCCTGTAACTCCCCCTATTGGGGGAGGTCTATATGGCCTGCATGATTACCTTACCAAAATATAACAATAAGACATGCGGTCTGGGACCCATGGTAACTAGGTTGTGTTAAGTAGTACTATTCTTAGCACTTTAATCCCTGTTACTCCCCCTATCGGGGGAGGTCTATATGGCCTGCATGATTACCCTGACAAAGTATAACAACCAAACATGTGGTCTGGGACCCATGGTGGTACTGGTATAACTAGGTTTTCTTAAGTAGTTCTATTCTTAGCAGTTTAATCCCTGTGTTTGGTCTGTCCTACTACTTCAAATTTGTCAAAAACTCAAGTGGTTGTCTCAAAACAGTCCGGACACGAGATAGATAGATTTGATAGATAGATTTACATAGATTGATAGTTAGATAGAATCGATAGAAGATAAATAGATAGATTTGTTAGATATATAATTACCCTGACAAAGTATAATAATTAAACATGCAGTCTGGGACCCATGGTAACTAGGTTGTGTTAAGGAGTACTATTCTTAGCACTTTAATCCCTGTAACTCCCACCTCTCGGGGGAGGTCTATATGGCCATCATGATTAGCCTAACAAAGTACAACAATAAAACCTGCGCTCTTGGAACCATTGGTAACTAGGTTTATTTCAGTAGTACTGTTCTTATTAGTTTAATACCTGTTACAACCCCTAATGGTGGGAGGTCTATATGGCCTGCATGATTAGCCGGACCAAATAAAACAACAAGACATGCAGTCTGGGACTGGGACCCATGGCTAACTAGGTTGTGTAAAGTAGTACTATTTTTATCATGTTCATCCCTGTTACTCCCACCTCTCGGGGGAGGTCTATATGGCCATCATGATTAGCCTAACAAAGTACAACAATAAAACCTGCGCTCTTGGAACCATTGGTAACTAGGTTTTTTTCAGTAGTACTGTTCTTATTGGAACCATTGGTAACTAGGTTTATTTCAGTAGTACTGTTCTTATTAGTTCAATACCTGTTACAACCCCTAATGGTGGGAGGTCTATATGGCCTGCATGATTAGCCGGACCAAATAAAACAACAAGACATGCAGTCTGGGACTGAGACCTATGGCTAACTAGGTTGTGTAAAGTAGTACTATTCCTAGCACTTTCATCCCTGTTACTCCCACCTCTCGGGGGAGGTCTATATGGCAATCATGATTAGCCTAACAAAGTACAAAAATAAAACCTGAGCTCTTGGAACCATTGGTAACTAGGTTTATTTCAGTAGTACTGTTCTTATTAGTTTAATACCTGTTACAACCCCTAATGGTGGGAGGTCTATATGGCCTGCATGATTAGCCGGACCAAATAAAACAACAAGACATGCAGTCTGGGACTGGGACCCATGGCTAACTAGGTTGTGTAAAGTAGTACTATTCCTAGCACTTTAATCTCTGTTACTCCCACCTCTTGGGGGAGGTCTATATGGCAATCATGATTAGCCTAACAAAGTACAACAATAAAACCTACGCTCTTGGAACCATTGGTAACTAAGTTTATTTCAGTAGTACTGTTCTTACTAGTTTAATACCTGTTACAACCCCTAATGGTGGGAGGTCTATATGGCCTGCATGATTAGCCAGACCAAATAAAACAACAAGACATGCCGTCTGGGACTGGGACCCATGGCTAACTAGGTTGTGTAAAGTAGTACTATTCTTAGCACTTTCATCCCTGTTACTCCCACCTCTCGGGGGAGGTCTATATGGACATCATGATTAGCCTAACAAAGTACAACAATAAAACCTGCGCTCTTGGAACCATGTTAACTAGGTTTATTTCAGTAGTACTGTTCTTATTAGTTTATTACCTGTTACAACCCCTAATGGTGGGAGGTCTATATGGCCTGCATGATTAGCTGGACCAAATAAAACAACAAGACATGCGGTCTTGGACTGGGACCCATGGCTAACTAGGTTGTGTAAAGTAGTACTATTCTTAGCACTTTCATCCCTGTTACTCCCCCTATCGGGGGGGGGGTCTATATGGCCTGCATGATTACCCTCACCAAAATATAACAACAAGACATGTGGTCAGGGACCCATGGTAACTAGGTTGTGTTTATATTAGTACTATACTTAGCACTCTAATCCCTGAAACTCCCCCTATCGGGGGAGGTCTATACGGCCTGCCTGATTACCCTCACCACATATAACAACAAGACATGCGGTCTGGGACCCATGGTAACTAGGTTTTTGTTAAGTTGTACTATACTTAGCACTTTAATCTCTTTTACACCCCTATTGGGGGAGGTCTATACGGCCTGCCTGATTACCCTCACCAAATATAACAACGAGATGTGCGGTCAGGGAACCATGGTAAGGTTACTTCC
Organism: Bombina bombina; assembly: GCF_027579735.1. Taxonomy (NCBI): domain Eukaryota; kingdom Metazoa; phylum Chordata; class Amphibia; order Anura; family Bombinatoridae; genus Bombina; species Bombina bombina. The sequence goes on from NC_069505.1 coordinate 151,739,348, forward strand.
TTTTGCACAATCAAGTATACCAGTTGCAGACAGAGGTTCTGACCCTGCATTATGGCTGCACCTCTCCCTAAAAGAGGGATCTGTTACAGAGTCTGTGGGACTGTATGCAAAGAGATGGCCTGCCTAAAAGGAGCAGCAAGGCAGTGCAGGTCATTCTCCTTCAGCCGTTTTATATGATGGCCCACGAACCACAACAGGACAACAGCATGAAACACCACATATGCCATCCTTTTGCACAATAGAGTACAGGTATGGCATTGATTTGAGGAACACAGAGATAATTTAGAGGAACTGGGAATATTGAACAAAAAACGTGCTTGGACACCCAGTACAGGTCATTCTCCTTCCGCCTTTGTAGACGAGGGTCCAGGACCCTCCACAGTCAAAACAGCAGGAAACACCACCTATGCCATCCTTTTAAACAATAAGTACAGGTATGGCATCGATTATAGGAACCCGGAGATAATGTTTAGGAACCAGGAAATTTAAAAAAAAACATGATTGGACATCCAGTACACTTCGTTCTCCTTCAGCCTTTTTATACGAGGGTCCCGGACCCTCAACAGAAACAACAGCAGGAAACACCACAAATGCCATCCTTTTGAACAATAGAGTACAGGTATGGCATTGATTTTAGAAACCCGTAGATAATTTTTAGGAACCGGGAAATTGAACAAAAAAAATGATTGAACACCCAGTACTCGTCGTTCTCCTTCAGCCTTTTTATAAGAGGGTCCAGGACCCTCAACAGAAACAACAGCAGGAAAGAGGACCTAGGCCATCCTTTTGAACAATAGAGTACAGGTATGGCATCGATGGAACCCGGTGATAATTTTTCGGAACCGTGAGATGGAAAAAGATGCTTGGTCGGTCCTCCTACTTCAAATTTGGGGCACTGCGCGTGCAATCTACTGTGCCACCAGATATGAGTGGTGTGTTAAGTAGTACTATTCTTAACAGTTTAATCACTGTTATGTGCCTTTTTTTTTGCTTTAAGTATTGTAGCCGCAGTGCAGCAGCAGAGGACAGAAAAATTAGGCATGTACAAATGCCTTAAAAATTCGGTATTATTGCAGCCACTGCTGTAGCAGCAGCCAGAAAAATTGATGTTTGAAAAACAGTTAGAAAGTGCCCTAAAACCTTGCGGCTTGAACATTAGTTGTTGGCGGATAAGTCACGCAAGTCATCCTGCATTCTAAGAAAAAAAAGCCAGTGTGTGTACCATTTGTAGCCCAAGGCAGCTCATCTCATCATCAAGCCTTTTTTACTCAAATGTATCGCCCAATGTCAGTCCCTTCGGGATCCATCCCTCATTCATTTTAATAAAGGTGAGATAATCAAGACTTTTTTGACCTAGGCGACTTCTCTTCTCAGTGACAAAACCTCCTGCTGCATTGAAGGTCCTTTCTGACAGGACACTTGAAGCGGGGCAGGCCAGAAGTTCGATTGCAAATTGGGATAGCTCAGGCCACAGGTCAAGCCTGCACACCAAGTAGTCAAGGTGTCCATCGCTCCTCAGAGTGTCAAGATCTGCAGTTAATGCTATGTAGTCTGCTACCTGTCGGTTGAGTCTTTCTCTGAGGCTGGATCCCGAAAGGCTCTGGTGATGCATAGGAGTTAAAAAGGTCGGCATGTCCTCCATCAACAACACGTCAGGAAAGCATCCTGTCCTTGCCGCCATGGTCGTGGGAGGAGGAGGAGGATTACTTTCATCTCTTCCCCTGTTAGATTCCCGTTGTGCTGTGACATCACCCTTATACACTGTGTAAAGCATAGTTTTTAATTTATTTTTGAAATGCTCCATCCTTTCCGACTTGCGGGAATTTTGTAACATTTCAGGCACTTTATGCTTATACCGGGGGTCTAGCAGCGTGGACACCCAGTACAGGTCGTTCTCCTTCAGCTTTTTTATACGAGGGTCCCTCAACAGGCACGACAGCATGAAAGACCCCATTTGCACAAGGTTGGATGCCGAGCTAATCATGTCCTGTTCCTCATCCTCACTGATGTCACTGAGGGTATCTTTTTCCCCCCAGCCACGTACAACACCATGGGTACCAGATAGGTGACAACAACGAGCACTCTGGGATGCCTGTTGTGCTTGGTCTTCCTCCTCCTCCTCCTCAAAGCCACATTCCTCCTCTGACTCCTCTTCCTCACAATTCTCTTCCTGCATTGCAGCAGGTCCAGCAAGCGATGCTGATAAGGCTGTTTCTGGTGGTGATGGACACCACAACTCCTCTTCCTCTTCACGCTCATCTACGGCCTGATCCAGCACTCTTCACAGGGCATGCTCCAGGAAGAAAACAAATGGTATGATGTCACTGATGGTGCCTTCGGTGCAACTGACAAGGTTTGTCACCTCCTCAAAAGGACGCATGAGCCTACAGGCATTGAGCATGAGCGTCCAGTAATTTGGCAAAAAAAATCCCCAGCTCCCCAGAGGCTGTCCTAGCACCCTGGTCATACAAATACTCATTAACATCTTTTTCTTGTTGGAGCAGGCGGTCGAACATTAGAAGTGTTGAATTCCACCATGTCGGGCTGTTGCAAATCAAGCGCCTCACTGGCAGGTTGTTTCGACGCTGGATATCGGACAAGTGTGCCATGGCCGTGTAGGAACGCCTGAAATGGCCACACACCTTCCTGGCCTGCTTCAGGACATCCTGTAAGCCTGGGTACTTATGCACAAAGCATTGTACAATCTGATTACACACATGTGCCATGCATGGCACATGTGTCAACTTGCCCAATTTCTATGCCGCCACCAAATTACTTCCATTGTCAGAAACAACCTTGCCAATCTCCAGTTGGTGCGGAGTCAGCCACTGATCCACCTGTGCATTCAGGGCGGACAGGAGTGCTGGTGCGGTGTGACTCTCCGCTTTCAGGCAAGTCAACCCCAAGACGACGTGACACTGCCGTATCCGGGATGTTGAATAGTACCTGGGGAGCTGGGGGGATGCTGTTGATGTGGAGCAAGACGCAGAAGAGGATGCAGCCGAGGAAGAGGTTATGGAAGAGGATGGAGTTGGAGGAGTAGAGGAGGTAGCAGCAGGCCTGCCTGCAAGTCATGTCGGTATCAAAAACTCCTCTGCAGAGCCATGCATTCCATGCTTGTCAGATGTCAGCAGGTTTACCCAATGCGCAGTGTAGGTGATATACCTGCCCTGACCATGCTTTGCAGACCAGCTATCCTTGGTCACATGGACCCTTGCCCCAATGCGGTAATCCAGACATGCCATTACTTCCTTTCGCACAATCGAGTACAGGTTTGGGATTGCCTTTTGTGAAAAGAAATTTCTGCCAGGTACCTTCCACTGCGGTGTCCCAAAAGATACAATATTTTTGAAAGCATCAGACTCCACCAGCTTGTATGGTAAAAGCTGGTGGGCTAAGAGTTCAGACAAGCCAGCTGTCAGACGCCGGGCACGGGGGTGACTTTGAGAAATTGGCTTCTTACGCTTAAACATGTCCTTGTCAGACACCTGACTGTGGGCAGATGACCAGGAACTGCTACGTAAGAGAGACTCAGTGGAGGATGGTTGAGAGGGGGCAAGGAGGACAGCAGTGGTTGACGTGGCTGAAGATGCTGGAGCAGGAGGAGGAGGGCGGCTCTCAGTTTGTGTGCTGCTTCTACTCATGTGTTCTTCCCATCGGCGTTTGTGATGTGAGACCATGTGCCTTCGCAAAGCAGTTGTACCTAGGTGGGTGTTGGACTTCCCATGACTCAGTTTCTTTTGGCACAGGTTGCAAATGGCATCACTGTTGTCAGAGGCAGACACACACAAAAAAATTCCACACTGCTGAGCTCTGCGATGACGGCATTCTGGTGGTGGCAACAGCATGCGTTGATTGATGTCGGCGTGCTGTCTGGCTGACCCCGGTTGCCAATGCATGCTGTCTGACTGTGCCACTAGCTCCTTGCGATGACCTCCCTCTGCTTCCAACTTGTCTCCTCCTCCTCCTCTCTGTCTCCCCATCTGAACTTTCCCCCTCTTCTTCTTCTCTTCTAGCAGGCACCCACGTGACATCCACCGACACATCATCATCAACCGCTTCACTTGTATCTGACACATTAACAAAGGAAGCAGCAGTGGGTACAACATCATCATCATCATCAAACCGTACCTCCATGTCTGTAATTCTGCCTGACTGAGACATATCACTGTTATCTACATCCTCTGTCAATGATGGTTGCGTATAACTCATTTCTTCCAACTGATGTTTTAATAACTCCTCTGACAGATCAAGTGATGCCGCTGTGGTGCTAGTGTTGGTGGTGGTGACAGGCGAGCGAGTGGCACTGGTTACTTGAGAGGTGCCCAAAGCACAGCTGGACGTGGATGGTGCGTCAAGGTTAGGAGGACTAGGAGCGGAAGCTGTAGAAGATTGGGTGTCCTGTGTTAGCCATTCAACTAGGTCCTCTTCAGAACTTTTCGCGTCCCCCCTGGCACCTGGCCTCTGAACAATGTGCATATTTGTAGGGTCTAAAGGAATCACAGCACCACGGCCACGGCGGCACCTGCGGGGTGGCCTGCCTCTGCCTGTCATTTTTTTTTAAATGTACACTTACAATACTATTAAACAAATTATGACTATGAGTGGTGGCACTGGGCAAGTGGGCACAGTATATGCTGTGAGCCTGACACCAAAAAAAGACTGATGTTTCAAAGTCAAAAATGTTTATTTTTTAAATATTAAAAGTACTGTGACAACAAATATAATTGGTGGCACAAGTTGGCAAGTGGGCCTGGCTGACACACGCTGGGAGGAAGGCAACTGCAATTAGATTACACTAGCTGACTGATGCTTCACAGTCCAAAAAGTTTTTTTAAAAAAAAGTTTACAATACTGTTAGAACAAATTTGATTGGTGGCACTAGTTGGAAATGGCAAGTGGGCCTGGCACACACGCTGGCAGGCAGGCAACTGCAATTCAATGGCACTAGCAGACTGATGATTCACAGTAAAAAAAGTTTTTATTTTAAATATTTTCAAACCTGTTAGAACAAATATGATTGGTGGCACTAGTTGGCTTGGAAAGTGGGCCTGGCACACACGCTGGGAGGAAGGCATCTGCAATTGGATTACACTAGATGACTGATGTTTCAGAGTCAAGAAATTTTTTATTTTAAATATTTACAATACTGTTATAACAAATATGATTGGTGGCAGTAGTTGGCAGCAAGTGGGCCTGGCACACATGCTGGCAAGCAGGCAACTGCAATTCAATGGCACTAGCAGACTGATGATTCACAGTAAAGAAAGTTTTTATTTTAAATATTTTCAAACCTGTTAGAACAAATATGATTGGTGGCACTAGTTGGCTTGGAAAGTGGGCCTGGCACACACGCTGGGAGGAAGGCAACTGCAATTAGATGACTGATGTTTAACAGTCAAAAAAGTTTTTATTTTAAATATTTACAATACTGTTACAACAGATATGATTGGTGGCACTAGTTGGCTAGTGGGCCTGGCACACACGCTGGCAGGCAGGAAACTGCAATTCAATTGCACTAGCAGACTGATGATTCACAGCCTAAGAATTTTTTATTTTAAATATTTACAGTACTGTTAGAACAAATATGATTGGTGTAACTAGTTGGCAAGTGGGCCTGGCACACACGCTGGCAGGCAACTGCAATTCAATGGCACTAGCAGACTGATGATTCACAGTCAAAAATGTTTTGATTTAAAATATTTTCAATACTGTTACAACAAATATGATTGGTGGCACTAGTTGGCTAGTGGGCCTGGCACACACGCTGGCAGGCAGGAAACTGCAATTCATTTGCACTAGCACACTGATGATTCACAGTCTAAAAATTTTATATTTTAAATATTTACAATACGTTTAGAACAAATATGATTGGTGTAACTAGTTGGCAAGTGGGCCTGGCACACATGCTGGCAGGCAGGCAACTGCAATTCAATGGCACTAGCAGACTGATGATTCGCAGTCGAAAATTTTTTGATTTAAAATATTTTCAAAACTGTTATAACAAATATGATTGGTGGCAATAGTTGGCAGCAAGTGGGCCTGGCATACACGCTGGCAGGCAGGCAACTGCAATTAGATAACACTAGCAGACTGATCTTTCACAGTCAAAAAATATTTTTTTTAAATATTTACACTACTGTTATAACAAATATGATTGGTGGCACTAGTTGGCAAGTGGACCTGGCACACACGCTGGGAGGCAGGCAACTGCAATTCAATTGCACTAGCAGACTGATGATTCACAGTCAAAAAAGTTTTTATTTTAAATATTTACACTACTGTTATAACAAATATGATTCGTGGCACTAGTTGGAAAGTGGGCCTGGCACACACTCTGGCAGACAGGCAACTGCAATTAAATAACAATAGCAGACTGATGTAACAGTTTGTTTTTAAAAAGTTACACTAATGTTACAACAGATAGGAGTGATGGCACTCAGGATAGAAGTAGGCACAGTATGTGCTGGTAGCCTGGCACACAGGCTGGCACTAGTGGCAGGCTGGCCTGTAAACTAAAATTAAATTACTCTAGAAGACTGATGTAAGAGTTTTTTTAACAAAATTTAAACCAATGTTACACCAGATAGGAGTGGTGGACTGGCACTGAGGATGGAAGTAGGCACAGTATATGCTGGCAGCCTGACACACAGGCTGGCACTAATGGCAGCCAGGCTGGCCTGGCAACTAATATTAAGTAACACTAGAAGAGGACTGATGTAAAAATATTTACACTAAAGTTAAGTGGTGGAAAAAAGAGCTATTAATCACACTATATGATGCGGGCCTGACACACAGGCCTGATGGAAAATGAAATTAGATTACACTAGCAAAATTATTTAAAAGTTTTTTTTTATTTTTTTTTAAATAATGTTAAGCAGATATGAGTGGTGGCTGCTGGCACAGCAATTAAACAATGTTGTATGTGTAAGCCAGAAACACACAGGCCTGATAGAAAATGAAATTAGATTGCACTAGCAAAATAATTTAATTTTTTTTTAAAATTTTTAAATAATATTAAGCAGATATGAGTGGTGGCTGCTAGCACAAACATTAACCACAGTATGCTGTGTAAGCCAGAAACACATAGGCCTGATAGAAAATTAAATTAGATTACACTAGCAAAATGATTTAGAAGTTTTTTGTTTTTTTTAATTTAAAATAATGTTAAGCAGATATGAGTGGTGGCTGCTAGGACAGCAATTATCCACAGTATGCTGTGTAAGCCAGAAACACACAGGCCTGATAGAATTAGATTACACTAGCAAAATGATTTAGAAGTTTTTTTTTTTAATTTAAAATAATGTTAAGCAGATATGAGTGGTGGCTGCTAGGACAGCAATTATCCACAGTATGCTGTGTAAGCCAGAAACACACAGGCCTGATAGAAAATGAAATTAGATTACACTAGCAAAATGATTTAAAAGTTTTTTTTTTTAAATGTTAAATAATGTTAAGCAGATATGAGTGGTGGCTGCTAGCACAAAAATTAACCACAGTATGCTGTGTAAGCCAGAAACACACAGGCCTGATAGAAAATGAAATTAGATTACACTAGCAAAATGATTTAAAAGTTTTTTTTAAAATTTAAAATAATGTTAAGCAGATATGAGTGGTGGCTGCTAGGACAGCAATTATCAACAGTATGCTGTGTAAGCCAGAAACACACAGGCCTGATAGAAAATGAAATTAGATTACACTAGCAAAATGATTTAGAAGTTTTTTTTTAATTTAAAATAATGTTAAGCAGATATGAGTGGTGGCTGCTAGGACAGCAATTATCCACAGTATGCTGTGTAAGCCAGAAACACACAGGCCTGATAGAAAATGAAATTAGATTACACTAGCAAAATTATTTAAAAGTTTTTTAAAAAAAAATAAAATAATTTTAAGCAGATATGAGTGGTGGCTGCTAGGACAGCAATTATCCACAGTATGCTGTGTAAGCCAGAAACACACAGGCCTGATAGAAAATGAAATTAGATTACACTAGCAAAATGATTTAAAAGTTTTTTGAAAAAAATTTAAATAATGTTAAGCAGATATGAGTGGTGGCTGCTAGGACAGCAATTATCCACAGTATGCTTTGTAAGCCAGAAACACACAGGCCTGATAGAAAATGAAATTAGATTACACTAGCAAAATGATTTAAAAGTTGTTTTTTTTAAATTTAAAATAATGTTAAGCAGATATGAGTGGTGGCTACTAGGACAGCAATTATCCACAGTATGCTTTGTAAGCCAGAAACACACAGGCCTGATAGAAAATGAAATTAGATTACACTAGCAAAATGATTTAAAAGTTTTTAAAAAAAAATTAAAATAATGTTAAGCAGATATGAGTGGTGGATGCTAGGACAGCAATTAACCACAGTATGCTGTGTAAGCCAGAAACACACAGGCCTGATAGAAAATGAAATTAGATTACACTAGCAAAATGATTTAAAAGTTTTTTTAAAAAATTTAAAATAATGTTAAGCAGATATGAGTGGTGGCTGCTAGGACAGCAATTATCCACAGTATGCTGTGTAAGCCAGAAACACACAGGCCTGATAGAAAAGGAAATTAGATTACACTAGCAAAATGATTTAAAATATTTTTTTTAAAATTTAAAATAATGTTAAGCTGATATGAGTGGTGGCTGCTGGCACAGCAATTAAACAATGTTGTATGCTGTGTAAGCCTGACACACAGGCCTGATAGAAAATGAAATTAGATAACACTAGCAAAATAATTTAAATTTTTTTTTTTAAAATTTAAAATAATGTTAAGCAGATATGAGTGGTGGCTGCTAGCACATCAATTAACCACAGTATGCTGTGTAAGCCAGAAGCACACAGGCCTGATAGAAAATGAAATTAGATTACACTAGCAAAATGATTTAATTTTTTTTTTTAAATTTTTAAATAATATTAAGCAGATATGAGTGGTGGCTGCTAGCACAAACATTAACCACAGTATGCTGTGTAAGCCAGAAACACATAGGCCTGATAGAAAATTAAATTAGATTACACTAGCAAAATGATTTAGAAGTTTTTTGTTTTTTTTAATTTAAAATAATGTTAAGCAGATATGAGTGGTGGCTGCTAGGACAGCAATTATCCACAGTATGCTGTGTAAGCCAGAAACACACAGGCCTGATAGAATTAGATTACACTAGCAAAATGATTTAGAAGTTTTTTTTTTTTAATTTAAAATAATGTTAAGCAGATATGAGTGGTGGCTGCTAGGACAGCAATTATCCACAGTATGCTGTGTAAGCCAGAAACACACAGGCCTGATAGAATTAGATTACACTAGCAAAATGATTTAGAAGTTTTTTTTTTTATTTAAAATAATGTTAAGCAGATATGAGTGGTGGCTGCTAGGACAGCAATTATCCACAGTATGCTGTGTAAGCCAGAAACACACAGGCCTGATAGAAAATGAAATTAGATTACACTAGCAAAATGATTTAAAAGTTTTTTTTTAAAATGTTAAATAATGTTAAGCAGATATGAGTGGTGGGTGCTAGCACAGAAATTAACCACAGTATGCTGTGTAAGCCAGAAACACACAGGCCTGATAGAAAATGAAATTAGATTACACTAGCAAAATGATTTAAAAGTTTTTTTTTAAAATTTAAAATAATGTTAAGCAGATATGAGTGGTGGCTGCTAGGACAGCAATTATCAACAGTATGCTGTGTAAGCCAGAAACACACAGGCCTGATAGAAAATGAAATTAGATTACACTAGCAAAATGATTTAGAAGTTTTTTTTTAATTTAAAATATTGTTAAGCAGATATGAGTGGTGGCTGCTAGGACAGCAATTATCCACAGTATGCTGTGTAAGCCAGAAACACACAGGCCTGATAGAAAATGAAATTAGATTACACTAGCAAAATGATTTAAAAGTTTTAAAAAAAAATAAAAAATAATTTTAAGCAGATATGAGTGGTGGCTGCTAGGACAGCAATTATCCACAGTATTGTGTGTAAGCCAGAAACACGCAGGCCTGATAGAAAATGAAATTAGATTACACTAGCAAAATGATTTAAAAGTTTTTTGAAAAAATTTAAAATAATGTTAAGCAGATATGAGTGGTGGCTGCTAGGACAGCAATTAACCACAGTATGCTGTGCAAGCCAGAAACACACAGGCCTGATAGAAAATGAAATTAGATTACACTAGCAAAATGATTTAAAATATTTTTTTTAAATTTAAAATAATGTGAAGCAGATATGAGTGGTGGCTGCTAGAACAGCAATTAACCACAGTATGCTGTGTAAGCCAGAAACACACAGGCCTGATAGAAAATGAAATTCGATTACACTAGCAAAATGATTTAAAAGTTGTTTTTTTAAAATTTAAAATAATGTTAAGCAGATATGAGTGGTGGCTACTAGGACAGCAATTATCCACAGTATGCTGTGTAAGCCAGAAACACACAGGCCTGATAGAAAATGAAATTAGATTACACTAGCAAAATGATTTAGAAGTTTTTTTTTAATTTAAAATAATGTTAAGCAGATATGAGTGGTGGCTGCTAGGAGAGCAATTATCCACAGTATGCTGTGTAAGCCAGAAACACACAGGCCTGATAGAAAATGAAATTAGATTACACTAGCAAAATGATTTAAAAGTTTTTAAAAAAAAATTAAAATAATGTTAAGCAGATATGAGTGGTGGCTGCTAGGACAGCAATTATCTACAGTATGCTGTGTAAGCCAGAAACACACAGGCCTGATAGAAAATGAAATTAGATTACACTAGCAAAATGATTTAAAAGTTTTTTTTAAAAATTTAAAATAATGTTAAGCAGATATGAGTGGTGGCTGCTAGCACATCAATTAACCACAGTATGCTGTGTAAGCCAGAAGCACACAGGCCTGATAGAAAATGAAATTAGATTACACTAGCAAAATGATTTAATTTTTTTTTTTTAATTTTTAAATAATATTAAGCAGATATGAGTGGTGGCTGCTAGCACAAACATTAACCACAGTATGCTGTGTAAGCCAGAAACACATAGGCCTGATAGAAAATTAAATTAGATTACACTAGCAAAATGATTTAGAAGTTTTTTGTTTTTTTTAATTTAAAATAATGTTAAGCAGATATGAGTGGTGGCTGCTAGGACAGCAATTATCCACAGTATGCTGTGTAAGCCAGAAACACACAGGCCTGATAGAATTAGATTACACTAGCAAAATGATTTAGAAGTTTTTTTTTTATTTAAAATAATGTTAAGCAGATATGAGTGGTGGCTGCTAGGACAGCAATTATCCACAGTATGCTGTGTAAGCCAGAAACACACAGGCCTGATAGAAAATGAAATTAGATTACACTAGCAAAATGATTTAAAAGTTTTTTTTTAAAATGTTAAATAATGTTAAGCAGATATGAGTGGTGGGTGCTAGCACAGAAATTAACCACAGTATGCTGTGTAAGCCAGAAACACACAGGCCTGATAGAAAATGAAATTAGATTACACTAGCAAAATGATTTAAAATATTTTTTTTAAAATTTAAAATAATGTTAAGCAGATATGAGTGGTGGCTGCTAGGACAGCAATTATCAACAGTATGCTGTGTAAGCCAGAAACACACAGGCCTGATAGAAAATGAAATTAGATTACACTAGCAAAATGATTTAGAAGTTTTTTTTTAATTTAAAATATTGTTAAGCAGATATGAGTGGTGGCTGCTAGGACAGCAATTATCCACAGTATGCTGTGTAAGCCAGAAACACACAGGCCTGATAGAAAATGAAATTAGATTACACTAGCAAAATGATTTAAAAGTTTTAAAAAAAAATAAAAAATAATTTTAAGCAGATATGAGTGGTGGCTGCTAGGACAGCAATTATCCACAGTATGCTGTGTAAGCCAGAAACACGCAGGCCTGATAGAAAATGAAATTAGATTACACTAGCAAAATGATTTAAAAGTTTTTTGAAAAAATTTAAAATAATGTTAAGCAGATATGAGTGGTGGCTGCTAGGACAGCAATTAACCACAGTATGCTGTGCAAGCCAGAAACACACAGGCCTGATAGAAAATGAAATTAGATTACACTAGCAAAATGATTTAAAATATTTTTTTTAAATTTAAAATAATGTGAAGCAGATATGAGTGGTGGCTGCTAGAACAGCAATTAACCACAGTATGCTGTGTAAGCCAGAAACACACAGGCCTGATAGAAAATGAAATTCGATTACACTAGCAAAATGATTTAAAAGTTGTTTTTTTAAAATTTAAAATAATGTTAAGCAGATATGAGTGGTGGCTACTAGGACAGCAATTATCCACAGTATGCTGTGTAAGCCAGAAACACACAGGCCTGATAGAAAATGAAATTAGATTACACTAGCAAAATGATTTAGAAGTTTTTTTTTAATTTAAAATAATGTTAAGCAGATATGAGTGGTGGCTGCTAGGAGAGCAATTATCCACAGTATGCTGTGTAAGCCAGAAACACACAGGCCTGATAGAAAATGAAATTAGATTACACTAGCAAAATGATTTAAAAGTTTTTAAAAAAAAATTAAAATAATGTTAAGCAGATATGAGTGGTGGCTGCTAGGACAGCAATTATCTACAGTATGCTGTGTAAGCCAGAAACACACAGGCCTGATAGAAAATGAAATTAGATTACACTAACAAAATTATTTAAAAGTTGTTGTTTTTTTATTTAAAATAATGTTAAGCAGATATGAGTGGTGGCTGCTAGGACAGCAATTAACCACAGTATGCTGTGCAAGCCAAAAACACACAGGCCTGATAGAAAATGAAATTAGATTACTCTATCAAAATGATTTAAAATTTGTTTTTTTTAAATTTAAAATAATGTTAAGCAGATATGAGTGGTGGCTGCTAGGACAGCAATTAACCACAGTATGCTTTGTAAGCCAGAAACCCACAGGCCTGATAGAAAATGAAATTAGATTACACTAGCAAAATGATTTAAAATATTTTTTTTAAATTTAAAATAATGTGAAGCAGATATGAGTGGTGGCTGCTAGAACAGCAATTAACCACAGTATGCTGTGTAAGCCAGAAACACACAGGCCTGATAGAAAATGAAATTCGATTACACTAGCAAAATGATTTAAAAGTTGTTTTTTTAAAATTTAAAATAATGTTAAGCAGATATGAGTGGTGGCTACTAGGACAGCAATTATCCACAGTATGCTGTGTAAGCCAGAAACACACAGGCCTGATAGAAAATGAAATTAGATTACACTAGCAAAATGATTTAGAAGTTTTTTTTTAATTTAAAATAATGTTAAGCAGATATGAGTGGTGGCTGCTAGGAGAGCAATTATCCACAGTATGCTGTGTAAGCCAGAAACACACAGGCCTGATAGAAAATGAAATTAGATTACACTAGCAAAATGATTTAAAAGTTTTTAAAAAAAAATTAAAATAATGTTAAGCAGATATGAGTGGTGGCTGCTAGGACAGCAATTATCTACAGTATGCTGTGTAAGCCAGAAACACACAGGCCTGATAGAAAATGAAATTAGATTACACTAACAAAATTATTTAAAAGTTGTTGTTTTTTTATTTAAAATAATGTTAAGCAGATATGAGTGGTGGCTGCTAGGACAGCAATTAACCACAGTATGCTGTGCAAGCCAGAAACACACAGGCCTGATAGAAAATGAAATTAGATTACTCTATCAAAATGATTTAAAATTTGTTTTTTTTAAATTTAAAATAATGTTAAGCAGATATGAGTGGTGGCTGCTAGGACAGCAATTAACCACAGTATGCTTTGTAAGCCAGAAACCCACAGGCCTGATAGAAAATGAAATTAGATTACACTAGCAAAATGATTTAAAAGTTTTTTTAAAAAATTTAAAATAATGTTAAGCAGATATGAGTGGTGGCTGCTAGGACAGCAATTATCTACAGTATGCTGTGTAAGCCAGAAACACACAGGCCTGATAGAAAATGAAATTAGATTACACTAGCAAAATGATTTAAAAGTTTTTTTTAAAAATTTAAAATAATGTTAAGCAGATATGAGTGGTGGCTGCTAGCACATCAATTAACCACAGTATGCTGTGTAAGCCAGAAGCACACAGGCCTGATAGAAAATGAAATTAGATTACACTAGCAAAATGATTTAATTTTTTTTTTTTAATTTTTAAATAATATTAAGCAGATATGAGTGGTGGCTGCTAGCACAAACATTAACCACAGCATGCTGTGTAAGCCAGAAACACATAGGCCTGATAGAAAATTAAATTAGATTACACTAGCAAAATGATTTAGAAGTTTTTTGTTTTTTTTAATTTAAAATAATGTTAAGCAGATATGAGTGGTGGCTGCTAGGACAGCAATTATCCACAGTATGCTGTGTAAGCCAGAAACACACAGGCCTGATAGAATTAGATTACACTAGCAAAATGATTTAGAAGTTTTTTTTTTTAATTTAAAATAATGTTAAGCAGATATGAGTGGTGGCTGCTAGGACAGCAATTATCCACAGTATGCTGTGTAAGCCAGAAACACACAGGCCTGATAGAATTAGATTACACTAGCAAAATGATTTAGAAGTTTTTTTTTTTATTTAAAATAATGTTAAGCAGATATGAGTGGTGGCTGCTAGGACAGCAATTATCCACAGTATGCTGTGTAAGCCAGAAACACACAGGCCTGATAGAAAATGAAATTAGATTACACTAGCAAAATGATTTAAAAGTTTTTTTTTAAAATGTTAAATAATGTTAAGCAGATATGAGTGGTGGGTGCTAGCACAGAAATTAACCACAGTATGCTGTGTAAGCCAGAAACACACAGGCCTGATAGAAAATGAAATTAGATTACACTAGCAAAATGATTTAAAAGTTTTTTTTTTAAATTTAAAATAATGTTAAGCAGATATGAGTGGTGGCTGCTAGGACAGCAATTATCAACAGTATGCTGTGTAAGCCAGAAACACACAGGCCTGATAGAAAATGAAATTAGATTACACTAGCAAAATGATTTAGAAGTTTTTTTTTAATTTAAAATATTGTTAAGCAGATATGAGTGGTGGCTGCTAGGACAGCAATTATCCACAGTATGCTGTGTAAGCCAGAAACACACAGGCCTGATAGAAAATGAAATTAGATTACACTAGCAAAATGATTTAAAAGTTTTAAAAAAAAATAAAAAATAATTTTAAGCAGATATGAGTGGTGGCTGCTAGGACAGCAATTTTCCACAGTATGCTGTGTAAGCCAGAAACACGCAGGCCTGATAGAAAATGAAATTAGATTACACTAGCAAAATGATTTAAAAGTTTTTTGAAAAAATTTAAAATAATGTTAAGCAGATATGAGTGGTGGCTGCTAGGACAGCAATTAACCACAGTATGCTGTGCAAGCCAGAAACACACAGGCCTGATAGAAAATGAAATTAGATTACACTAGCAAAATGATTTAAAATATTTTTTTTAAATTTAAAATAATGTGAAGCAGATATGAGTGGTGGCTGCTAGAACAGCAATTAACCACAGTATGCTGTGTAAGCCAGAAACACACAGGCCTGATAGAAAATGAAATTCGATTACACTAGCAAAATGATTTAAAAGTTGTTTTTTTAAAATTTAAAATAATGTTAAGCAGATATGAGTGGTGGCTACTAGGACAGCAATTATCCACAGTATGCTGTGTAAGCCAGAAACACACAGGCCTGATAGAAAATGAAATTAGATTACACTAGCAAAATGATTTAGAAGTTTTTTTTTAATTTAAAATAATGTTAAGCAGATATGAGTGGTGGCTGCTAGGAGAGCAATTATCCACAGTATGCTGTGTAAGCCAGAAACACACAGGCCTGATAGAAAATGAAATTAGATTACACTAGCAAAATGATTTAAAAGTTTTTAAAAAAAAATTAAAATAATGTTAAGCAGATATGAGTGGTGGCTGCTAGGACAGCAATTATCTACAGTATGCTGTGTAAGCCAGAAACACACAGGCCTGATAGAAAATGAAATTAGATTACACTAACAAAATTATTTAAAAGTTGTTGTTTTTTTATTTAAAATAATGTTAAGCAGATATGAGTGGTGGCTGCTAGGACAGCAATTAACCACAGTATGCTGTGCAAGCCAGAAACACACAGGCCTGATAGAAAATGAAATTAGATTACTCTATCAAAATGATTTAAAATTTGTTTTTTTTAAATTTAAAATAATGTTAAGCAGATATGAGTGGTGGCTGCTAGGACAGCAATTAACCACAGTATGCTTTGTAAGCCAGAAACCCACAGGCCTGATAGAAAATGAAATTAGATTACACTAGCAAAATGATTTAAAATATTTTTTTTAAATTTAAAATAATGTGAAGCAGATATGAGTGGTGGCTGCTAGAACAGCAATTAACCACAGTATGCTGTGTAAGCCAGAAACACACAGGCCTGATAGAAAATGAAATTCGATTACACTAGCAAAATGATTTAAAAGTTGTTTTTTTAAAATTTAAAATAATGTTAAGCAGATATGAGTGGTGGCTACTAGGACAGCAATTATCCACAGTATGCTGTGTAAGCCAGAAACACACAGGCCTGATAGAAAATGAAATTAGATTACACTAGCAAAATGATTTAGAAGTTTTTTTTTAATTTAAAATAATGTTAAGCAGATATGAGTGGTGGCTGCTAGGAGAGCAATTATCCACAGTATGCTGTGTAAGCCAGAAACACACAGGCCTGATAGAAAATGAAATTAGATTACACTAGCAAAATGATTTAAAAGTTTTTAAAAAAAAATTAAAATAATGTTAAGCAGATATGAGTGGTGGCTGCTAGGACAGCAATTATCTACAGTATGCTGTGTAAGCCAGAAACACACAGGCCTGATAGAAAATGAAATTAGATTACACTAACAAAATTATTTAAAAGTTGTTGTTTTTTTATTTAAAATAATGTTAAGCAGATATGAGTGGTGGCTGCTAGGACAGCAATTAACCACAGTATGCTGTGCAAGCCAGAAACACACAGGCCTGATAGAAAATGAAATTAGATTACTCTATCAAAATGATTTAAAATTTGTTTTTTTTAAATTTAAAATAATGTTAAGCAGATATGAGTGGTGGCTGCTAGGACAGCAATTAACCACAGTATGCTTTGTAAGCCAGAAACCCACAGGCCTGATAGAAAATGAAATTAGATTACACTAGCAAAATGATTTAAAAGTTTTTTTAAAAAATTTAAAATAATGTTAAGCAGATATGAGTGGTGGCTGCTAGGACAGCAATTATCTACAGTATGCTGTGTAAGCCAGAAACACACAGGCCTGATAGAAAATGAAATTAGATTACACTAGAAAATGATTTAAAAGATTTTTTTTAAATGTAAAATAATGTTAAGCAGATATGAGTGTTGGCTGCTAGGACAGCAATTATCCACAGTATGCTGTGTAAGCCAGAAACACGCAGGCCTGATAGAAAATTAAATTAGATTACACTAGCAAAATGATTTAAAAGTTTTTTTAAAAAATTTAAAATAATGTTAAGCAGATATGAGTGGTGGCTGCTAGGACAGCAATTAACCACAGTATGCTGTGCAAGCCAGAAACACACAGGCCTGATAGAAAATGAAATTAGATTACACTAGCAAAATGATTTAAAAGATTTTTTTTAAATTTAAAATAATGTGAAGCAGATATGAGTGGTGGCTGCTAGAACAGCAATTAACCACAGTATGCTGTGTAAGCCAGAAACACACAGGCCTGATAGAAAATGAAATTAGATTACACTAGCAAAATTATATAAAAGTTGTTTTTTTAAAATTTAAAATAATGTTAAGCAGATATGAGTGGTGGCTGCTAGGACAGCAATTATCTACAGTATGCTGTGTAAGCCAGAAACACATAGGCCTGATAGAAAATGAAATAAAACACACAGGCCTGATAGAAAATGAAATTAGATTACACTAGCAAAATGATTTAAAAGTTTTTTTAAAAAATTTAAAATAATGTTAAGCAGATATGAGTAGTGGCTGCTAGGACAGCACTTATCCACAGTATGCTGTATAAGCCAGAAACATGCAGGCCTGATAGAAAATGAAATTAGATTACACTAGCAAAATGATTTAAAAATGTTTTTTAAAAAATTAAAATAATGTTAAGCAGATATGAGTGGTGGATGCTAGGACAGCAATTAACCACAGTATGCTGTGTAAGCCAGAAACACACAGGCCTGATAGAAAATAAAATTAGATTACACTAGCAAAATGATTTAAAAGATTTTTTTTTTATTTAAAATAATGTGAAGCAGATATGAGTGGTGGCTGCTAGAACAGCAATTAATCACAGTATGCTGTGTAAGCCAGAAACACACAGGCCTGATAGAAAATGAAATTAGATTAAACTAGCAAAATGATTTAAAAGTTGTTTTTTTAAAATTTAAAATAATGTTAAGCAGATATGAGTGGTGGCTGCTAGGACAGCAATTAACCACAGTATGCTGTGTAAGCCAGAAACATGCAGGCCTGATAGAAAATGAAATTAGATTACACTAGCAAAATGATTTAGAAGTTTGTTTTTTTAATTTAAAACAATGTTAAGCAGATATGAGTGGTGGCTGCTAGGACAGCAATTATCTACAGTATGCTGTGTAAGCCAGAAACACACAGGCCTGATAGAAAATGAAATTAGATTACACTAGCAAAATGATTTAAAAGTTTTTAAAAAAAATTTAAAATAATGTTAAGCAGATATGAGTGGTGGCTGCTAGGACAGCAATTAACCACAGTATGCTGTGTAAGCCAGAAACACACAGGCCTGATAGAAAATGAAATTAGATTACACTAGCAAAATGATTTAAAAGATTTTTTTTTTAATTTAAAATAATGTTAAGCAGATATGAGTGATGGCTGCTAGGACAGCAATTATCTACAGTATGCTGTGTAAGCCAGAAACACACAGGCCTGATAGAAAATGAAATTAGATTACACTAACAAAATTATTTAAAAGTTGTTGTTTTTTTATTTAAAATAATGTTAAGCAGATATGAGTGGTGGCTGCTAGGACAGCAATTAACCACAGTATGCTGTGCAAGCCAGAAACACACAGGCCTGATAGAAAATGAAATTAGATTACACTAGAAAATGATTTAAAGATTTTTTTTAAATGTAAAATAATGTTAAGCAGATATGAGTGTTGGCTGCTAGGACAGCAATTATCCACAGTATGCTGTGTAAGCCAGAAACACGCAGGCCTGATAGAAAATGAAATTAGATTACACTAGCAAAATGATTTAAAAGTTTTTTTAAAAAATTTAAAATAATGTTAAGCAGATATGAGTGGTGGCTGCTAGGACAGCAATTAACCACAGTATGCTGTGCAACCCAGAAACACACAGGCCTGATAGAAAATGAAATTAGATTACACTAGCAAAATGATTTTAAAGATTTTTTTTAAATTTAAAATAATGTGAAGCAGATATGAGTGGTGGCTGCTAGAACAGCAATTAACCACAGTATGCTGTGTAAGCCAGAAACACACAGGCCTGATAGAAAATGAAATTAGATTACACTAGCAAAATGATATAAAAGTTGTTTTTTTAAAATTTAAAATAATGTTAAGCAGATATGAGTGGTGGCTGCTAGGACAGCAATTATCTACAGTATGCTGTGTAAGCCAGAAACACATAGGCCTGATAGAAAATGAAATTAGATTACACTAGCAAAATGATTTAGAAGTTTTTTTTAATTTAAAATAATGTTAAGCAGATATGAGTGGTGGCTGCTAGGACAGCAATTATCCACAGTATGCTGTGTAAGCCAGAAACACACAGGCCTGATAGAAAATGAAATTAGATTACACTAGCAAAATGATTTAAAAGTTTTTTTTAAAAAATTTAAAATAATGTTAAGCAGATATGAGTAGTGGCTGCTAGGACAGCAATTATCCACAGTATGCTGTATAAGCCAGAAACACGCAGGCCTGATAGAAAATGAAATTAGATTACACTAGCAAAATGATTTAAAAATGTTTTTAAAAAAATTAAAATAATGTTAAGCAGATATGAGTGGTGGATGCTAGGACAGCAATTAACCACAGTATGCTGTGTAAGCCAGAAACACACAGGCCTGATAGAAAATAAAATTAGATTACACTAGCAAAATGATTTAAAAGATTTTTTTTAAATTTAAAATAATGTGAAGCAGATATGAGTGGTGGCTGCTAGAACAGCAATTAATCACAGTATGCTGTGTAAGCCAGAAACACACAGGCCTGATAGAAAATGAAATTAGATTACACTAGCAAAATGATTTAAAAGTTGTTTTTTTTAAATTTAAAATAATGTTAAGCAGATATGAGTGGTGGCTGCTAGGACAGCAATTAACCACAGTATGCTGTGTAAGCCAGAAACATGCAGGCCTGATAGAAAATGAAATTAGATTACACTAGCAAAATGATTTAGAAGTTTGTTTTTTTAATTTAAAACAATGTTAAGCAGATATGAGTGGTGGCTGCTAGGACAGCAATTATCTACAGTATGCTGTGTAAGCCAGAAACACACAGGCCTGATAGAAAATGAAATTAGATTACACTAGCAAAATGATTTAAAAGTTTTTAAAAAAAAATTAAAATAATGTTAAGCAGATATGAGTGGTGGCTGCTAGGACAGCAATTAACCACAGTATGCTGTGTAAGCCAGAAACACACAGGCCTGATAGAAAATGAAATTAGATTACACTAGCAAAATGATTTAAAAGTTTTGTTGGTTACATTTACACTAATGTTAAGCAGATATCAGTGGTGGCACTAATCACAGTATATGCTGTGAGCCTCACACACAGGCTGAAAGCCAGGCAAATGCAAATAAAATTACAAATAATAAAAAAAAAAATGACTGAAGTTATAGCCCTAAAAAGTGCTTTTTGGGGTGCTGTCCTTACAGCAGAGATTAGATGAGTCATTCAGGACTGTAGTGGACACTAAATACACTAGCCTAGCTATCTATTTCCCTATAATGTCAGCAGCAGCAACACTAAAGCTCCTTTCACTAAGAAAACAAGATCGTAATGAATCTAAAATGGCTGCTGCCAAGGAGCTGGGAGGGTCTGTGAGGGAGTGTCTGCTGCTGATTGGCTCAAATGTGTCAGAAGGCTGTGAGATACAGGTTCAAAGTTTCCTCAATGATGACACATAGGGGGCGGATCGAACATTGCATATGTTCGCCCGCAGCGGCGAATGCGAACAAGCTATGTTTGCCGGGAACTGTTCTCCGGCGAACAGTTCGCGACATCACTAGTCACTACATAATAAAGTGTGTTGTGGTTCAAATCCAGTGAGTGCATATGTTTAGTATTCTCTCTCTCTCTCTATCTCTCTCTCTATATATATATATATATATATATATATAATTATTATTTTTTTACAGTAACAGTATAGGGGCCGATTGATCAAAGTCTGGCGGTCATGATAAGCTGTAGCGTTTCACATCCTCCAGACATCGCTGAATGGCTAACAGCATACACTGTCAGCATTTAACATTGCACAAGCAGTTCTAGTGAACTGCTTGTGCAATGCTGCCCCCTGCAGATTTGCGGCCAATTGTCTGCTAGCAGGGGGTGTCAATCTACCCGATTGTATAGGATAAGAAATTGAATAACAATAATTTTTTGTCAACTCATTATTTTAAAGTAATTTTTTAAAATAAGTCTTTGTTTTAATATCAAACAATTGTTATTTATTGATTAATATTGTACAATATTTAGAATATGTCCATGGATCCATCTTAAATATAAGGAAAGAGTCTGGACACTTTCTCACCCTCTTAGCCTTTCAAGTAAGACTAAGATCTCTCAACTTAGTCTAATTAATTATTATTTAGGAACTTCAGGAGTGTGAAAGGCGCTGGGAAGCTGAGGGTTAATATAGATGAGTCAAAATGACTGTTAATAAAAAGTATCTGTGACTGTTCGTGAATTTAGGTAAATTAAAGATTTGTTGTTTAACAAGGTTTAAATATGGGTGAATTATATCACATATGAAGTAGAAACATTTATTCATATAGCAAATTCCGTTAGGATAATCAACCCAACAACTAGGTAAAATAAACAAATGAGATTTAATAAAAAGATTTTTTGCATATAAAAGATACAGTAAAATACGGTTGTGGCCACAACTACAATATATTCCTCCTGTAGTTGGCAGCTAGCAACTATCTTGGGATGAGTGAGTTGCAAACAACAACAGATCCACAGATACTTCTACGCGTTTCAGCACACTTGGTGCCTTTATCAAGATTCTTGATAAAGGCACCAAGTGTGCTGAAACGCGTAGAAGTATCTGTGGAGAATTAAAATCATAAATTCTAAACGATATGTCAGTCTAAAGCCTATAAGGAATATTTCAACAACTCACTCATCCCAAGATAGTTGCTAGCTGCCAACTACAGGAGGAATATCACGCAGCATAGTACCTTACAAAACCAGCGGAGAATCAACAGGGCTACATCCGACAGTGAAGCGGCTGCGAGTACTTCCGCCGTGCAGGGACAACGCCGGCCAGGGAGCGCAGCCAGATAAGTCTGTCTCAAGCCATATCTATTGCACTTCGTTCATAAGGATAATAACATCTACAGAAACATACCGATAGACTATCGGACTTGAAACACTGTGAATATTAACAACTAACTTTGAACCAACTATCGTCTCCCACGTAACACACAGCTGCATATAGTATACAACCGGAGCAACACTGCACATTAGAAAAAAAGTTACACATTAGACAAAAAGTTACACTTGGATATAAGTAACAATCGTATTGAGAAAAGTCACTTTTTATTTTGGATACAAATTGCATCACTTCAAAAAACCTGACACTGAAGAATTGCTAATTTGTTCTCACATCACCTGTAACCTCTTGTGCTATAAGCATAGGAGTGTTTGGAACATTGATACTAAGCACTAACACCACCGGAATTACCAAGAAATTAATTTATGATTACCGTTCATAAGACTTTCTAATATCTTCACTACCAAGTACTATACTTCACTATTGATTGCAAAATTCCTTAGCTACTAATGTTTATTTTCACTATTAAGTGTTTAAAATCATAAATTCTAAACGATATGTCAGTCTAAAGCCTATAAGGAATATTTCAACAAGACAACACATTCACTGTGTATATTTCTGATACTGTTTTCGAACTATCATTTTTTATTGTAGTTGTGGCCACAACCGTATTTTACTGTATCTTTTATATGCAAAAAATCTTTTTATTAAATCTCATTTGTTTATTTTACCTAGTTGTTGGGTTGATTATCCTAACGGAATTTGCTATATGAATAAATGTTTCTACTTCATATGTGATATAATTCACCCATATTTAAACCTTGTTAAACAACAAATCTTTAATTTACCTAAATTCACGAACAGTCACAGATACTTTTTATTAACAGTCATTTTGACTCATCTATATTAACCCTCAGCTTCCCAGCGCCTTTCACACTCCTGAAATGTCCATGGATCCATGTTTTTAACTGAATGACTTCAACTATATGTTTAATTTTTATTTGATTGTATGTAGACAATAAACTTGTTAAACTGTTATACTGCTTAAACATCTAACTTCATACAACCTTTGTTGTTTTTTACCAATACTATCTACACTTGATAGAAAGGCACATTCTAAACATTTAACCCACCTCCCATAACCTCTAGTTAGGCGCTTTCTGATATTCAACCACAATATATATTAATTTGGGCATTCAAATGTTTCTATAAAATTCATTTTACCATTTAAATATGAAATCTAACATTTGATGTTTACATTTAAATGTTGAATTGTGAAATTGGTAACCCTAGAATTAGATTGAATACTACAAGGGGCCAAATTTTCAGGTTCCAAATGGAGCTTAATGCCCCTGTTTCTGCGCGAGCCTTCAGGCTTGCTGGAAACAGTAGTTATGAAGCAGCGGTCAAAAGACTGCTGACCATAACTTGTCCGCTGCCTTTTGAGGCTGCGGTCTTTAATCCGCCTGATCCTACACGATCGGACTGATTGACACCCCCTGATAGCTGGCCACGAATCTGCATGGGGCGGCATTGTACAAGCAGTTCACAAGAACTGCTTGTGTAATGATCAATGTCCGCTCGCACTTTGATAAATTGACCCCCATGAATCAACATTTGAATTATTATTTTTTTTGCATTCAAGTTTTGTTAAGAATGGATTGGTATAGCAAACAATCCATATTTATTGTATATGACAAACTAGAACGTCTATCCTTACTCAGAAACTCTGTTTACTTCTAAGTATTATGAAATCTTTAAAAGTGAACAATAAAAATGCCTTGACCTTTGCTTCAACACTTGAATATGATTAACTTATATTAAAGAAATGTATAAACTGGCAAAAGCAAACAAAACATTACATTCAATTGAGATGAATTGAAGGTATTTTCAAAAGTTTGATTGACAAGGTCTTCAAACAGGGTGAAAATAATAGAGGAGAATCACTGCTTAATTAATAATTATAATGAAGTCATATGAGTTATGATTGAGTTATGGAAAGCAGCATCTGCTGAGGAAAATTTAATTCAAAGAACCCCAAGGGTAATCACCACTGGAAACAATCAGTGCAGAACAGCCTGGATATTCTTCCATTTGACAATAAATGGTTGAGCGTGCAATTGTCTAGTGTGCTGTACATTAAGCTGCTAAGCACGTTAAGAAACCATAAACTAAAATATTAACAGAGAAACAGCATTGCTAATGTTAGATTTCAGTAAAACAACTTCCATTATATATTAAAAGAATGTTCTCCTAAAGAAGGCAGAAGAAAATTAAAAGTATAGTACACGTTGAAGGTGCAAATGTTTGTTTTTAAAAGGTTTCTTTACTTTTAACACTTACGGCTAGATTACAAGTGGCACACTATTGTTAGTGTGGGTCGTTACAAGCAACATCATGCCCGTGCAAACTTGCGCTCATGTTACAAGTTGAAAGGAAATAATTTTGCTCATGCAAAAACTAAATTTGCACTCGTTGGGTTAGCACGCCTGAAGACTTTATAAAAAGCCTATGACTTAAAAAAGTTGCACCAAACACTCATATATACACTATCTGATAAAAAAAATATTCTGATAAATATAAAAACATAATAATATATAAATATATATACAGTATATACTGTTTATATATATATATATATATATATATATGTGTACACCTGTATACTTATGTGTATGTATATATATATATATATATATATATATATATATATATATATATATATATATATGTATATATATATATATATATATATACAAGTAAGCCACTGTTTAAATACCTTCGCATTGCATTTATAAACTTATATTACCTAGGTGCCTTCAATTTGTGGTCAAGAAACACCTTCTTAAAATTATAAGCAAAATGGCCAGCATTGATCAATCACAAGTGGGGGAAAGACATGATTCTCTTGGCCTATAGGGCATTGGGAAATGTTTTTTTTCTGGTATACACAGAGGTGTGAGACTGCGCCAAAATAAAACTACTACACAAACTCCAAAAACAAAATAGAAGTCTCTCAGATTCTATAGAAACTAGCAAATATTAAAATGTATGATAATGGAGCGCTCAAGGAGAGCTAAAGTACAGCCATATTGGACAGATAATACCAGATTTAAGTAGACTATAGCAAGCGCAGAAGATTAACCACAAATGCCTAATCTATAAGTCCTATATTAAATACAAAGCAGTACTACAAATAAATTACTAAAAATAAATGCAATCAATGAAATGCGGATAAAAAATGCGATTAAAATGGGTATATTTATATAGAGCAACTCATAAGTATGTTTATAAAAAATACCTTTCATAAATATACTGAAATTCATAAAAATACATTTAATACAATAAGTAAAAGGTCGACCTTAATATCTCAAGAAACATGCATCAATAAATACAATAAAATACAAAAATCAAAGTTTACAAAAAACAAAGTGCAGAATACACTGGTTCTGTGTGTCCAATCGAACAAATGTAAAATAGTCTGTAAGAGAGTCTTTTAGTCCTTTGTGCTTGCAAACTTGAGTATCCGTGTAGACGACAAGCCTCCTAGTGACAAAGGACAGATTCCTTAAGGCAGTGTGCAGAGCCTTATGTGAAATAAATAATCTGTACTCACAGTTAAGAAAGTCGATATCTGCAAAAGTATGATGCCCAGGTGCATATACTTGTAAGTTCAATAGTCCCAAAGGATCACCACACTATATAATTGATAACAATTTGATGATAAAAATTTGATGATAAAAATTATTTATATACGATATGAGTATAAGCGTATATAGTAAGTAACAAGTATTAACTACTCGCAATCCTGGAGCCTTCGATCCTACCAGCGGCAGCTAACTGAATAACCCCTAAGAACTGACAGGATGATTTGTAATCAGGCTGAACAGTCTAGGGTGCCGTGGGCCGAAAATTCAGATACACCGTCTGGTCACAGGAATATCGGCTCTATGCGATACTAGATATTAACTCCGTGAGCGGAGTGGATAAGAGCAACGCGTTTCAATTTTTCAATCTTTGTCAAGCTCGTTACCGGAATACTCTTTCCCGGGTAAATATATACCTATATCTGCGTGCTGATTGGAGTGATTCCTAACCAATCATGATCGCTGCATGCGCTTACTGTCAGTCTTTCTTTGTTCTAAGCCGCGGCCAAGATACAAATGGCAAGTTGCCATGCCAACATTAAAACTTACAACTTGCTAAATAAATAGTGAGAAATATACAAACCACTACTTGAACTGTCCTAAACCAACTTGGAAATCAGATTAGAAATGTCAATTATAATAAATATTTAAAAAATATAAACAACACACATAACAACCGAATCGAGTAAAACTGCCAGAGGATATCACAATGAAATAATTAAAACAATTTTGGAAGCTTATTAAAATATTTATATAAAATTCTAATAAGGTGATAGGTATCCTCAGATATAGATATGAAAAATATTATTTAAATATATTTTATTTAAATAAATTTATAGAGAATACGGAAAAAATCATGAAAAACATATTTGACATTAAAACTAAAGTATAATATAATAAGATTAAATATATAGATATAAAATCTTATTAAAATTTATAAAAATTGGAGTGATGAGATCATATATAAAAATACTAGTCTTACTTTAACAATATTATTATAAAAAGCAACCTAGGTCAAACTCAAGATTTAGACCATTTGGAGTTAATGTTCTAAGCTCAAATATCCACTTGGCTTCTAATTTGAGAAGTTCATTTAATACATTACTCCCTCTCCAGTTAGGTTTTATTTTGTCAATCACAGTGTAGCTAAAGTGCTTAGTGTTCCCATTATTGCATCTTTTAAAATGTTTAGGGACAGGGAGATCTTTGTTCCTTTCGAGGTTCATATTTTCAATTGAGTTTAGATGTTCCCTAATTCTATCACGTATAGGCCTAGTGGACTCACCTATATATTGAATCCCACACGAACACTCTAATAAATAAACCACATTTGAGTCAGTGCATCTGTATAAGTTTTTGATTTTATATACCTTATTTGTAATTGTTGATTTAAATTCTTTTCTTTTAGTTGAGTGTTTGCAGGCCTTGCAGCTCAAGCAAGGGAAAAAACCCACAATTTTGTCACCTTTCAAATCTATATCATTTGGGGAACTAGCTGTTTTCTTCAAATCAGTAGGTGCTAAGTAATTTTTCAGATTTTTGCATTTCTTATATATTACACTAGGTTGATTTGGCAAACATGGGCCAATCACTTCATCAGACTTTAAAACGTGCCAATGTTTTTTGAGGATTCTTTCTAATTTTTTGTTATCCTCATTGTATTGTGTAATAAACGGGACTTTTAGTTCACCATCTTCTCGTATATTGGCAACATTAGTTTTACTCTGTTTTCTACTCAATAAGAGATCCCTATTCATATTAGCAGCCTCGGTTCTTGCATTTTCTATTAATTCTACATTGTATCCCTTATTGATAAATTTATTCACCAAAATTTGTGATTGTTGATTGTAATCTAAATCTTCCATGCAATTTTTCCTAATTCGCATGAATTGGCTTTTTGGAATGTTTTTCTTCCATTTATCCAAATGGCAGCTTTCTGCATGTATATAGCCATTGGCGTCTACGGGCTTAAAATGAGTTTTTGTTACAATCTTGTTATTTATAATATTTATTTGTAAATCTAGAAAGTTTATACTCGATTCTTGTATTTCAAACGTGAATTTCAGATTTTTTTCATTATTATTCATTCTCGAGAAGAACCATTCCAAATCAGTTTTGTTGCCTCTCCATATAATAAATATATCATCTATATAACGTTTATAGGAGACCAGATTTGCCCCCAGATCGGTGGAGTCAAGAAATATTCTCTCCCACAGGCCCATAAATAAGTTAGCATAACTAGGGGCAAATCTGGTCCCCATCGCTGTCCCACATAATTGCAAGTAAAATTTTCCATCAAAGTTAAAATAATTGTGAGACAGAATAAATCTAATGCTCTCAATTAAAAAAGATTTTTGTTCTGCTGGAAGTGTGTCATCTTTATTCAAATAAAATGTGATTGCTTCAAGCCCTAATTCGTGTTGGATACACGTGTATAGCGCTGAAACGTCACATGTGGCTAAAAGACATTCTTCATCCCATTCAATATCCTCCAGCATTCTCAAGACATCAGTAGACTATTTTACATTTGTTCGATTGGACACACAGATCCAGTGTATTCTGCACTTTGTTTTTTGTAAACTTTGATTTTTGTATTTTATTGTATTTATTGATGCATGTTTCTTGAGATATTAAGGTCGACCTTTTACTTATTGTATTAAATGTATTTTTATGAATTTCAGTATATTTATGAAAGGTATTTTTTATAAACATACTTATGAGTTGCTCTATATAAATATACCCATTTTTAATCGCATTTTTTATCCGCATTTCATTGATTGCATTTATTTTTAGTAATTTATTTGTAGTACTGCTTTTTATTTAATATAGGACTTATAGATTAGGCATTTGTGGTTAATCTTCTGCGCTTGCTATAGTCTACTTAAATCTGGTATTATCTGTCCAATACGGCTGTACTTTAGCTCTCCTTGAGCGCTCCATTATCATACATTTTAATAAATGTTTTTTTTCTCTCACACTTTGATTGGTTTGTTTGGTCAGCATGCTTACACTTTTTTAGGAGGGGTTTCTGGACTACAAATCAGAAACACTTGATCAATTTAAATTTGTAGATACTAATATGTTGTTACTCTGATGTTTGTTTAGTGATATTGATTTTCTATTAGCCATGGAGTATTGTTTGCTTTTATAAGAGGCTGATTTTATACCCGTTGAGTTTCCTCTGTATTCTATATATCTTCCAGTAATTCAATGTTGGGACCATACAGGGGATTTTAATATTTTTCCCTGCCTTGAATCTAATTTTCCTAAGGTTTGCAATTTAATCAAATTGTTCTTTAAATTTATTTATTGCCAATGGTCATGTTGCACGTATCTTCATTTGTTTAAAGCAACATTTAACACACATTTAGTAGATGGAATAATGTATTCAAGGCAAACATTAGTCTAGTATGCAGGTTAAGTCTGGGTTCTGCAGTTCCACGGTTCCACTTTAATTAGAATTTGGGAAGTCTCCAATTTTCAGAAGTAAAATGCAGAACAGAAAGACAAAATAATAAATGAAAAGGTAAAGCAAATAGAAAAAAAATTCTGCATACGAATAAAATTTTATATTTATTATTTAATGACCCTTTATATCGAATGCATTTTTTGAGAGTCTGTTTCCTAAAAGCACCGACACATTGGCTGCCATGTACAACCAGGGTGTGGACTCTTCATTAAAAGTCTTGTTCTGAACAGTCAGTGGCTACAGTGAATAGGAGACCAGGATGTAGATAAATAGCAGATCAGTAAATGGTAAAGAACAGCATAGACTATAGGGCCTATTTATCAAGCCGTCAACCGCAAATACGCTGGAATTCCGCAGCGTAATTGTGGCAAGCTTGATTCTCCTTAGTTATCAAAGCCTACAGACCGGCAAAAGTAGAATTTTGTGATATAACATACGATCCGCCAGTTTCAGTCTGACACAGATCGATGCTTACGTCACTACAGATGTTCCGAATGCAAATTCGGCACTATCTGACTATTTTGCTAGTTATAAAATAACTACCAGGTACGCTCGCCACTATTCCGGCCCAGCGTACCTGGTTTTCAATCCGCCACCCTGGAGGCGGCGGATGCCATAGGAGTCAATGGGAGTCTGAAAGCAGCGAAAGCTTATGTTCGCTGCTGCCCGATATCCCATTGATTCCTATGGTATAATAAAATTTAAGTTTACACCTAACACCCTAACATGTTCCATGAGTCTAAACACCCCTAATCTGCCACCCCCTACACAGTCGCCACCTACTTTATACCGCCCCGACATCGCTGCTACCTACATAAAGTTATTAACCCCTATTCCGCCGGTCCCGGACCCCGCCGCTACCTACATAATGTTATTAACCCCTATCCCACTGCTCCCGGAGCCCACCACAACTAAATAAATGTATTAACCCCTAAAGCCCTGGCCTCCCACATCACTAGCACTTACTAAACCTATTAACCCCTAAACCACCAGCACCCCACATATCCATAAACTAAATTAAACTATTAACCCCTAAACCTAACAACCCGCTAACTTTACATTAAATATTAACTCATCCCTTTCTTATAATAAATTTAAACTTACCTTTAGATTTAAATTAAACTATATTAAACTATTAATTCATTTAATCTACCCTATTATACTAAATTACAATAAACTATATTAAATTAATAATTAATCTACCCTAACTTTTATACTAAAATTACAATAAACTACAAATTAAATTAACTATATTACATATTTAAACACCTAACCCTACTCAAATAATTAAAATCGAAACTAAAAAAATTACTAAATTACAACAGCCAATAGGATTTTTTCAATCTTAATTCCGATTGGCTGATAGCATTCTATCAGCCAATCAGAATCTAAGGGACACCATCTTGGATGACGTAATTTAAAGGAACCTTCATTCCGAAGAAGACGTCGGTTGAAGAGGATGCTCCGCGTTGGATGTTTTGAAGATGGAGCCGCTCCGCGCCGGATGGATGAAGATAGAAGATGCCGTCTGGGTGAAGACTTCTGCGGGCTTGGATGAAGACTTCGGCCGCTTGGATGAAGACTTCTGCTGGCTTCTTGGAGGATGGATGTCGGATCTTCAAAACTGTAAGTGATTCTTCTGGGGTTAGTGTTAGAATTTTTTAAGGGTGTATTGGGTGGGTTTTATTATTATGTTAGGGTTTGGGCTGCAATGGAGCTAAATGGCCTTTTAAGGGCAATGCCCATCCAAATGCCCGTTTTCAGGGCAATGGGGAGCTTAGGTTTTTTTAGATTAGGATTTTATAAGGGGTTTGGTTGTGTGGGTGGTGGGTTTTACTGTTGGGGGGTATTTGTATTTTTTATTTACAGGTAAAAGAGCTGATTTCTTTGGGGCAATGCCCCGCAAAAGACCCTTTTAAAGGCTATTTGTAGTTTATTGTAGGCTAGGGTTTTTTATTTGGGGGGGGGCTTTTTATTTTCATAGGGCCCTTAGGTTAGGTGTAATTAGTTTAAATCTTTGATAATTTCTTTTTTATTTTTTGTAACTTAGTGTAGCCGTAAGCTACTGAAGCGGCCGACAGCTAAAAGTAATTTACGGCTCCATTTTAGTACCAGGTTTCCATTGAAATATTTTGCGGATAGCGTGTAGTCGCTCTTTTCGTGTAACTGAAAATTAACGTTGTGTTAGCGCTTCCATCTGATGTCGGATTTCTTGAAAATCAATTAGTTGCTAAGGTAACCCGACCTTACGCTATAGAATTTACGTTTAACGTCCGTGCTCCTTACCGGTGATCACCTCTCAAGAAAAATAAAGATACACTTATCCATATTTTTAATAATCAAATACTATTTTTTAATATAATTATATTTACCACTTCATAAATATAAGTAATATGAAAACTGAATAACGACTCAATGGAAGCGAGCCCTTAGTGTTTGTTATTTTTTCTAACTTAGTTGTTAGTTTTTTGTAATTTTTTAGTGTAGATTTTAATTATTTGAGTAGGGTTAGGTGTTTAAATATATAATATAGTTAATTTAATTGTTAGTTTAATGTAATTTTAGTATAAAAGTTAGGGTAGATTAATTATTAATTTAATATAGTTTATTGTAATATTTTTATATATATATATATATATATATATATATATATATATATATATATATATATATATATATATACTTTTTATTAATTTCCGAATGCACAAACAACTTAAACAGAAATTCTTATAACATTTATAATGAATTAATCATTCCGGTTGTTCAAAAACAAGTAAAATTAATAACTTTAACATTTATACTCATACATATATTGATTTATTTTTATCCCTACTGCTAGTGGGTTTGTAGACCAATTTGGTTTTAATTCTTTTTGAATGTCTGATAGGTAATGTCGGATCTGTAAGTAGGCGAAAAAATCTTTACTTTGTATTCCATACTTAGAGCAAATAGAATAGAATGAGTCAATTACACCATCTGCTAACAGTAACTGTTTGACATATTTTAAACCCCTCTCCCGCCAGCCCTGGAAAACTTGAGAATCATATCCTGGTTGAAATTCGGGGTTTCCCTGAATTGTTAAGAATTCGGTTGCATTGGGATTAACCTGAATTTCAGAACAAAATTTTTGCCATGCCCAAATAATGTTCTTAAACGTCATTAGATTGTCAACATTGCAGGGCAATTTCCTGATTGGACAATGTAGCAAAGCATTCAGGTTGAATGGGGCGATAATACTAGACTCACACTGATATAGAGTAACATATTCTTTCCCAGTGATCCAATCAAAAGCATATTTAAGTAGAGAGACCCAGTTATAATATTTAATATTGGGAAATGATAGCCCTGCTTCCATATTATCATTCATTAAAGGGACACTGAACCCACATTTTTTCTTTTGTAAGTCAGAAAGAGCATGCAATTTTAAGCAACTTTCTAATTTACTCCTATTATCAATTTTTCTTTGTTCTCTTGCTATCATTTTTTGAAAAAGAAGGCATCTAAGCTTTTTTTTTGTTTCAGTACTCTGGACAGCACTTTTTTATTGGTTGATGAATTTATCCACCAATCAGCAAGGACAACCCAGGTTGTACACCAAAAATGAGCCGGCATCTAAACTTACATTCTTGCATTTCAAATAAAGATACCAATAGAATGAAGACAATTTGATAATAGGAGTGAATTAGAAAGTTGCTTAAAATTTCATGCTCAATCTGAATCACGAAAGAAAATTTTTGGGTACAGTGTCCCTTTAACCTTATCAAAGCAATCCATGGTTTCCCCCCTTTCCATATAAACTTAGAACACATTTGATTGAATTTCAATACATCCTTATTTTTAAGCATTACAGGAATATTCTATAAAAGATACAGGCCTAGATTTGGAGTTCGGCGGTAGCCGTCAAAACCAGCGTTAGAGGCTCCTAACGCTGGTTTTGGCCGCCCACTGGTATTTGGAGTCAGTGATTAAAGGGTCTAACGCTCACTTTTCAGCCGCGACTTTTCCATACCGCAGATCCCCCTACGCCATTTGCGTATCCTATCTTTTCAATGGGATCTTCCTAACGCCGGTATTTAGAGTCGTTTCTGAAGTGAGCGTTAGAGCTCTAACGACAAAACTCCAGCCGCCTGAAAATAGCAGGAGTTAAGAGCTTTCTGGGCTAACGCCGGTTCATAAAGCTCTTAACTACTGTACCCTAAAGTACACTAACACCCATAAACTACCTATGTACCCCTAAACCGAGCTCCCCCCACATCGCCGCCACTCGATTAAAATATTTTAACCCCTAATCTGCCGACCGCCACCTACGTTATACTTATGTACCCCTAATCTGCTGCCCCTAACCCCGCCGACCCCTGTATTACATTTATTAACCCCTAACCTGCCCCCCACAACGTCGCCGCCAGCTACTTAAAATAATTAACCCCTAATCTTCCGACCGCAAAGCGCCGCCACCTACGTTATCCCTATGTACCCCTAATCTGCTGCCCCTAACACCGCCGACCCCTATATTATATTTATTAACCCCTAATCTGCCCCCTCAACGTCGCCGACACCTGCCTACACTTATTAACCCCTAATCTGCCGAGCGGACCGCACCGCTACTATAATAAAGTTATTAACCCCTAACCCGCCTCACTAACCCTATCATAAATAGTATTAACCCCTAATCTGCCCTCCCTAACATCGCCGACACCTACCTTCAATTATTAACCCCTAATCTGCCGAGCGGACCTCACCGCTATTCTAATAAATGTATTAACCCCTAAAGCTAAGTCTAACCCTAACACTAACACCCCCCTAACTTAAATATAATTTACATCTAACGAAATAAATTAACTCTTATTAAATAAATTATTCCTATTTAAAGCTAAATACTTACCTGTAAAATAAATCCTAATATAGCTACAATATAAATTATAATTATATTATAGCTATTTTAGGATTAATATTTATTTTACAGGCAACTTTGTAATTATTTTAACCAGGTACAATAGCTATTAAATAGTTAAGAACTATTTAATAGTTACCTAGTTAAAATAATAACAAATTTACCTGTAAAATAAATCCTAACCTAAGATATAATTAAACCTAACACTACCCTATCAATACATTAATTAAATAAACTACCTACAATTACCTACAATTAACCTAACACTACACTATCAATAAATTAATTAAACACAATTCCTACAAATAAATACAATTAAATAAACTAGCTAAAGTACAAAAA
The DNA here is from genome assembly GCF_027579735.1 of Bombina bombina. Taxonomy (NCBI): domain Eukaryota; kingdom Metazoa; phylum Chordata; class Amphibia; order Anura; family Bombinatoridae; genus Bombina; species Bombina bombina. The sequence goes on from NC_069505.1 coordinate 151,774,204, forward strand.
ATAAAAAAGAACTAAGTTACAAAAAATAAAAAAATATTTACAAACATAAGAAAAATATTACAACAATTTTAAACTAATTACACCTACTCTAAGCCCCCTAATAAAATAACAAAGCCCCCCAAAATAAAAAATTCCCTACCCTATTCTAAATTAAAAAAGTTAAAAGCTCTTTTACCTTACCAGCCCTGAACAGGGCCCTTTGCGGGGCATGCCCCAAGAAATACAGCTCTTTTGCCTGTAAAAAAAAACATACCATACCCCCCCCCAACATTACAACCCACCACCCACATACCCCTAATCTAACCCAAACCCCCCTTAAAGAAACCTAACACTAAGCCCCTGAAGATCTTCCTACCTTGTCTTCACCATCCAGGTATCACCGATCCGTCCTGGCTCCAACATCTTCATCCAACCCAAGCGGGGATTGGCGATCCATCATCCGGTGGCTGAAGAGGTCCAGAAGAGGCTCCAAAGTCTTCCTCCTATCCGGCAAGAAGAGGACATCCGGACCGGCAAACATCTTCTCCAAGCGGCATCTTCGATCTTCTTCCATCCGGTGCGGAGCGGGTCCATCTTGAAGCAGGCGACGCGGATCCATCCTCTTCTTCCGTTGTCTCCCGACGAATGACGGTTCCTTTAAGGGACGTCATCCAAGATGGCGTCCCTCGAATTCCGATTGGCTGATAGGATTCTATCAGCCAATCGGAATTAAGGTAGGAATTTTCTGATTGGCTGATGGAATCAGCCAATCAGAATCAAGTTCAATCCGATTGGCTGATCCAATCAGCCAATCAGATTGAGCTCGCATTCTATTGGCTGATTGGAACAGCCAATAGAATAAGAGCTCAATCAGATTGGCTGATTGGATCAGCCAATCGGATTGAACTTGATTCTGATTGGCTGATTCCATCAGCCAATCAGAAAATTCCTACCTTAATTCCGATTGGCTGATAGAATCCTATCAGCCAATCAGAATTCGAGGGACGCCATCTTGGATGACGTCCCTTAAAGGAACCGTCATTCGTCGGGATACAACGGAAGAAGAGGATGGATCCGCGTCGCCTGCTTCAAGATGGACCCGCTCCGCACCGGATGGAAGAAGATCGAAGATGCCGCTTGGAGAAGATGTTTTTGGCGGTCCGGATGTCCTCTTCTTGCCGGATAGGAGAAAGACTTTGGAGCCTCTTCTGGACCTCTTCAGCCACCGGATTATGGATCGCCAACCCCCGCTTGGGTTGGATGAAGATGTTGGAGCCAGGACGGATCGGTGATACCTGGATGGTGAAGACAAGGTAGGAAGATCTTCAGGGGCTTAGTGTTAGGTTTCTTTAAGGGGGGTTTGGGTTAGATTAGGGGTATGTGGGTGGTGGGTTGTAATGTTGGGGGGGGGTATGGTATGTTTTTTTTTACAGGCAAAAGAGCTGAAATTCTTGGGGCATGCCCCGCAAAGGGCCCTGTTCAGGGCTGGTAAGGTAAAAGAGCTTGTAACTTTTTTAATTTAGAATAGGGTAGGGAATTTTTTATTTTGGGGGGCTTTGTTATTTTATTAGGGGGCTTAGAGTAGGTGTAATTAGTTTAAAATTGTTGTAATATTTTTCTTATGTTTGTAAATATTTTTTTATTTTTTGTAACTTAGTTCTTTTTTATTTTTTTTACTTTAGCTAGTTTATTTAATTGTATTTATTTGTAGGAATTGTGTTTAATTAATTTATTGATAGTGTAGTGTTAGGTTAATTGTAGGTAATTGTAGGTAGTTTATTTAATTAATGTATTGATAGGGTAGTGTTAGGTTTAATTATATCTTAGGTTAGGATTTATTTTACAGGTAAATTTGTTATTATTTTAACTAGGTAACTATTAAATAGTTCTTAACTATTTAATAGCTATTGTACCTGGTTAAAATAATTACAAAGTTGCCTGTAAAATAAATATTAATCCTAAAATAGCTATAATATAATTATAATTTATATTGTAGCTATATTAGGATTTATTTTACAGGTAAGTATTTAGCTTTAAATAGGAATAATTTATTTAATAAGAGTTAATTTATTTCGTTAGATGTAAATTATATTTAAGTTAGGGGGGTGTTAGTGTTAGGGTTAGACTTAGCTTTAGGGGTTAATACATTTATTAGAATAGCGGTGAGGTCCGCTCGGCAGATTAGGGGTTAATAATTGAAGGTAGGTGTCGGCGATGTTAGGGAGGGCAGATTAGGGGTTAATACTATTTATGATAGGGTTAGTGAGGCGGATTAGGGGTTAATAACTTTATTATAGTAGCGCTCAGGTCCGCTCGGCAGATTAGGGTTTAATAAGTGTAGGCAGGTGTCGGCGACGTTGAGGGGGGCAGATTAGGGGTTAATAAATATAATATAGGGGTCGGCGATGTTAGGGCAGCAGATTAGGGGTACATAGGGATAACGTAGGTTGCGACGGTTTACGGAGCGGCAGATTAGGGGTTAAAAAAAATATGCAGGGGTCAGCGATAGCGGGAGCGGCAGATTAGGGGTTAATAAGTGTAAGGGTAGGGGTTTTTAGACTCGGGGTACATGTTAGAGTGTTAGGTGCAGACGTAGGAAGTGTTTCCCCATAGGAAACAATGAGGCTGCGTTAGGAGCTGAACGCTGCTTTTTTGCAGGTGTTAGGTTTTTTTTCAGCTCAAACAGTCCCATTGTTTCCTATGGGAGAATCGTGCACGAGCACGTTTTTGAGGCTGGCCGCGTCCGTAAGCAACTCTGGTATCGAGAGTTGCATTTGCGGTAAAAATACTCTACGCTCCTTTTTTGGAGCCTAACGCAGCATTTGTTTGAACTCTCGATACCAGAGTTAAATTTATGGTGCGGCCAGAAAAAAGCCCGCGGAGCGTTAACAGCCCTTCTACCGCCGAACTCCAAATCTAGGCCACAGTATTTTAGGGAATTATATTGTTTTTATTAACATAATACGTGGTATAAGTGAGATCGGGAGGTTAATCCAGCTATCTAATTGTTTCTGCATTACCTTCAGGCAAGTTGGAATATTCATATCATACCATTCCAGTGGGTTATTGCTCAAGACTATACCTAAATAATTTATATATTTGGTTTCCTTAAAGGGATGTTTCATGCTACTTTTCGCTGGTTTCGTTATCCATAATAATTCGGATTTGCTGAAATTAATTTTATAGCCCAATACTGAGCCAAAGAGTTGCATAGTTAATGTGAGCTTCAGCAAATTGACTTCTAAATTATTTTAAAAAAAACAGCAGGTCATCTGCATACAATGAGAGAATAAACTTATGCTCCCCGATTTTAATACCGTCTAATTGATCACGTAAGAGCCTTTTGCCTCTGTACAGAGAGATATAATCTGTGGATGCATTGTTTATAATAAGAGTTTGCTGTATATTGACTGAATAAAGTTGCTAAAATGACCTCTAAACCCAAATTTTTCTATTGTCGTGAACAAGTGACTCCACTTATGTAGTCAAATGCTTTCTCTGCATCTAAGGATAATATAGCAGCATCCAACCCTTTCCCGATCTTTTCTTGTGACTTATTCCAGAGATAGTTCAGAATAATCATGGTCTTTCGTAAATTCTTAACTGGATTTCTCCCCTGCATGAAACCTACTTGGTTTTCATGTATGATACCTTTGAGCAACGGTTGTAGTCTACTAGCTATAATTGATGTTAACAACTTATAGTCTGAGTTTAAAAGCGATATGGGTCTATAAGACTCTACCAACTCTGGGTCCTTTTTTTTCTTCAAGATAAGCGCAACATTGGATGCAGTGAAATATTTAGAACATCTTACTTGTGAGCTATAATATTTATTGAACAGACTACACAATGTTGGGGTCACTTCTTCCTGCAAAATTCTGTAAAACTCTGTAGGGAGGCAATCTGGTCCTGAGGCCTTATTAAGTCTAGCTTGTTTAATAGCCAAATTTATTTCTTGCTCTGTGATTGGTAAATTTAGATCTTGTAGATCTTCTTGCGAAATTCTAGGTAAGGTTAGCTTGGACCAGAACGCATCCCTATCTGCGTAGCGAGAGGATTCTGCATTATAAATGCCCTGAAAATAATTATAAAAAACTTTTTTTATTTCATCTGTCTGCGGGAATCTATTCCGATTCTGTCTAATAGCTGTTATTAGATTACTATCTTTCGGTTTAGCAATTCTAGCCAAGTATTTGGCAGCCCTTCCAGTGAACCCTCTGTAGAGGGCTTTTTGTTTTAACCCCTCTTGTATAGCCTTTTGTTTTAGAAAAATATCCCACTGGGTTTTGGCATTAACGTATCTATTCCAATTTCCAATGGATCTGGAAGCGATATAGGCATTATACATATTTCTCACTGTGTTTGAGAGTTGTAGCTCTTTATGCTTAATTTTTTTTTTTAAGTCTACATAAATAGGCCTTAATATGTCCTCTGAGTACAGCCTTTGCGGCTTCCCAGTAAATTTCTGTTTTCTCCGAATAATCCTCATTGAAACTATGGTATTCTGCCCATTTAATCTTTAAGAAATTCTGAAATTGACTATTTGCTACTAGATACTTAGGAAAAAATAAACTATTATTACCCCCCTTTTTGAATGCATTGCGGCCAAATTCCAGTGAAATAATTGCATGATCTGACAGGACAATATCTTTAATGTCAGTCTTGCAATCAAGCCCCATCAAGGCCTCTGCTATTAGAAATATATCTATTCTGGATAGACTATGATGACTTGGTGCCTTAGTATCAGGGTGTTGGACCCTCCATATATCTCTCACCCCAAGTTGGCAACAGAATTTTTTAAATATCCGAGTCTTCTAATCCCTCCTATATGAATCCCTCCTCCCAGCTCTGTCCAAATTGGGAGAAGGCGTGAAATTAAAATCCCCCACTATTATTAAATTTTGCCCGATATACTCAAGTAACTTATCTGTAAGTCCATTCCAAAATTGACTATCTACTACATTAGGCCCATATACATTACAAATTAAGAACAGGGTCGAATTAATTCTTAATTTAAGTATTTGGAATCTACCTCCAACATCCTCCTCCAAGCCTGTCATCTCATAGGCTAGGTGTTTATTAACCAACGCCTAGATTTAGAGTTCTACTTTAGCCGTCAAAACCAGCGTTAGGGGGTCCTAACGCATGTTTTGGCCGCCCGCTGGTATTTAGAGTCAGTCAGGAAAGGGTCTAACGCTCACTTTCCAGCCGTGACTTTTCCATACCGCAGATCCCCCTACGCCATTTCCGTATCCTATCTTTTCAATGGGATCTTTCTAACACTGGTATTTAGAGTCTTGGCTGAAGTGAGCGTTAGAAATCTAACGACAAGACTCCAGCTGCAGAGAAAAGTCAGGAGTTAAGAGCTTTCTGGGCTAACGCCGGTTCATAAAGCTCTTAACTACTGTGCTCTAAAGTACACTAACACCCATAAACTACCTATGTACCCCTAAACCGAGGCCCCCCCACATCGCCGCCACTCTATTAAATTTTTTTAACCCCTAATCTGCTGACCGCACACCGCCGCAACCTACATTATCCCTATGTACTCCTAATCTGCTGCCCCTAATATCGCCGACACCTACATAAAATGTATTAACCCCTAATCTGCCCCCCCAATGTCGCCGCTACCTTACCTACAATTATTAACCCCTAATCTGCTGACCGGACCTCACCGCTACTCTAATAAATGTATTAACCCCTAAAGTCTAACCCTAACACGCCCCTAAGGTAAATATAATTTTTATCTAACGAAATAAAATAAATCTTATTAAATAAATTAATCCTATTTAAAGCTAAATACTGACCTGTAAAATAAACCCTAATATAGCTACAATATAAATAATAATTATATTGTAGCTATTTTAGGATTAATATTTATTTTACAGGCAACTTTGTATTTATTTTAACCAGGTACAATAGCTATCAAATAGTTAATAACTATTTAATAGCTACCAAGTTAAAATAATTACAAAATTACCTGTAAAATAAATCCTAACCAAGTTACAATTAAACCTAACACTACACTATCAATAAATTAATTAAATAAAATACCTACAATTATCTACAATTAAACCTAACACTACACTATCAATAAATTAATTACATAAAATACGTACAAATAGATACAATAAATAAACTAACTAAAGTACAAAAAATAAAAAAGAACTAAGTTACAAAAAATAAAAAATAACTAAGTTACAAAAAATAAAAAAAGAACTAAGTTACAAAAAATAAAAAAATAATTTACAAACATTATAAAAATATTACAACAATTTTAAGCTAATTACACTTACTCTAAGCCCCCTAATAAAATAACAAAGCCCCCCAAAATAAAAAAATGCCCTACCCTATTCTAAAATAAAAACTGAAAAGCTCTTTTACCTTACCAGCCATTAAAAGTGCCTTTTTGCGGGGCATGCCCCAAAGAATTCCATCAGCCAATCAGAATTTTCCTACCTTAATTCCGATTGGCTGATAGAATCCTATCAGCCAATCGGAATTCAAGGGACGCCATCTTGGATGACGTCCCTTAAAGGAACCTTCATTCGTCAGGAGTTTGTCGTGGAGGAAGGATGTTCCGCGTCTGCGGGATGAAGATGGAGCCGGAGGAAAGAAGATTGAAGATGCCACTTGATAGAAGACTTCAGCCAGATGATGGACCTCTTCAGCCCCCACTTGGATGAAGACTTCAGCTGGATGATGGACCTCTTCAGCCCCCTGCTTGGTTGAAGACATCGCCCGGATAGGAGGAAGACTTCGAACCCTCTTCTGTACGGATAGGTGATACCCGGCGTGGTGAAGACAAGGTAGGAAGATCTTCAGGGGCTTAGTGTTAGGTTTATTTAAGGGGGGTTTGTGTTAGATTAGGGGTTTGTGGGTGGTGGGTTGTAATGTTGGGGGCTATTGTATGTTTTTTTTACAGGCAAAAGAGCAGAATTCTTTGGGGCATGCCCCGCAAAAGGTCCTTTTAAGGGCTGGTAAGGTAAAGAGCTTTTTAATTTTTATTTTAGAATAGGGTAGGGCATTTTTTTTATTTTGGGGGCTTTGTTATTTTATTAGGGGGCTTAGAATAGGTGTAATTAGCTTAAAAATGTTGTAATATTTTTATAATGTTTGTAAATAATTTTTTTATTTTTTGTAACTTAGTTCTTTTTTTATTTTTTGTAACTTAGTTCTTTTTTTATTTTTTGTACTTTAGTTAGTGTATTTATTTGTATTTATTTGTATTTAATTTATTTATTGATAGTGTAGTGTTAAGTTTAATTGTAACCTAGGTTAGGATTTATTTTACAGGTAATTTTGTAATTATTTTAACTAGGTAGCTATTAAATAGTTATTAACTATTTAATAGCTATTGTACCTGGTTAAATAAATACAAAGTTGCCTGTAAAATAAATATTAATCCTAAAATGGCTACAATATAATTATTATTTATATTGTAGCTATATTAGGGTTTATTTTACAGGTAAGTATTTAGCTTTAAATAGGAATAATTTATTTAATAAGATTAATTTTATTTTGTTAGATAAAAATTATATTTAACTTAGGGGGTGTTAGGGTTAGGGTTAGACTTAGCTTTAGGGGTTAATAAATTTATTAAAGTAGCGGTGAGGTCCAGTCGGCAGATTAGGGGTTAATAATTGTAGGTAGGTAGCTGCGACGTTGGGGGGGGGGCAGATTAGGGGGTAATAAATATAATATAGGGGTCGGCGGGGGTTAGGGGCAGCAGATTAGGGGTTCATAGGGATAACGTAGGTTGCGGCGGTGTACGGAGCGGCAGATTAGGGGTTAATAATGATATGCAGTGGTCAGCGATAGCGGGGGCAGCAGATTAGGGGTTAATAAGTGTAAGGTTAGGGGTGTTTAGACTCGGGGTTCATGTTAGGGTGTTAGGTGCAGACTTAGGAAGTGTTTCCCCATAGGAAACAATGGGGCTGCATTAGGAGCTGAACGCTGCTTTTTTGCAGGTGTTAGGTTTTTTTCAGCTCAAACTGCCACATTGTTTCCTATGGGGAAATCGTGCACGAGCACGTTTTTGAAGCTGGCCGCGTCTGTAAGCACCGCTGGTATTGAGAGTTGCAGTGGCGGTAAATATGCCTGTACGCTCCCTTTTTGGAGCCTAACGCAGCCCTTCTGTGAACTCTAAATACCAGCGGTGTGGGGGAAAAAAAGCATGCATAGCTAACGCACCCCTTTGGCCACAGAACTCTAAATCTAGCCGCAAGATTGCTAATCCTTTCTTCCTATTCTCCCCGGCAATAGTGATAACATATCCCACCCATTTCATTTTTAATTTCATTATTTCTGAATCTTTTAAGTGGATTTCCTGTAGCATTGCAAGGTCAGGTTTATACAAGCCTAATTGTTTGATGATGGCTTTCCTCTTTATTGGCGAAGTTATCCCACCTACGTTCCAGGAAAGAAGGTTCAGAGGATTCATATCCAACCCTTTCCTGGCAGCTATGGTATTAAGATGGGGAGCCCGAATACCTTAACACAGAGGAGGGGGGAGGAGGGAGAGAGATTGGAGAGAGAAGAAAAAAAAAAGACCCTATAAAAATGTACCTGTACATACCTCCATCCAACACGCACACAATTAGATTCATTCTCTTCCAACCCATATTTAAAAGTCTGACAAGTCCTGACTACCTAATCTTGAAGCCCCTTGTTCATTGTATGCCCTGCTCCTTACAAAAAACCTGTGCCTCGTTGCTAGTATTAAGCACAAATTGTGACCCATCTATTGTTACTACTAGCTTGGCCGGGTATATCATCTTAACATTATAATTCGCTTTTAATAGCTTGGAGCAGAATGGCGACATCTCCTTCCGCCTTGCTGCCGTCTCACTAGAAAAATCTTGAAAAATTTAAATTTTATGCTGATCTTTCATGAGTGGATATGCTTTCCTATACTGCCTAAGAAAGTGCATTTTATCCTGAAAGTTTAAAAATTTTAATACTATAGGCCTAGTAGAGGTGTTATCTCTTCTCATGTAACGGACTGCGCCTGTTCTATGTACCCTCTCTATAGGTACTGGTACGTCAGTGTTGATTCCAAGGCTCTGGGGGAGAGTGACCATGACAAAATGCATCAGGTCAAGATAGTTACTGTCTTTTGGAAGACCGATAATTCTAAGGTTATTACGCCTGGATCGGTCTTCCAGATCCTCCACCCTGATCTGTAATTTATCGATTCTCCTATTGTATTCAACATTAATAGGTTCAGCTATGTTTAGTTTGTCCTCAATCTCAGAAATTCTGGTCTCTACTTCTAGTAGCCTTGTAGAAAATTGTCTTACTTCGGCCGTGAGACTATTTATATCCTGCTTAATCTCTGTTTTCATACTGTCCAATTGTGGAGTGATTGTCTTGGTAATCTATGCTACAAGTTCCTGCATATCAAAATGCACCTCACTCTGTGTTTGTGATGTTTCTAGTATCTGATCAGCACGTTTCGCCATTTTTTATCTCTCTGTTTAACAGGCATATTAGGGGAAGAATTCCTAGTTGAAAATATAAATTTGTCCATATACATATGTGTTCTGGTGGCCCTACTATAAGGCCACTAGTGATACTATTGTCACATCAATTTCCATGTAAATTAATTTGGTGTGTTGTATGTGTGAGTTCAGTTGAGTCTATACTAGACTTATTAATCTATATTCAATTCCCTAAGTCAAGGGAATAGAGAGAGCAAAAGAAAACAAGAAAAAATAGAAAAAAAGAAAGATAATGAAGAAAAGAGTGCTAGTGATTGTGTGTGCTGAGCCCCACAGAGCTCGGAGTGTGCCCAAGAAAAAAAGAAAAAGAAAGAAAAAGATAAGAGTGGCCTATATAGAGGGTGCTGTACTCTATATGCTTAGGACCTCACAAAAATTATACCATGAACAAATCTATATATATCCCTTCACTTGGGATTATGCATATTTCAGAATCAGCAAAAATTAATTGAACATCATTATTATCATTATACAATTCTCAATGTCTTATGAGTTCTCACATATATGTTCGATATACCTTAAGATAAAGATTCCCTATCTATGTCTGACCTCTATTCCTCTTGAGTATTTTAGAAAACAACACTAATCTTATTGTGTATAAAAAAGAGCAATTTCATTTGTCTTATTTAGACTTCTCATCAAGGGGCAGGCAATGCAAAATCTTAGGGTCTAAAAACAATTCTGCTTAGATAGTATTTATACCCACATATCAAATTCTATTACAGATGTGCTCTCGTGGCTTTATTTCCAAAGAAAAGAGAGGACGTAGATGCCTAATCGGCAACATAGTATGAAGTATTAGCCTATACCTCCTACTCAAATTGCACCAATATATAGGAACTTAAATCTGTGTAAATACAATTACCTTCCTATAATAATATGACTGTATGAATCAATTGTTTACCAGGACATGTACACACTTTGGATTATTGACCCATTGTCCATCTGTCCATATAACAGTACTCCAAGAGTCTCTGTATACACTAAGAACAGATATATAAACAAACAACAAAGAGAGCCAATACTTTACTTTACTTGCGGTAAGTCCTCCAGCCGTCTTCCAGGCTAAAAGAGATTTAGTAGGAATCCTCAAAATCTCAACTTGTTAAGCAGTCCCCAGCCAATGATATCACCAGACTTGAATGTCCCATATTCCTTTAGACAAAGCCTTGGAGAGCTCACCTCAAGGTAGCCTTGCTTACAGCAAGCCTTCTGGTGTCGCGCCGAGAGACAGGGCAGTATTGCGATGCGCCTTGCTGATGCCTACAAACGTGCTCCCGTACGCTATCCGCGCACCAACGACCTTCCTAGGTTAGGTTTTGAGCTCAGCAGCAGCCTTCCTCTCACTGGCTGCCACATACAGAGATACAAGACGTCCTTCCTGGATTCGGAAACTTCAGCCGTCACCTGCTATAGCCCCAGTCTCACTTGCAGGGTTATTCTTAGTACTGTCGCAGCAGTACCAAGGAGCTGCGGATTCACTCACAATCACATTGGCCAAGCGCTCACCAGGGAGCAGCCGAGTGTCTCGCAGAAGTGCAGGTACGTTAGCTGTCCATTGACCTAAGTGCTCACCAGGGAGCGGTCGGTTGTCTGACAGAGGTGCAAGTACATAAGCTGTTCGTTGGAGGTCTGCTGTAGAATAGGATTTTCAGCTCTTTCCTTCCTCCCAATAGTAGGTCTGACCTTAACCATAGGCCCAGGGTCTTTTCCGTGTTCACTTGGAGTTAGGGGCCCCCTTCCAAACATACAATCCAGGTCACTCGAGCAAGCAGCATTAATAAGGAGGAAGCCACTAGCGCAGCTATTCTGTTACTTCCATAGTTGCTCTTTACTGTTTAGCCGAATCACCTGTGCCTTTGTATACCATCTGAAGGTAATCAGCTATTATTTGTATCGTTTTCAGAGAGAACTTGTTACATTTTATTGCAAAAATTACTGTGAGTCTTAGAAACCTTTGTAACAAATTGCTTCAGCCACGAAGCTAATAGTTGCCTGTGGAGGACTTCCACTCCATGGACCACAAGATCCTATGCCCAGGCTGGCATTACTCCTCGGCCAAGGGACGCTTGAAGGGGAGGGTGGTTGGTCGGGGCTAGAAGCAAGAGAGACACAGCGTGCAGCACCTTGCTTGCTCCTCCCTCAAACGGAAGTCCTCCAGTTTATTGTAATTTTAGTATAAATGTTAGGGTAGATTAATTAATAATTTAATATAGTTTAAAGTAATTTTAGTATAAAAGTTAGGGTAGATTAATTATTAATTTAATATAGTTTAATGTTATTTTAAAGGTAAATTTAAATTTATTATAAGATAGGGATGAGTTAATATTTAACATAAAGTTAGTGGGTTATTAGGTTTAGGGGTTAACAGGTAAATTTAGTTTATGGCGATGTGGGGGCTGGTGGTTTAGGGGTTAATAACTTTATTTAGTTGCGGTGGGCTCCGAGAGCGGCAGGATAGGGGTTAATAACATAATGTAGGTGGCGGCGGTGTAGCGGCAGCAGATTATGGGTTAATAACATAATGTAGGTGACGGAGGGCTCCAGGAGTGGAGGGATAGGGGTTAATACATTTATTAGAGTTGCTGTGGGCTCCGTGAGAGGCAGTTTAGGGGTTAATAACTTTATTAGAGTGGCGGTGGGCTCCGGGAGCGGCGGGATAGGGGTTAAACAGTTTAGTGTAGTGGCAGTGTTTAGTGACAGTATACAAATAAAGCAGAGAAAAAGCCGAAGAGCAGCGAGATCGATGACTGTTAGTTAACAACAGTCCGCTGCTCATTGCCCCGTACTTGGTGCATGGCTTTTTGACAGCTTTTTTGTTAAATATGGAGAACGTATTCAGGTCCGCGGCAGCCATGTAAGGCGATGTCAGGCGAGCGTATTGGTGCCGGCGAATGCAGCACAGTTGACGGATTGATAAATAGGCCTCTTTATATGAAAAAGATAGATGACTCAGCTGCGGTATAGGTGTACAGAAAAGGCTATGGCACTGTGATCTTGTTGGCGATAGATGTTGTGAGGAGGACTAGAAGAAGCAAAAGGATTTGAATCTTAGTTAGTATTACCAGAAATAGCCCCTTCTCTAAGTGTGACATCTAGGTGTGGTCTGATTAAGGCCATTAGAATGTGAACATAAAGAAATTATTTCTGCATGGATAAAGAGTTGCGGTGGAACATTTTTCATCAAGTTGAACTCTTTGACTTGCCTTAGACTGAAAAAAGTGTCTTAAAAGAAGTGAGAATTGATGTTGCAAGAGTATAAGTTGATTAGTTAGATTGAGAACAGGTGTTGCAAAAGGTTTGTCAGGTTATACAGAAGGATGCCTAAATTCTGAGCCTGGTAGAGTGTATATTCACCCAAAAGGTATTTGCAAACTAGGTAAAAAAATAATTAGGTCATTTTCATATGGATGTCTAGTAGGCAGTTGATCAACACCTTGTTTATGTTAGTTCTTGAGAAAACTTTTTGTTATTGGAAGAGGTAAGCAAAAGTGAAGGGGGTCTTGGAATGTTGACATCTTTAGACACAGAGAAGAGGAAAAACTGATACCGTGTAATTTTAGGATTGTTGTTGATTGTATAGATGAGTGTATATATATATATATATATATATATATATACTAGTCCTAAAGCCCGTGTACACAGGCCATTTTTTGCAGTACAGCGGTCCCACCCCTTGCTCTCTCTCTATATCCCCTCTCTTTTGCTCTCTCTCTTCCCCCCTCTCTTTTGCTCTCTCTCCCCCCCTCTCTTTTGCTGTCTCTCTCCCTCTTTTGTTGTCTTTCTCCCTCTTTTGCTGTGTCTCTCCCTCTCTTTTGTTTGCTCTCCCTGCTCTCTTTTGCTCTCTCTCTCTCTCCTCTCTTTTGCTCTCTCTTTCTCCCCTCTCGTTTGCTCTCTCCCCCCTCCTCTCTTTTGCTGTCACTCTCCCTATTTTGCTGTCTCTTTCCCTCTTTTGCTCTCTCTCTCCCTCTCTTTTGCTCTCTCTCTCTCTCCCCTCTCTTTTGCGCTCACTCCCCCTCTCCCTTTTGCGCTCTCTCCCCCCTCTCTTTTGTGCTCTCTCCCCATTCTGTTTTGCGCTCTCTTTCTCCCCTCTCTTTTGCTCTCTCTCTCCCCCCTTTCTTTTGCTCTCTCTTTCTCCCCTCTCTTTTCCCCCTTTCTTTTGCTCTCTCTCTCCCCCCTCTATTTTGCTCTCTCTTTCCCCCCTCTCTTTTGCTGTCTCTCTCCCTCTTTTGTTGTCTTTCTCCCTATTTTGCTGTCTCTCTCCCTCTTTTGCTCTCTCTCTCCCTATCTTTTGCTCTCTCTCTCCCCCCTCTCTTTTGCTCTCTCTCTCTCCCCCCTCTCTTTTGCGCTCTCTCCCCCTCTCCCTTTTGCGCTCTCTCCCCCTCTCTTTTGTGCTCTCTCCCCACTCTCTTTTGCTCTCTCTTTCTCCCCTCTCTTTTGCTCTCTCTCTCCCCCCCTCTCTTTTGCTCTCTCTTTCTCCCCTCTCTTTTCCCCCTCTTTTTTGCTCTCTCTCTCTCCCCCTCTCTTTTGCTCTCTCTCACCCCCTCTCTTTTGCTCTCTCTCCCCCTCTCTTTTGCTCTCTCTCCCCCGTCTCTTTTGCTGTCTCTCTCCCTCTTTTGTTGTCTTTCTCCCTCTTTTGCTGTCTCTCTCCCTCTCTTTTGCTCGCTCTCCCCCGCTCTCTTTTGCTCTCTCTCTCCTCCCTCTTTTGCTCTCTCTTTCTCCCCTCTCTTTTGCTCTCTCTCTCCCATCCTATCTTTTGCTCTCTCTCCCCCTCTCTTTTGCTCTCTCTCTCCCCCCTCTCCCTTTTGCGCTCTCTCCCCCCTCTCTTTTGCGCTCTCTCCCCCCTCTCTTTTGCACTCTCTCCCCCCTCTCTTTTGCGCTCACTCCCCCTCTCTTTTGCTCTCTCTCCCCCCTCTCTTTTGTGCTCTCTCCCTCTCTTTTGTGCTCTCTCCACCCTCTCTTTTGTGCTCTCTCCACCCTCTCTTTTGTGCACTCTCCACCCTCTCTTTTGTGCACTCTCCCCCTCTCTTTTGTGCTCTCTCCCCCCTCTCTTTTGTGCTCTCTCTCCCCCTCTCTTTTGTGCTCTCTCCCCCTCTCTTTTGTGCTATCTCCCCCTCTCTTTTGTGCTCTCTCCCCCCTCTCTTTTGTGCTCTCTCCCCCCTCTCCTTTGCTCACTCTCCCCAATCTCTTTTGCTCACTCCCCCCCCCCCCCTCTATTTATCCCCCTCTGCTTTTTAGAGCTCTCTGTCTTATGATTCACTCACTGACTGTGCACAGCCACACACCCGGCACCTGGCCCTGCCTAGCCCCGCCCGCGTCATTCTCGGCCCCGCCCATGTCACGGCCGGCCATGCCCGGTCACGTCCACGCCACGTCTGGGGCCCCGCCCACACCACGCCCACTGGCAACGCCCACTCCACCACACGCGACGCCGGGAGAAGACAGTTAGAGGAGAGAGAGAGAAAGAGAGAGAGAGAGAGAGAGAGAGAGAGTAAAAACAGGAAAGTAGCGCTCTGAAGTATAGGATAATTGCTCTGAAATACTATGAGCAACAAAGTGGAAGCAAAAAGATATATTCCAGACAATAAGTTTATAAAAATATAAAAATAAAACGAACTTTATTCCATATAGATAAAAAAGGACAAAACCAGGATGTCCTATAGTAGAGCCAGCAGTGACTCTAACAATCAGGCAAGTGAGCTGATCCCCCACGCAGACATGTTTCGTGCGTCAGGCGCACTTGTTCACTGCTTACCTGGGGATCAGCCCATTAGCCTATTTAAGGCTGAACTCAATCATGACATCACTTTAGTTAGATACCTGATTGGATATCTACATCCACAGGGCAAACATGCTAATTTTGATTCCTGTCAACTAAAGCAAGATAGAAGAGGGAAAGTGTATATAACTTTAACATAGATATCATTAATGTCTATATATTTCCTAACATACATAGTTTGTTTAAGGGGATCAGTTTCTTCCTACAGATTACATATTAATCCAATAAAGTGTGTAACACCTCCAGATTTAAGATATAAAAAGAACTGCTTATTGTACAAATATTATACATGAAGGGATAATCGCTAAGGGAAAAAGAGACAATTAAATTATGACAAAAGTAATAAATGCTACATCAATATATCAATTTTAAATTTGGTTGACAAAGATCTTAATAGGTTATATTTATACTGTCATTTTAAGTGAACACATCCAAATCACGTCTAATGTTTAACCCCTCAGGTTCACTAGTCTGTAATTTAAACATCCAAAAGATTTCCTTTTTGTTAAGCAGAGTTTCCCTGTTACCTCCTCTTTTCCATCTAGTGATATGATCAATAGCCTGTATTTTTAGAGAGGAAACATCTGAGTTGTGTTTTATTTTAAAATGTCTCGATATGTATCACTATCCTCATCTTCAATGGACCTAAGATGTTGCAAAAACCTGTCTTTGAGGGACCTTTAAGTTTTCCCTGTATATTGAACTTTGCAAAGTTCACAGGTGAGAAGATAAACAACATGTTTACAATTAGTAAAAAATCTAATGTCATACTCCATATTAGTTGTACTTGAAACAAATTTGTCACCTTTATGTATAAAATTGCATGTTTTGCATATGGGACGTCGACATTTGAAGCATCCCTTCTTTTGTTTTAACCAACATTTGTTTTTTGTAGGTTTTATATCTGAAGGGGACAGATAATTGGCTAAAGTTTTTGCTCTCTTGGGAATGAACTCACATCCTGAGTTTAAGATATCCTTAATAATGGGGTCAGAGTACAGAATAGGAAGTGATTCTTTGATTATAGCGCATATTTTTGTATATTCTACACTATAAGTAGTGATGAATTTCATTTTTGTCACATCATCTTTGTCAACTTTAGTTTTTTTGGACTTATATTGAAGTAGCTGTTCTCTGGGAATCTGATCTTCATTTTTTGTTGCTGTTAAGAGAAGACTTTCTCTGTAGCCTCGCTGTTTAAATCTGTGTGTAGCCTCACTAGCCTGACTCTAGGTATTCTTCTTCTTTAGTACAGTTCCTTTTTATGCGGATGTATTCCCCTTTTGGTATGCCCCTCAATACATGTCGGGGATGACAAGCTTCAAATTTTAACAGAATATTACCCGCTGTTTCTTTTCTGTACATTTTAGTTTGAATAGGAGACCCAGCTTCTCCACCCTGGATGGTGAGGTCCAGATAATTCACACTATTTTGACTGTGTGTACCAGTAAATTCAATGCCTTGTTGATTGCAATTAAGATATTTGCAGAAAAGATCTGCCATGGTTGCATCACAATCCAGGATGAAGAACAGGTCATCAATATAGCGATAATATTGAATTATCTCTTCTTTGAATGGGTTACTATCTCCAAAGACGTGGGACAGCTCCCACCAACCCATAAATAGGTTGGCGTAGGATGGGGCAAATTTTGCCCCCATAGCTGTCCCACGTCTCTGGAGATAGTACTCTGTTTGAAACATAAAAAAGTTGTGCGTTAGTAAATACTCAATTTCTCTGATCAAAAAGGTCTTAGTGGCTTTGTCAAAGTCCCAGGCAGAATTAATCAAGAATTCTATGGCAGTAAGGCCTTGGGAATGTTCTATTGATGTATATAATGAGGTGACATCCACAACCATTAATCTGTAGTTAGGCTTCCATTTAATTTTGACAATTTTGTTTATAAGGGATGTAGTGTCTTGAATATAGCTAGGTAATTTACACACTAGAGGCTGCAGAAAGGTGTCAACTAGTTCTGAAGGGGCTTCATTGAGAGACCCTATATCAGCAATGATTGGTCTTCCTGCAACTTTTATTTTAAAAACACTGTTTTTAAAATAAAAGTTTTTAAATATACACTTGCTTTATCACAATTATTCTGCTCCTGTTTGGGGGCAGAGTGTGTGTGCTAGTCTTCCAAAGTGGTGATTTTCTGCATCCTGCAAATTGGATTCCACAGTCCACTGGGCAGCTGAGAGGTCCCAGTACTGCTGATATTGCACCTGGTGGTGCTTTGTTTCCTGCAAGTACAACCTTGAATCCTTTTTTATCTGGTGTACAAACGTTACTGGGCTATGTGTGTGTCTTTTTTGCCCTTATAGGCATCATAGGATAGGCCCTCGCCAAGGATCATCTCTATCTGGCTGGAGACACCAGTGAGCTGCACCACTGTTTGATGTTCCAGGCTGCCACAATAGCACCATTTGGGTGCGCTACGCTTGTGAGAATATTTCCTATCCTGCTGATGTTTTGTATCCGACTGCCGTGATGTTACTAGGCCATGTTGGCGCCTCTGTGCTTCTTTTTCTTATTGTTTCTGAAACTGACTTTGCTAAGTCCCCTAATTTAATTTCCACTACTTTTTGAAAAATATCAATTACTTTTGATTGTGTTTTTAATGGATAAAAGGTACTTTTATTTTTAATGTGTTTCAATGGATACACTTTCCCTCTTCTATCTTGCTTTAGTTGACAGGAATCAAAATTAGCATGTTTGTGCTGTGGATGTAGATATCCAATCAGGTAACTAACTAAAGTAATGTCATGATTGAGTTCAGCCTTAAATAGGCGGATTGGCTGATCCCCAGGTAAGTAGTGAACAAGTGCGCCTGACGCACGAAACAATGGATACACTTTCCCTCTTCTATCTTGCTTTAGTTGACAGGAATCAAAATTAGCATGTTTGTCCTGTGGATGTAGATATCCAATCAGGTATCTAACTAAAGTAATGTCATGATTGAGTTCAGCCTTAAATAGGCGGATGGGCTGATCCCCAGGTAAGTAGTGAACAAGTGCGCCTGACGCACGAAACATGTGTTTCAATGGATACACTTTCCCTCTTCTATCTTGCTTTAGTTGACAGGAATCAAAATTAGCATGTTTGTCCTGTGGATGTAGATATCCAATCAGGTATCTAACTAAAGTAATGTCATGATTGAGTTCAGCCTTAAATAGGCGGATGGGCTGATCCCCAGGTAAGTAGTGAACAAGTGCGCCTGACGCACGAAACATGTCTGCGTGGGGGATCAGCTCACTTGCCTGATTGTTAGAGTCACTGCTGGCTCTACTATAGGACATCCTGGTTTTGTCCTTTTTTATCTATATGGAATAAAGTTTGTTTTATTTTTATAAACTTGTTGCCTGGAATATATCTTTTTGCTTCCACTTTGTTGCTCATAGTATTTTAGAGCAATTATCCTATACTTCAGAGCGCTACTTTCCTGTTTGTACTCTGTCTCTGTTTTGGGGCGTGTGTGGCAGACACGCCTGTAGTTGCAGCCTGGCTATTGGATATCAACAGGGAGTGTGTCCCCCGCCCACTCTCCATTGTGCCGGGTCTCCGTTTTAGCACCGGACCTTCGGGAGGAGCACAGAACAACAGTGAACTGTTTCTACATCTTGTATCTACCTGCTTCACTGTGATATTTGCTGCCGTACCCGTGAACCGAGGTGAGTGATTTCCTTACACAAGAACTGTTGTGAATTTACATGGGATGCAAATGTATCCAGGGAATATATCACCACCTGAAAATAATTTGATTTAATACCGGCTGAAGACGAGGTGGGTCACATTAACTTTAAACAGGCTTTCTAGTATTCCAGGCAACACAAAACTACTTGTATTTTTTTATGCCAGCATACTCTTTTTTTTTTCTGAATATCGTAATCCACACGACACAAAGCAGGATATATTTCCTACCCTCCATTAGTTACGAATCAAGGAGGTCACATCTTTTTGGAAAAGTCTTTCTTTTGGAACAAGTAATGAACATATTGTCCCTATTGCAGCAATTTATCCTCTAAGTTAATACCGGGGGAGTGTCCTACATTTACTTTCTATAGTACCGGGTCTGTGATTAACATACACGCTGTATAAGAAGGGCATAAAAAACATAAAAAATTTATAAGTGTATGCATTAATTCCACATCTACTTTAAATCAACTTGACCACAATAGCTTAAAAAACATACTAAAAGAAAAGCTAATATAAGGGAACTAGTACACAACTAAATAACTTAAGAAACACACAATTGTTTCAATAGAACCCTCACAGTACTTATGTAGAGAAATACACAATTTAACTAAGAAGGGAGTACATTAACTATTGTTCCTCCCAAAAGTACCTATCTTTATATCAATTCCACAGAACTAAATCACTATTCCTTGTGGGTATTATAGCGGAACAAGTATCCATATCATTATATTATCTTTTTGATACTACAGCAAGACCAATTTATTTGTATATGGGAAATTTGTTCTCCAATTTTGAGTGTTATCAAATGTCATTGCCTACATTTCCCATATATATAGAGTTATACAAACACTAAAACAGGTCAATAAGACCACACCTCCACTTTCAAACTTGAGTGATATTCATCTGTTTAGTCTTACTTTTAAACAAACTATGATTTACTATACATCTCAACTCATTACACTAATTTCATCATGGCTGAAGGTAACAACCCCACTGGGGTATTAGACCAAGATAGAAGAAAGCACATGATGAATTTAGCACTCAAGGGTAGCTCCAACACTGGGGATGAAGTATCAGAAAATGACTTAGTTACAATCTTTTCCACTTTAGAAAACAAAAAATATAAGGAGTCCAACCTATGGTGGGACATTGAATTTTTAGAACTGTACATCAAAGAGAGAAAGGTTCCTAGGGGACTCAGAATGAAGAAATATCCCACTTTTGCAGTTAATATTCCAGAATTTATCGAAGAGTGGAATAACAATCTTACCAACTGTTCCATAATTCTGATGCAACAACTATTGAAACATAAAAAACAAGAGAGAGATATCTTAATAACAGAAATAGAGGGATTAGATAACAAACTAACTAGATTCTCAGAAACACAAAAATTCAAAGATTATAAGAAACAGCTTGATGACACCATGCAACAACTAGATAATACATTATCTAGTAGAAAAGTTACCAAATACCAAAGGGACAGCAAGGACTATGAACTAGACATAGTATACTCAAGGCAGAAAAATAGACCACATAGATCAAATATTCACAAACAAGGTAAAGGTAATAAAAGAAAGAATAGTTCTTATCACACTCCAAAAGCTAAAAGAGTAACTTTCTCAAGCATTGAGATTGACACATCATATGACACCTCCACTAGAGAAGATAATGCCACACACACTAACAGATCTAGTGATGAGTCCGAAAATCCAACTACATCACAAGGCAGAACACCACTCACAGCCTTAGTAAACACACCTATCACTAGCAGCACTCCAAAAAAGGAACTACCATCCAGGTATCCCAGTCGCATCAAAACACTCACAAAGAAGCAGTAATCAACTTGTCTGAATTGACACTTACACACCACCAAACACAACTTCTCAATAAAGGCCTGTCCTTTGCACCCAATACCAACTTTGATCTCTTCACCACCATTCTAGACCTAAATGCACTAGTAAGAAAAATCACGTTAAAAAAACACTATACCACACAAAATCAGAATGACACCAACTTAGGTACTAACCCTGACACTAGCTCCCACCTAGATTTACTCACCCCAATCACACAAAATATAGAAGACAGTATTGATACACATTCCATATATACTCCACAAGGGCACACACAGACTCACCCTAAGCCCGACACAGGCCTAAATTTCACAGAACTATGTGATCTAAATGATCTTATCACGCTTCAAGCTTGTACACTTAGACACCAAAGTGAAAAAAATCCTACACCAATATTTAATACTACTACCAAAAATAAATCTTATTTCTACCCAGTGAATAGTAGAAGTGACGCAATTGAAATGTTCCAAAATTTAGTGGAACAGGATATCACTAGATTACACAATACTGTTCACGACAACACATACACATTCAAAGATAATCTCACTATAGAAGAAAGAGATTCCCTACAAATACTACGAACCAATGCAGATATAGTCATCACCTCGGCGGATAAGGGAGGTGCAATAGTTATTATGAACAAAACTGACTATAGAGCCGAAGTTCTCTCCCGACTATTCTTTCTATTTTTTTTGTCTCTCCCAACTAACAGACCCCAAAACATACCTTAAATTAACTTTTAATCCTACACTTAAATTTAGGAATGAATTGAGGGATCTATTAGATACAGCTTGTGAGAAAGGCCTAATGAAACCTACCCAGGCACAACATTGCCTGGTAGAATATCCCACTGTCCCAGCCTTTCGCATAGTACCCAAAATTCACAAAACCTTAATTAAACCACCAGGGAGGCCCATAATGGCCAGCAGGGGTTCACTATGCGAAAGGCTGGGAGACTGGTTAGACAATGTACTGCAACCCATAGTTAAATCCCTACCAGGCTATATCAGAGACAGCACACACCTAATTAATAGAATAGAGAATCTAAAATGGCAAAAAAACTACAAATGGCTGACCATAGATGTCGCCTCTCTTTATTCGAGTATCCCCCATGACGAGGGACTCAAAGCACTAAAATACATGCTTGAAAGATTCACAGATTTTCCCAATAGTTTCATACACTTTTTGTTGGAAGTGACACAGTTCCTTCTTACACATAACTTCTTTGTATTTGAGGGAATCTATTACCTCCAGAGATGTGGCACGGCCATGGGGGCGAAGTTTGCCCCCTCATATGCGAACTTGTATATGGGTTACTTTGAAGCCTGCCACGTCTTTGGAGGGAATTGTCACCTCAACAAGAACATCATCACATATGGCAGGTATATCGATGATTTGATCCTAACCTATGATGACCAGGAAAATACAACCATTCCAGGCTACATCCAATACTTGAACAAAAACAATCTCAACTTAAATTTCACATACAAAGCACATGACAAAGAGATAGAATATCTGGATCTACATCTTTATTATGATGAGGATAACAACATTCTCATCTCAAACTATAGTAAACCCCAAGCGAGAAACACTATTCTCAGAGCAGATTCCTGCCACGCACCTCACATGCGTAAGGGTATACCCAAAGGACAGTATCTCCGATTACGCAGAAACTGTTCCACATTACAAACCTATCACAGGGAAGATAACATTTTAACAGATAAATTAATAGAAAGAGGCTACCACAAGTCATCACTTAAGATTATCATGACGAATGTAGCTAAAATGGACAGACAAACACTACTGAACAACATAGAGAGGAACACACAACAAAGATGCAAATTGAACACACATCCCAAGTCACCCAATCAAATGTCAACACGACTGAACACAACAAATGATGAAGATCCAATATATTTTACCACAAAATATAGTGGCCAATTTTACCAAATTTGTAGAATCATTAAAAAGTACCTACCAGTTCTCAATGGAGATACAACTCTCAAACATAAGATGGACAATACAGTCAAATTCACCGCTAAGAAGGCCACTAATATAGGTGATATAGTAAAGAAAAAATTCAACAAGAAAATTGACCCCTGCACCAATTGGCTTACTCCCTCAGCAGGCTTTTTTCGGTGCGGACACATCCGCTGTAAAAGCTGTGACTACACTAATCCCAGCTCAACTTTTACCTCAACACAAACAGGAGACACATATCACATTAAAAATAGGATTAAAAATAGGATTAATTGTACCTCCACGTTCATCATTTATCTGATCACATGCAAAGAATGTGGCTTCCAATATGTAGGTATCACCACTCGCCCTTTAAAAGATAGGGTTAGAGAACATTTAATATCAATAGAAGATAGTACACCAAAACACCAGTAGCAAGACATTTCCACACACACACTAATCCCATCAGAAACTTTTCCTTTCAAGGAATAGAACATATAAGTAAAGATCCACAAGGAGGAGATAGGATTAAAACACTTCAAAAGAGAGAAGTCTACTGGATTTTTACTTTGGCAAAAAGAACACCCACAGGGATAAATAGAAGATACGATGTAAACCTATTTATAGAGTAAAGAAATCAGTAAAGTCAATATAAAGCACTAAATAAGACTTTCCAAAACCTAAGCTGAACACCAACTTAGACCTCAAAACAACCTCAATTGAATATAATAACAACATCAATTAAACATAAAACATGAACTCTTTATATTCATACCATTCATATTTTTCTGATAATTGAGAATTAGAAACATAACCTTTTGATCTAAATCTGCACAATAGCCTTGCTTTGTAGCCCAGCACACTACACCATGATACAAAACAGTGAAGGAACACCTATTACTGCCATTCACAAATTGCCCTTCCATCTCATACCCTCTCTCTTATTATAAAATACTAGAATACATAGGAATGTACAAAGAAGCATAAATCTACATAAGTGGGAAAGTTGTAACTTATATAAAATTAATTACATCTTCAAAAAGTCATTATGCATTACCCTCTAGAACTTTCTGCATATTACAAAACTATCTGAGAAAAGAGACATAATCAAATAAAATATTCATTTAGGAATGCTTAAATACTCAGGAACATTGGAGTTTTTATACCTAGACAAATAAGCATATGAATCTGTGTCATTTTAGACAAACTATTGAAACATAAAAAACAAGAGAGAGATATCTTAATAACAGAAATAGAGGGATTAGATAACAAACTAACTAGATTCTCAGAAACACAAAAATTCAAAGATTATAAGAAACAGCTTGATGACACCATGCAACAACTAGATAATACATTATCTAGTAGAAAAGTTACCAAATACCAAAGGGACAGCAAGGACTATGAACTAGACATAGTATACTCATGGCAGAAAAATAGACCACATAGATCAAATATTCACAAACAAGGTAAAGGTAATAAAAGAAAGAATAGTTCTTATCACACTCCAAAAGCTAAAAGAGTAACTTTCTCAAGCATTGAGACTGACACATCATATGACACCTCCACTAGAGAAGATAATGCCACACACACTAACAGATCTAGTGATGAGTCCGAAAATCCAACTACATCACAAGGCAGAACACCACTCACAGCCTTAGTAAACACACCTATCACTAGCAGCACTCCAAAAAAGGAACTACCATCCAGGTATCCCAGTCGCATCAAAAAACTCACAAAGAAGCAGTAATCAACTTGTCTGAATTGACACTTACACACCACCAAACACAACTTCTCAATAAAGGCCTGTCCTTTGCACCCAATACCAACTTTGATCTCTTCACCACCATTCTAGACCTAAATGCACTAGTAAGAAAAATCACGTTAAAAAAACACTATACCACACAAAATCAGAATGACACCAACTTAGGTACTAACCCTGACACTAGCTCCCACCTAGATTTACTCACCCCAATCACACAAAATATAGAAGACAGTATTGATACACATTCCATATATACTCCACAAGGGCACACACAGACTCACCCTAAGTCCGACACAGGCCTAAATTTCACAGAACTATGTGATCTAAATGATCTTATCACGCTTCAAGCTTGTACACTTAGACACCAAAGTGAAAAAAATCCTACACCAATATTTAATACTACTACCAAAAATAAATCTTATTTCTACCCAGTGAATAGTAGAAGTGACACAATTGAAATGTTCCAAAATTTAGTGGAACAGGATATCACTAGATTACACAATACTGTTCACGACAACACATACACATTCAAAGATAATCTCACTATAGAAGAAAGAGATTCCCTACAAATACTACGAACCAATCCAGATATAGTCATCACCTCGGCGGATAAGGGAGGTGCAATAGTTATTATGAACAAAACTGACTATAGAGCCGAAGTTCTCTCCCGACTATTCTTTCTATTTTTTTTGTCTCTCCCAACTAACAGACCCCAAAACATACCTTAAATTAACTTTTAATCCTACACTTAAATTTAGGAATGAATTGAGGGATCTATTAGATACAGCTTGTGAGAAAGGCCTAATGAAACCTACCCAGGCACAACATTGCCTGGTAGAATATCCCACTGTCCCAGCCTTTCGCATAGTACCCAAAATTCACAAAACCTTAATTAAACCACCAGGGAGGCCCATAATGGCCAGCAGGGGTTCACTATGCGAAAGGCTGGGAGACTGGTTAGACAATGTACTGCAACCCATAGTTAAATCCCTACCAGGCTATATCAGAGACAGCACACACCTAATTAATAGAATAGAGAATCTAAAATGGCAAAAAAACTACAAATGGCTGACCATAGATGTCGCCTCTCTTTATTCGAGTATCCCCCATGACGAGGGACTCAAAGCACTAAAATACATGCTTGAAAGATTCACAGATTTTCCCAATAGTTTCATACACTTTTTGTTGGAAGTGACACAGTTCCTTCTTACACATAACTTCTTTGTATTTGAGGGAATCTATTACCTCCAGAGATGTGGCACGGCCATGGGGGCGAAGTTTGCCCCCTCATATGCAAACTTGTATATGGGTTACTTTGAAGCCTGCCATGTCTTTGGAGGGAATTGTCACCTCAACAAGAACATCATCACATATGGCAGGTATATCGATGATTTGATCCTAACCTATGATGACCAGGAAAATACAACCATTCCAGGCTACATCCAATACTTGAACAAAAACAATCTCAACTTAAATTTCACATACAAAGCACATGACAAAGAGATGGAATATCTGGATCTACATCTTTATTATGATGAGGATAACAACATTCTCATCTCAAACTATAGTAAACCCCAAGCGAGAAACACTATTCTCAGAGCAGATTCCTGCCACGCACCTCACATGCGTAAGGGTATACCCAAAGGACAGTATCTCCGATTACGCAGAAACTGTTCCACATTACAAACCTATCACAGGGAAGATAACATTTTAACAGATAAATTAATAGAAAGAGGCTACCACAAGTCATCACTTAAGATTATCATGACGAATGTAGCTAAAATGGACAGACAAACACTACTGAACAACATAGAGAGGAACACACAACAAAGATGTAAATTGAACACACATCCCAAGTCACCCAATCAAATGTCAACATGACTGAACACAACAAATGATGAAGATCCAATATATTTTACCACAAAATATAGTGGCCAATTTTACCAAATTTGTAGAATCATTAAAAAGTACCTACCAGTTCTCAATGGAGATACAACTCTCAAACATAAGATGGACAATACAGTCAAATTCACCGCTAAGAAGGCCACTAATATAGGTGATATAGTAAAGAAAAAATTCAACAAGAAAATTGACCCCTGCACCAATTGGCTTACTCCCTCAGCAGGCTTTTTTCGGTGCGGACACATCCGCTGTAAAAGCTGTGACTACACTAATCCCAGCTCAACTTTTACCTCAACACAAACAGGAGACACATATCACATTAAAAATAGGATTAAAAATAGGATTAATTGTACCTCCACGTTCATCATTTATCTGATCACATGCAAAGAATGTGGCTTCCAATATGTAGGTATCACCACTCGCCCTTTAAAAGATAGGGTTAGAGAACATTTAATATCAATAGAAGATAGTACACCAAAACACCAGTAGCAAGACATTTCCACACACACACTAATCCCATCAGAAACTTTTCCTTTCAAGGAATAGAACATATAAGTAAAGATCCACAAGGAGGAGATAGGATTAAAACACTTCAAAAGAGAGAAGTCTACTGGATTTTTACTTTGGCAAAAAGAACACCCACAGGGATAAATAGAAGATACGATGTAAACCTATTTATAGAGTAAAGAAATCAGTAAAGTCAATATAAAGCACTAAATAAGACTTTCCAAAACCTAAGCTGAACACCAACTTAGACCTCAAAACAACATCAATTGAATATAATAACAACATCAATTAAACATAAAACATGAACTCTTTATATTCATACCATTCATATTTTTCTGATAATTGAGAATTAGAAACATAACCTTTTGATCTAAATCTGCACAATAGCCTTGCTTTGTAGCCCAGCACTCTACACCATGATACAAAACAGTGAAGGAACACCTATTACTGCCATTCACAAATTGCCCTTCCATCTCATACCCTCTCTCTTATTATAAAATACTAGAATACATAGGAATGTACAAAGAAGCATAAATCTACATAAGTGGGAAAGTTGTAACTTATATAAAATTAATTACATCTACAAAAAGTCATTATGCATTACCCTCTAGTACTTTCTGCATATTACAAAACTATCTGAGAAAAGAGACATAATCAAATAAAATATTCATTTAGGAATGCTTAAATACTCAGGAACATTGGAGTTTTTATACCTAGACAAATAAGCATACAAATCTGTTTCATTTTAGACAAATCTAATCTTTATTAATGTCTATATTCTTGCTAATGTTTATATTTTTTTGTTAATACATATTTTTATATATTATGTCTATACCAGATTGTATCCACGAAAAAAGAGAAAAAATACTGTTACTAATGTTACTAAAGTTATTATATATATAAAATAATTCTCTTAGTGCCAGAAAAAGTCATCCCAGATAAATAGTACTTTTGGCTGCCACAACTGAGCTTAATTGTCCCACTTGTGACCTGGACTAACCTACGTTTCCAATAGGCTGAAAAATACTACTTAAGCTCACCTGTGGCACCCAGGGAACTATCTCTGAAGAAGCGCATGAGACATGCACGAAACATGTTAGCTAGTTCAAGCTACCCTTGTTAACATTACCTAATAGAAGAATCAACCTTTTGCACTGGCTACCTGTCTGGATTTGCTCCCTTATTTTCCCCTTTTCCTCAAGTCTGTATTTTTTTATGCCAGCATACTCTTTTTTTTCTTCTGAATATCGTAATCCACACGACACAAAGCAGGATATATTTCCTACCCTCCATTAGTTACGAATCAAGGAGGTCACATCTTTTTGGAAAAGTCTTTCTTTTGGAACAAGTAATGAACATATTGTCCCTATTGCAGCAATTTATCCTCTAAGTTAATACCGGGGGGGTGTCCTACATTTACTTTCTGTAGTACCGGGTCTGTGATTAACATACACGCTGTATAAGAAGGGCATAAAAAACATAAAAAAGAAACCTATCAAGTTCAAATTACGTTTTGTCTTCACAACAAAGGGAACATAGCTTCTTTGAAATTTAGTTTCAACAAGCATATTTGTCAAACAAGCATATTTGTCAACAAGCATATCTGTCAACAAGCATATTTGTCAAATAATGAATCTAATGAGCTGTTCCCAAACAGAACTTAGGTGTACAAATAACATTGGTTCAAAACAAACTGAACTATCCTATCTATTATTAATAAATCAAACCATAGCTGGGATTATATGCGCCCTGTAGCATAATAATAAAAATGTCTCATAGTTAAACATATTTTTTCACCCTCACCTAATAACTTTTTCTAAGCCAAATATATATATACTCCCAATACTAATATGGACAAAGCATATGTACTAAGTGAATTTAAAGATGACATGACTGAAACATACAATGAAATTATACACACATTGGACAGTTTATTTTTTTGACATGGATGCACTTAGAAGGAGAGACATTACTAGATCTGGACATAAAATCATTTATGCTATACAAACAAGACAAACGCATACCCAGGGGCCTGCGTATCAAAAAATTTCTGTCATTTATTGTAACTGATTCAGACTTCATTGACAAATGGAATTCAATTCTGGACACTTGCTCCTTTGCACTAATAGAACTATTAGTAACATATAAAAAAAGCAAAGAACAGCACTGATGATGGAGATTAAAGATACCCAGGTATTACTTAAAAAATATCAACATGACCCTGACTTTAAAAAATATGAAAAGCAGTTTGAGACAAAAATGAACACATTTAAAAGAGAACTATGGCAATTCAAGTCTAGAAAGATGACCAGAGACAAAAGAGAGGGGCTCCTAACGCTGGTTTTGGGCTACCGCTGGTATTTAGAGTCAGTCAGGAAAGGGTCTAACGCTCACTTTCCAGCCACGACTGTTCCGATCAGCCAATAGAATGCAAGCTCAATCTGATTGGCTGATTGGATCAGCCAATCGGATTGAACTTGAATCTGATTGGCTGATTCCATCAGCCAATCAGAATTTTCCTACCTTAATTCCGATTGGCTGATAGAATCCTATCAGCCAATCGGAATTCGAGGGACGCCATCTTGGATGACGTCTCTTAAAGGAACCTTCATTCTGTGTTAGGACGTCGGAAGAAGAGGATGGATCCGCGCCGGAGGTCTTGAAGATGGAGCCACTCGTCGTCGAATGGAAGAAGATAGAAGATGCCGCTTGGATGAAGATGTCTACCGGTCCGGATCTCCTCTTCTGCCCGGATAGGATGAAGACTTCTGCCCGATGATGGACCTCTTCAGCCGCCGCTTGGATCAAGAATTCAGCCCGATGATGGACGTCTTCAGCCCTCGCTTGGGCTTGGATGAAGACTTCGGAGGCTCTTCTGGACCGATCGGTGATACCCGGCATGGTGAAGATAAGGTAGGAAGATCTTCAGGGGCTTAATGTTAGGTTTATTTAAGGGGGGTTTGGATTAGATTAGGGGTATGTGGGTGGTGGGTTGTAATGTTGGGGGGGGTATTGTATGTTTATTTAAATGCAAAAGAGCTGTTTTCTTTGGGGCATGCCCCGCAAAAGGCCCTTTTAAGGGCTGGTAAGGTAAAATAGCTTTTCTATTTTTATTTTAGAATAGGTTAGGGCATTTTTTTATTTTGGGGGGCTTTGTTATTTTATTAGGGGGCTTAGAGTAGGTGTAATTAGCTTAAAATTGTAATATTTTTATAATGTTTGTAAATATTTTTTTTATTTTTTGTAACTTAGTTCTTTTTTTATTTTTTGTAACTTAGTTCTTTTTTTATTTTTTGTACTTTAGTAGTGTATTTATTTGTATTTAATTAATTTATTGATAGTGTAGTGTTAGGTTTAATTGTAGATAATTGTAGGTAATTTATTTAATTAATTTATTGATAGTGTAGTGTTAGGTTTAATTGTAACTTAGGTTAGGATTTATTTTACAGGTAATTTTGTAATTATTTTAACTAGGTAACTATTAAATAGTTCTTAACTATTTAATAGCTATTGTACCTGGTTAAAATAAATGCAAAGTTGCCTGTAAAATAAATATAAATCCTAAAAAAGCTACAATATAATTATTATTTATATTGTAGCTATATTAGGGTTTATTTTACAGGTAAGTATTTAGCTTTAAATAGGAATAATTTATTTAATAAGATTAATTTTATTTCGTTAGATAAAAATTATATTTAACTTAGGGGGGTGTTAGTGTTAGGGTTAGACTTAGCTTTAGGGGTTAATAAATTTATTAGAGTAGAAGTGAGGTCCGGTCGGCAGATTAGGGGTTAATACTTGAAGTTAGGTGTCGGTGATGTTAGGGAGGGCAGATTAGGGGTTAATACTATTTATTATAGGGTTATTGAGGCGGGAGTGAGGCGGATTAGGGGTTAAAAACTTTATTATAGTAGCGGTGAGGTCCGGTCAGCAGATTAGGGGTTAATAAGTTTAGTTAGGTGGCGGCGACATTGGGGGCGGCAGATTAGGGGTTAATAAATATAATATAGGGGTCGGCGGTGTTAGGGGCAGCAGATTAGGGGTACATAGGGATAACGTAGGTTGAAACGGTGTACGGAGCGGCAGATTAGGGGTTAAAAAAATATGCAGGGGTCAGCGATAGCGGGGGCAGCAGATTAGGGGTTAATAAGTGTAAGGTTAGGGGTGTTTAGACTCGGGGTACATGTTAGGGTGTTAGGTGCAGACATAGGAAGTGTTTCCCCATAGGAAACAATGGGGCTGCGTTAGGAGCTGAACGCTGTTTTTTTTTTCAGCTCAAACGGCCCCATTGTTTCCTATGGGGTTATCGTGCACGAGCACGTTTTTGAAGCTGGCCGCGTCCGTAAGTAACGCTGCTATTGAGCTATTTGGAGCTTAACGCAGCCATTCTGTGAACTCTCAATACCAGCGGTATTTAAAAGGTGCGGGGGGAAAAATTCAGCGTTAGCTACGCAGGTCGTTACCGACAAAACTCTAAATCTAGCCGTTAGACTCTAACCAAGTTTATAGATGGACACAGGAGACACCTCTAGAAAAGGATATAAAAGAAACACAAAGAACAAAAATAAACAAACTACCTGGAAGGGAAACAAAAAGGGAAAGAGTGTAACATTCTCTGACACTGAATATGAATGTGAGTCATCAGATGGCGATGGTAATGAAAGAGAAGAAGCTGCAGCAGTCTTTCAGGCAAACGATGCTCTATATTACAGTGACAACTCTACTTCACAGTCAAAAAATGGACAGGAACTGGCCACACAGGAAGTAAGAAAAAAACACACAGAGGATGCCGTGGAGGTCGCAAAAGAACCAAGGGATTCCCAAAAGAATCAGAGAATTTTATACAAAACCAGATAACAGAAGGAAATGAAGAAATATGCTTGAATGATAAAAATGTTGTTAATCTGTCTTCTTTATCCGTGACTCCTGCACAGGTTGACTTGTTATCTAAAGGTCTCAATTTTGTGCCTTCCCAACACTTTAACATTTTTGAAACAATTCTAGACATCAATAGATTTGCTAGAAAAATAACACTGCAAAAACATTTTTTCAGAAAGGATGGGGAGACACAGAATGAAACCAATACCAACATGGAAAGGTTAGTGATAGCACAGGATAGTGCATCTACATCTGATCTTGATTTTTCTGAATTAAACACTCTGAGGGATTTAGATCAACTATTGCAAGAAGGTGATGAAACTGAAAATGAATGTCTACAGGAGAGTAATGTCTCTTTGAAACACATTAAAAACACGATCAAAAGTAATTGATATTTTTCAAAAAGTTGTGGAAATTAAATTAAGGGACTTAGAAAAGTCAGTTTCAGAAACAACACATAAAAAACATATCAATCTAAGATATAAAGAGAAAATGGCTCTAAAGGAATTGTCTCAAAATGAAAACATCATAATTAGACAATCTGACAAGGACGGCAATGTAGTCGTTCTTAACAGAACTGACTACATTGCAGAGGCAAAAAGACAGTTGGGCCAAAATGACGTATATGTTAAACTAAAAGAAAATCCAACTAACAAATTTCAGAAAGAAATTGGGGACATTATTAAATATGCCCGCAATAATAATATCATTACACAATCTATTGAAGAAAAATTGGTAGTTCTACATCCGGTAACACCAATTTTTCATCACTTTCCTAAATTGCATAAAGATTCCCTATCCCCGCCAGGAAGACCAATCATTGCTGGTATAGGGTCTCTCAATGAAGCCCTTTCAGAACTAGTTGAAACCTTTCTGCAGCTTCTAGTGTGTCAATTACTTAGCTATATTCAAGACACTACATCCCTTATAAAGAAAACTGCCAAAATTAAAAGGAAGCCTAACTACAGAGTAATGGTTGTGGATGTCACCTAATTATATACATCAATAGAACATTCCCAAGGCCTAACTGCCATAGAATTTATTATTAATTTTGCCTGTGACTTTGACGAAGCCACTAAGACCTTTTTGATCAGAGCAATTGAGTATTTACTAACACACAACTTTTTTATGTTTCAAACAGAGTACTATCTCCAGAGGAGTGGGACAGCTATGGGGGCAAAATTTGCCCCATCCTACGCCAACCTATTTATGGGTTGGTGGGAGCTGTCCCACGTCTTTGGAGATAGTAACCCATTCAAAGAAGAGATAATTCAATAGTATCGCTATATTGATGACCTCTTCTTCATCCTGGATTGTGATGCAACCAAGGCAGATCTTTTCTGCAAATATCTTAATTGCAATCAACAAGGCATGGAATTTACTGGTACACAAAGTCAAAATAGTGTGAATTTTCTGGACCTCACCATCCAGGGTGGAGAAGCTGGGTCTCCTATTCAAACTAAAATGTACAGAAAAGAAACAGCGGGTAATACTCTTTTAAAATTTGAAGCTTGTCATCCCCGACATGTATTGAGGGGCATACCAAAAGGGGAATACATCCACATAAAAAGGAACTGTACTAAAGAAGAAGAATACCAGAGTCATGCTAGTGAGGCTACACACAGATTTAAACAGCGAGGCTACAGAGAAAGTCTTCTCTTAACAGCAAAAGAAAATGTAGATCATATTCCCAGAGAACAGCTACTTCAATATAAGTCCAAAAAAACTAAAGTTGACAAAGATGATGTGACAAAAATTAAATTCATCACTACTTATAGTGTAGAATATACAAAAATATGCGCTATAATCAAAGAATCACTTCCTATTCTGTACTCTGACCTCAATATTAAGGATATCTTAAACTCAGGATGTGAGTTCATTCCCAAGAGAGCGAAAACTTTAGCCAATTATCTGTCCCCTTCAGATATAAAACCTACAAAAAACAAATGTTGGTTAAAACAAAAGAAGGGATGCTTCAAATGTCGACGTCCCATATGCAAAACATGCAATTTTATACATGAAGGTGACAAATTTGTTTCAAGTACAACTAATATGGAGTATGACATTAGATTTTTTACTAATTGTGCAACAACACACGTTGTTTATCTTCTCACCTGTGAACTTTGCAAAGTTCAATATACAGGGAAAACTAAAAGGTCCCTCAAAGACAGGTTTTTGCAACATCTTAGGTCCATTGAAGATGAGGATAGTGATACACCCGTATCGAGACATTTTAAAACAAAACACAACTCAGATGTTTCCTCTCTAAAAATACAGGCTATTGATCATATCACTAGATGGAAAAGAGGAGGTAACAGGGAAACTCTGCTTAACAAAAAGGAAATCTTTTGGATGTTTAAATTACAGACTAGTGAACCTGAGGGGTTAAACATTAGACGTGATTTGGATGTGTTCACTTAAAAGGACAGTATAAATATAACCTGTTAAGATCTTTGCCAACCAAATTTAAAATTGATATATTGATGTAGCATTTATTATTTTTGTCATAATTTAATTGTCTCTTTTTCCCTTAGTGATTATCCCTTCATGTATAATATTTGTACAATAAGCAGTTCTTTTTATATCTTAAATCTGGAGGTGTGACACACTTTATTGGATTAATATGTAATCTGTAGGAAGAAACTGTTCCCCTTAAACAAACTATGTATGTTAGGAAATATATAGACAGGAATGATATCTATGTTAAAGTTATATACACTTTCCCTCTTCTATCTTGCTTTAGTTGACAGGAATCAAAATTAGCATGTTTGCCCTGTGGATGTAGATATCCAATCAGGTATCTAACTAAAGTGATGTCATGATTGAGTTCAGCCTTAAATAGGCGGATGGGCTGATCCCCAGGTAAGCAGTGAACAAGTGCGCCTGACGCACGAAACATGTCTGCGTGGGGGATCAGCTCACTTGCCTGATTGTTAGAGTCACTGCTGGCTCTACTATAGGACATCCTGGTTTTGTCCTTTTTTATCTATATGGAATAAAGTTTGTTTTATTTTTATAAACTTGTTGCCTTGAATATATCTTTTTGCTTCCACTTTGTTGCTCATAGTATTTTAGAGCAATTATCCTATACTTCAGAGCGCTACTTTCCTGTTTGTACTCTGTCTCTGTTTTGGGGTGTGTGTGGCAGACACGCCTGTAGTTGCAGCCTGGCTATTGGATATCTACAGGGGGTGTGTCCACCGCCCACTCTCCATTGTGCCAGGTTTCCGTTTTAGCACCGGACATTCGGGAGGAGCGTAGAACAACAGTGAACTGTTTCTACATTATATATATATATATATATATATATATATAATTAATATATATATATATATATATATATATATATATATATATATATATATAAATATTTAGAACATATTCTGCTATGTGCACAACATTGGGATGTGAAAATATTAACAGTAAATACACACTATCACACTTTATTAAATATGAATATTGCATAAATATACTTTATACTTTTACATTCTTTCATCTACTTAACTGCAAAAATATATACATATGTGTACATGTGTACATATGTATATATGTATATATATATATATATATATATATATATATATATATATATATATATATGTCTGTAAATACATATATATACATATATCAATACATAAATGTATGTATACATATATAGACATGAATAGTAAGGGTGTCTAATGGATGAAGCAAAGCTGCAATTGCTATTCATATTGTCTTGGTAATTATGTAAAATTATCAGGGAAATTTGATGCTCTGGCATCCAAATACATGACCTTTAAAGTCGTCAATCCCCGGCCCATTAAAATTACCCACTTATAACCCTACTTAGTTTATATAAATAAGACTCAAACACATAACCTTGGTATAAAATTGGCCACAGCCATTTTATTAAATAACAATAATTTAAATATAAAATATTAATAATATAATAAAACATTTAAACAGAACATACCTAATGTTCTTAATTAACATTAAACATACTGCCAATTCCCCACAGCGGTGCTAGTTCCCAAACCCACAAAAACAACATGGCCGTCATTCAAAAACTGGACTCAACTATATACACGTTGAGTCCGTACCAAGCACACCTCCACTTTAATAGGGAACCCCTTGTCCCTATAATAAACCAGTTGCCTGCTCACCCCATGGAGAGGCAACTTCTTCAAATCCCCCAAATCACTTGGCCATATTGCTTCAAATATTTGTCTGGGAACTAGCACCCCCGCCACAGACTGGTCTGCTCAAGCAGCCCAGTCCCGCCAAACCCAAAACTTTCTCCAAAGCTTCTTTGATATCAAACAAAAATAGCTGCAGCCCAAATTGATTGAAATGAACCCCATCTTTTAAACAAAATTCTTCAGACCCCTCAAGCTCAAAATCAGGTTGGAAAGTGACCCCCCCCTAACCTTCTGACAAAGGAACTAATTATTTTATTGATTTTTTTACTGCTTCTCTCAAGTTTCTCGTAATCCCAGGCCGACCTCCAAACCAAGCGTGGAGTGATTTGTGACCAAATTATTTTTAGCTCAGGATGAAGATCTTTAATATTACCCAAGTCTCTTTTTGTGGAATAAGACCCAAATCATTCCCCCCAAATGCAACACCAAAACCTCAGGGTGATGAAAAACATTACTATAATCAATAAATAATGGAAACAAATGCTCCCAACACATGCCCCTAATCCCAAACCATTTGACTTCCTATTGCCCAACTGGACACCCGAGCTGCTGCAGGCCGCCCATTTTCTTACTGGCCTCAGCATTGGCCCAATAAATAAATGAATGCCCCATCACCCATACGATCCTCACACCTGAAAATACAAGAAAATAAAAGAAAACATTCAGAATGCCATTTGATAAGACCACTCACCTTTTTTTTTTTTTTAAAACTCTCAAATCAAGCCTAACAAAAGATTTATAACAATTTGATCCCCATCTCCCAATCTGTTTTACTATATCCTCCCTCAAACCTAATATATAAGCCTCAGTAGCAGCCCCTATACGAAATGAATGAGACCCAAAATCCAATGGATTAAGACCTAATAACCCAATTGACCCTTTCAAAATGGCCCTAAACTGATACTGTGACAAAAAAGAACCATCAGAATGAATTAATAACGGGCCATCTTGCGAAGGCCGTATGGCCGCATAATGCAACAATACCTGACAAGGACACACTACTGACCCACTAGGGAATAAGACTATATTCTTGCCTTTTTAAATATCAGTTTTACTACCCTTCAATAAAATTTCAACCCTATTTTCGTCCCATATCACATCTTCCCTCTGTAAACCCCCAGAAACCCTTCTGCTTGGGCTTACTAATTCCGATATCCGGAAGGCCCCGAAAAAGGCTAACACGAAGGCCGTTCGAAACAATGTTATTTCAAATGTTGATGAACAAATATAAGACAACACTCCCCAAATCTTTTTAAGTAATGTAAATGTAATGGGCCTTCTCTTATCTACATTCTTAGCCTTCTTTTTTAAACCCTTAAGGACCTGACGTACCCAAAAAACTTTTGTCACATCACACATACCCAATAAACGAAATCTAAAAGCTAATGCAGCCAATCTTTTATCCATACTGGATGCTGACAAACCCAAAACCCCCCAATGCCACAACCATTCCAATAAACAACCAGTGACATCATCAATCCCTTCCCTAAGTTCATCCTGACCTAACCACATTTCCCATTCTCTCCAGACTGATACATAAGAAGACCAAGTACCTGGGGCCAAATAATTTTTTACTAACTCAGCCAGTCCTCCTCCCCAAGCCTCCATAACTGATCCGGGAAACTCATTCCAACTGCATCGGCCTGAGGCGCTAGCTCTCGAAAACGGCTCCACTGTGAACGAGATAAATCATCTGCTATCATAATACACTTCCCAGGAATATGTTTAGCCCTAACCAAAACATTCATACTCAAACATTTTAAAACCAGCACCCTCAGTAAACGCAAAACTGGCGGGGAAGAAGTAGATAACGTGTTGATAGCAGAAACCACACCCATATTATCCGTTTGGAATAATATAGATTTGTTCACCAATTCACCCTCCCAAACAAATAAGGCTACCAATATCGGAAACAGTTCAAGAAATACCAGGTTTCGAGTTAAACCCAGGCCCACCCAGGCCTGGGGCCAAACAGCCGCACACCAATTACCCTGAAAATATGCACCAAAACCAACACCACCAGCCGCATCAGTTACCAAATCTAAATCAACATTGGAAACCCGAGCTTCCATGAAGATTGAAGCTCCATTAAAATTTTTAAGGAACTCTAACAATACTCGCAAATCATCTTTGTGCCCTTTTTTTACCCTTACAAAATGATGAGGCTTGAGTACACCAGATGTGGCCAAAGACATTCTCCTGGAAAATACTCTTTCAATGGGAATGATTCTACAGGCAAAATTAAATTTCCCCAACAGTGATTGCATTTCCCGCAAAGTCACCTTACGAACACCAAGAAACCGGTGAATCATTTCTGACAAATCCACAATCTTTTCCCTTGGCAACCTACATTCCCTCTTAGCCGAATTGATTGTAATCCCCAAAAAATTAAGGGCCGTGACTGGACCCTCAGATTTTTCCATTGCAATAGGAACCCCAAATTCAGACGCCATTGAATAAAAACAGTCCCTCAACTTCAAACAAGTATCTGATTCGGGAGGACCCACAAAAAGAAAATCATCAAGATAATGTACAATAGATGAAAATCCGACTTGACCTTCACAACCCACTCCAAAAAGGAACTAAAACACTTAAACAAAGAACAGGAAATGGAACACCCCATCGGGAGACTAAGGTCCACGTAAAAAACTCCATCAAAGCAACAACACAATAGGTAATGAGAAGAAGGATGAACCGGCAGCAATCGAAAAGCTGCTTCAATATCAACCTTAGCCAACCAAGCAAACTGACCCGCCTCCCTAACCATCTTAACAGCCAGGTCGAATAATGCGTAGGACACTGGCGCTAATTCATCCGGAATGCCATCATTCACAGACCCACCTTTTGGGAAAGACAGATGATGTATAAGTCGGAACTTCCCCGGATCCTTCTTAGGAACCACACCCAAAGGGGAAATACGCAAATGAGGAATTGGAGGGGCTTTAAAATACCCCGCCATTCACCCCAACGAAACCTCCTTCTCGAGTTTACTCTTTACGACATCCTGCCATTCCCTAGCTGATTTCAGATTGCCTTTATAGTAAACTACACCCCCAGAAGATGGAATTTTAAAACCATATTCAAAACCGTGCCACAATAACAAAGCCTTTTCCTTACAACCCTTTTGCTTAGCGTAAAGTACGAGCCACAGCTCCATCCCGCTTAACCTCACCGGCGTTACTCCCTTTTTCAGGCAACTCCTCGACTCCACCCGATTTGTTCTTTCTGAAACACTTGAAGAACGGGTGAGCACCCCCGCACCCTGAACACTCATGCCTAAATTTACAAGATGATCCCCATTTGCAAGCT
Organism: Bombina bombina; assembly: GCF_027579735.1. NCBI lineage: Eukaryota > Metazoa > Chordata > Amphibia > Anura > Bombinatoridae > Bombina > Bombina bombina. The sequence goes on from NC_069505.1 coordinate 151,813,504, forward strand.
TTCTCATTGAAAGCAAAGCAGAAACCCTTTTTAACTGCTGCAGACGACCCACTCTGGAGCTAACCGCCGGCTCCCCCGCGAAAAGGCTGCAAAGACCTTAACGGAGTCATTATCTTGAGCCAAAGCCCCATATCCCGATCATCCCATTTCATCTCAGGCTTAACCGACAAATGTTGCCGGAATTGCTCATCATAAACCCACCACGCCATACCCCCATACGTTCTTTGAGCAGCTGCAACTTCATCTAAATAACAAAATAGCGCCGCTCCCTGTTCTGGAAACTTACCAGCAAACACGCTGGCATAAATAACAAAAGCTTGAAACCAATTGGTAAAAGTTTTTGGTAGTTTTCTGTACCGTTTTTTCCTCTCCTCGTCCTCCTTTTTTTGACGCATCTTTCTTTGAATCCTCAGGTATTTCAAAAAATTGGTCAAGCGGTAAAAGTGAAAGTAATTCAATAAATTCCCGCTTCCAGATCTTTTCCCTTAACTCAACCGTCAAGTGCATGCCTAAAGGCCCGATAGAACACAAACAAGACCTAGACAAAACCGTATCAGCAATTTTAAGTTCAGGGCCCCCTGACCCTTTATTTTCAATGTTAGCCGCTTTTGAATGGGGTAACCCAACTGCCTGGGCCTGAATTGCCAACCCTGTACTTTTACTGACCTTAACAGAACCCCCAACTGTCACATTTGACAATGTAGACCCAGGAGGAACCCAAGAACTGGCGACTCCTCCTGTTCCTTTAGCACCTTCTAACTTAGCTAACAACTCCCTTAAACCCGCTACAACAGTAACTGATATAGAATCAACATTCACCCCAACTTTTTCAGCCCCAACATTCAATTCCCCAGTACCAACTGCCCCATTACCTGTTCTAGGATCCTGAGCCGCCAGGGACTGATCCACTTGAGATGCAGCCGTAATCTTCTCCTTAATCTGGAACCCAGAAGCCCTAGCCAACTTCTGTTGATTTCCTTCAGCCTGTAAAACAGAAACATGTGACAAACCCCCCGATGGCGCCCATAACCCAACACCCTTCCTAGCCATAGACATACCCAACCCATTGTCATCCAAAACCCCCCTTTCCTTCTTAGGGGCTGTAGCCCCAGACACTGCTACCCTTGAATCCCCGTATCTCTTGCACTGTCTACCCCTACATTGTATTCTCCCACTCCCAGACCTGTTTGGCCGTTGAACAGAACTAGCCGGACTATTAAATGTAGTACTGTGACCTCTTCTCAAATCCCCCTTATGGCCAGAATTAAAATTACTGGCCGTACTCACCCCTGCTTCATCTCCCTTCAAATCAGAACGTCCCGACATAGGAACGCCGTCCTCTATATCAAGCCTGATATTATCCATCCGAGAATCCTGCAGGCCATAAGCTTCCCCACTCAGGCCGTCATCTCCCACCACCAGAAAACCAGGAGGATTCTCAGGCCGTGACGCAATTACGTTCCCTTCTGAAAAATAAACATTATTAGAAACAAGCAAATTTTCAACCACATCAACATTCCCACCCCTCAAATTCCTTATCTCACCCCTTAAAACTGAATCGCCCGATGCCCTGACTGCTGGCCTGAACTGGCAAGGAGGACCAACCACCCGAGGAGAAGGAGGTATAAAATCCTCCTCAGAGAAATCTAAGTATAAGGTTGAATCCTCCCCGCCAGTATCAGCTTCCCCATCAGGCTGGTTCCCAGTTAAATCATCTCCCATATATCTTTCATCAACAACTTGCAACATATGACCCTCAAAACTACTACTAGGCCTCATAACTTGGGCCGTATTTAGCCCCTTATGTACTTGCGCTTCTACAACATGAGATAAAACTGAAGTGCTGGGCTCCCTTGCTTCCCTTCTACCCTCAACTCTCTGTCTTTCCACTACCCCCACCGACCTAACGTTATCTGTTTGCTCATTACCAACCTTCAATAAACTAGGCCTCAACGGGCCGTCAACTTTATTAGCTTACCTCCTTCCCCTATTAGGCTCTTTAAGGCCAAAAATGGCTGTCTTACCCTGAGGCAAAGAATCACCCTCTTTCCTCAAAACAATCTCCTGTTCCGACTCAAAAATATCACTACTAGCTGCTATACCAGGCTGACTAGTCCCCGCTTCAGCTTGCCGACTCCCGGAACTGGCACCTGTTCTCCTCTTCGTTGACGACTTTACTCCCGTACTGGGGCTGGATCTCCTGTGGCCACCGGTACTTCCTTCAATATCCGGATCCAAACGAACCGGAGGCCTGGAACGCCTTACCGGTCTGGGTGACGAAACCGCCTTAACCTCCATCTCACCAGTATCTGGAACCAGCAATGAACAGAGCTTTTCTTCGAGCCAGGTAGGGCCCCTTTTCTCCGCTGATTCCTTAAGCTGCCCTAATAGGGCATCCAACTGCACATAGCAAATAGGCAGGGAATCTCCAAAGAACAGCACTTTACCAAAAAAAAATTTCTGTCAAGTTGATACCTGACTTTTCCCGCTCTTTCTTTAAGTACACAGGGGCGCGTGCTAGCCCCACCCATTAACCTTAATACCCAATCAGAAAACAGGCCTATTCCTCCAAAGGTCAAGGCCCCTTCCCGTTACTCCGCACTCCCAGGGGCTCCTGAAAATAGCACACCCTTATGCAATGTCTTGTACAGCAGGCCAAACACGAGACAGGACCACTAGACAAGGCATAGGTAGGAAGGCTGGTAGTATAGATGATGTCAAAAGAAGATCTGAGCTCAAAGACAATGCCAAGGTCAAACTGGGAAGTCAATCCAAAAATGGTGTTAGGCCAAGGGTCAGATCAGAAACTGTAGTCAAAAAAGAAAACCAAAGGATACAATTGCAAAAGACAAAAGGTAAGAAAGGGAGACAGGAAATAGATCACATAAGACAACCATGAGAAAAAAATGAAGGCTTCATAGAGTACGGAAGTCGGACACCTGGCTATTAGGTTTAACAAGCACTGAAAGAATAGTGCTAGGGGAATTTATAGGAGTAATGAATATCGCTCAAGTGACATATTGCTTTTACAACAGGCTTAAAATTCACAGTACTCTTGACCACTTAGGAACAGAATGTGACTGTGACAGAGTGAGGGCCCACACACTGGTGTTGCATTTCTTGCTTAATCTACTGTCTCTCATCTTTGGTTAGCCAGTGAGAAAGAGGTAAGTGTTTGTGTCTTAGTTGGTGAACCTGACATTTCTGTTTTGTTTTTTCAAAAGGTAATTACTGAGGTTAACATCATTTTGTTTAAAACACAAGTTAACAGTTTAGTTACAATTACATTTACAAATGTAGATCAGTTTATTATACAGTAAGTCTAAACAATTGCTGTCATTTTCATTTTTTATTGTCCAATCATACATACTTGCCCTAAAGAACCTGTAGTACCTATTGGGTAGATGCATCAAATTAATAATAAAATAATGTATTCATCCAAAACACACATTTTTCTAATGCATTTCAGCTAAATAGAGCTAATTTCCACTGTTGGGACACAAGTATTATCAAATGAATAATAAATAAGGAGTCCCAAAAATGTTTTCCATTAGCAACTTAAATAATTCACTGCACTTTGTGCAAATGGTAATTACTGGGCCAAAACATATGTTTGTCTTAGATGCTTTCATCTGTAAATAGAGACAGGAGTGCCCCCTGTGTGTTACTATAGCAAGTGCAACTGCTGAAGTAGCTATTGAAAATTGCAGGAATATAATAGTTTATAAATTGATCTTTTTGGCATAAAGATCCAAGGGCAATTAAGAATCAGTTACTTGCAATTGTTGATAAAAAGGTACATAAAACCCCTAAAATGTATTTCCTGATTCAGATAGAACATGCAATTTTAAAAAACTTTCCAATTTACTTCTATTATAAAATTTTCTTTGTTTTCTTGCTATCCTTTGCTGAAAAGCAGGGATCGAAGCTCGGGTGTGTTCACTAGGGTTGCCACCTCAGCCATGTTTTCCTGGACACTTATGAGTTACATATGCTGTAGGGTGTGCAGGGAGGAACATGTATTGTGCTGTTAATGATCAGCACTATTTATTTGATGTCCAGAGTCTCAATACATGTTCCCCCTGCTTACCCTGCAGCATGTGTAACTTATAAGTGTCCAGGAAAACATGGCCAAGGTAGCAACCCTAGTGTGCATGTGACTTTTCAGCAGTTTTGCAGCAATGTTATACATTAGCACATATACGGCTAGATTTAGAGTTTTGTCGGTAAAGACCTGCGTAGCTAACGCAGCTTTTTTTCCTACCGCTGCTTCCAAACAACGCTGGTATTTAGAGTTGTCTGAAGGGCTGCGTTAGGCTCCAAAAAGGCAGCGTTGAGCCGAATTTACCGCCACTTCAACCCTCAATACCAGCGTTGCTTACAGTAAGCTGGCAAAATGCGCTTGTGCACGATTCTCCCCTAGGAAACAATGGGGCAGTTTGGTCTGAAAAAAAACCACCTGCAAAAAAGCAGCATTAAGCTCCCAACGCAGCCCCTTTGTTTCCTATGGGGAAACACTTTCTAAGTCAGCACCTAACACCCTAACATGAACCCCGAGTCTAAACACCCCTAACCTTACACTTATTAACCCCTAATCTGCTGACCCCGCTATCGCTGACACCTGCATTATACAATTAACCCCTAATCTGCCGCTCCGGACACCGCCGCCACCTACATTATCCCTATGAACCCCTAATCTGCTGCCCCCAACATCGCCGACACCTACATAATATTTATTAACCCCTAATCTGCCCCCCCCCCCAACGTTGCCGCCACCTAACTTCAGGTATCAACCCCTAATCAATCTGCCGACCGGACCTCGCCGGTGCTATAATAAATGTATTAACCCCTAAAGCTAAGTCTAACCCTAACACCCCCCTAAGTTAAATATAATTTTAATCTAATTAAATAAATGAACTCTTATTAACTAAAGTATTCCTATTTAAAACAAAATACTTACCTGTAAAATAAACCCTAATATAGCTACAATATAACGAATAATTATATTGTAGCTATTTTAGGATTTATATTTATTTTACAGGCAACTTTGTATTTATTTTAACTAGGTACAATAGCTAGTTAAAATAATTACAAAATTACCTGTAAAATAAATCCTAACAATTACACTACACTATCATTAAATTAATTAAATAAATTAGCTACCAATACCTACAATTAAATACAATTAAATAAACTAAACTAAATTACAAAAAAACCCCACTAAATTACACCTAATCTAAGCCCCCTAATATAATAATAATAAAAAAATAATAAAAGTCCCTACCCTATTCTACATTACAAAGTAATCAGCTCTTTTACCAGCCCTTAAAAGAGCTTTTTGCGGGGCATGCCCCAAAGTAATTAGCTCTTTTGCCTGTAAAAAAAAAAATACAACCCCCCAACATTAAAACCCACCAAATACCCCTACTCTAACCCACCCTCACCCCCTTAAATAAACCTAACACTACCCCCCTGAAGATCTCCCTACCTTGAGTCGTCTTCACCCAGCTGAGCCGAAGTCTTCATCCGATGGGGCAGAAGAGGACATCCAGACCGGCAGAAGAAGTCTTCATCCTATCCAGGCAGAAGAGGACATCCGGACCGGCAGACATCTTCATCCAAGCGGCATCTTCTATCTTCATCCATCCGGAGCGGAGCGGGGCCATCTTCTTTCCAGCCGACGCGGATCCATCCTCTTCAACCGACGCCTACTTGCCGAATAAAGGTTCCTTTAAATTACGTCATCCAAGATGGCGTCCCTCAAATTCCCATTGGCTGATAGTATTCTATCAGCCAATCAGAATTAAGGTAGGAAAAATCTGATTGGCTGATTGAATCAGCCAATCAGATTCAAGTTCAATCCGATTGGCTGATCCAATCAGCCAATCAGATTGAGCTTGCATTCTATTGGCTGTTCCGATTAGCCAATAGAATGCGAGCTCAATCTGATTATCAGCCAATCAGAATTCGAGGGACGCCATCTTGGATGACGTCATTTAAAGGAACCTTCATTCGGCGAGTAGGCGTCAGTTGAAGAGGATGGATCCACGTTGGCTGGGAAGAAGATGGCTCCGCTCCGGATGGATGAAGATAGAAGATGCCGCTTGGATGAAGATGTCTGCTGATCCGGATGTCCTCTTCTGCCCGGATAGGATGAAGACTTCTGCCGGTCTGGATGTCCTCTTCTGCCCCATCGGATGAAGACTTTGGCCCGGCTGAGTGAAGATGACTCAAGGTAGGGAGATCTTCAGGGGGGTAGTGTTAGGTTTATTTAAGGGGGGTTTGGGTGGGTTAGAGTAGGGGTATGTGGGTGGTGGGTTTTAATGTTGGGGGGGTTGTATTTTTTTTTACAGGCAAAAGAGCTGATTACTTTGGGGCATGCCCTGCAAAAAGCCATTTTAAGGGCTGGTAAAAGAGCTGATTACTTTGTAATGTAGAATAGGGTAGGGACTTTTATTTTTATTTTTATTATTATTTTATTAGGGGGCTTAGATTAGGTGTAATTATTTTAAATTTCTTGTAATATTTTTTTTATTTTCTGTAATTCAGTGTTTTGTTTTTTTAATTTAGTTTAGTTTATTTAATTGTATTTAATGGTAGGTATTGGTAGCTAATTTATTTAATTAATTTAATGATAGTGTAGTGTAATTGTAGCTTAGGTTAGGATTTATTTTACAGGTAATTTTGCAATTATTTTAACTAGGTAGCTATTAAATAGTTAATAACTATTTAATAGCTATTGTACCTAGTTAAAATAAATACAAAGTTGCCTGTAAAATAAATATAAATCCTAAAATAGCTACAATATAATTATTCGTTATATTGTAGCTATATTAGGGTTAATTTTACAGTTAAGTATTTAGTTTTAAATAGGAATACTTTAGTTAATAAGAGTTAATTTATTTTGTTAGATTAAAATTAGACTTAGCTTTAGGGGTTAATACATTTATTATAGTAGCAGCGAGGTCCGGTCGGCAGATTAGGGGTTAATACTTGAAGTTAGGTGGTGGCGACGTTGGGGGGGGGGCAGATTAGGGGTTAATAAATATTATGTAGGTGTCGGCGATGTTAGGGGCAGCAGATTAGGGGTTCATAGGGATAATATAGGTGGCGGCGATGTGCGGTCGGCAGATTAGGGGTTAAAAATATTTATTATAGTGGCGGCGATGTGGGGGGACCTCGGTTTAGGGGTACATAGGTAGTTTATGGGTGTTAGTGTACTTTAGAGAACTGTAGTTAAGAGCTTTATATACCGGCGTTAGCCCATAAAGCTCTTAACTACAACCTTTCCATGGGCGTTAGGAGTCTTGTCGGTAGAGGTGTAACGCTCACTTCAGCCAAGACTCTAAATACCGGCGTTAGGAAGATCCCATTGAAAAGATAGGATACGGAATTGGTGTATGGGGATCTGAGGCATGGAAAAGTCGCGTCTTAAAAATGAGCGGTACACCTTTACCTGGCCGACTCTAAAAACTAGCGGGCGGCCAAAAGCAGCGTTAGGACCCCTTAACGCTGCTTTTGATGGCTAACGCAGTACTCTAAATCTAGGCGATAGTGTTTAAGGCATGTGCACGCTACCTATCTAAATATCTCTTCAACAAAGAATAACAAAGCAAATTTAATAATAGAAGTGAATTTGAAACTTTTTAAAATTGTATTCTCTCTGAATAATGAAAGGAGAAAAAATAGGTTTCATCTCCCTTTAAGCATCATTGTTGCCTCATAAATAATGTTTGTTTGTTTTTTTAATAATTTTTATTTAAAGTAAGAGTTATGGTAACAATTGTGAACATACAAGCAAGAGGCAAAACGAAATAGGAGCACCAGGCAATTCCATAAATAAAATATAACTTATATTCAGCTTGTAGCAGCTTACAGCAACATTGCTTAAAATCTGTTCATAACATCACAACACAGCATTCAAGGGTAGCGTTCCTGTATACGTGTTTCGGCATTTGCCGTACTCATAGCACGCAAGATATCTTACATTTGTCACAGAAATAGCAAGATAATTATGATCAGGTGTCAGAGTATGAACTTGACGTTCATCAAGATAATATATGTAACCTAAATTTTATAATATAGTATAATATATTAAATAGTTATATTATATTATCTGTGTGTACATTTCAGATAATCCCACTTTCATAAGAGTTGCTCTTTTTCAAGATGTAGGTAATAGAGGGGTGGTAGCAGGGACAAGACATAAGGGAGAGACAAAAAAAAGAGGGGGGGAAAGGAAAGGGGAAGGGGAGAAAGAAGTCTGTAGGTTGTAATACTAGTGAGTGATAGTGAGAGGACTCTGGTCCGGGAACTTTTTCATCCAGGGAGACCAGGTCTCATAATAAAAGTTACTTAATCTAAAACTCTATGTGAGTGTAATTCCATCTGTTTAATGTATTGTGTAATTGAGAGAATTTGTGCAATAGAAGGCGGATATTTATTTTTCCAGGATCAAGCTATTGCCAACTTAGTAGCCATATAAAGGTAGATCGTTAATGCTTCCTTAGCTGGATTTAGGTTTGATATTTGGAGTATATGAAGGGGTAATTTTTAATTGGTTGAAAATTGTGTACAATGTTTGCCATAGAGGTTGAATTTTGGGGCAAGACCACCACATATGCAGAGCCATACCCAAGTGATCACATTGATGCCAGCACATGGGACAATGTGTGCCATATATCTTGTGAATTGTGTAGGGAACTAAATGCCAATGTACCAAAATTTTGTAATGTAATTCCCAAAGAGTGGCGCGATGTAAGAGTTTTTTGGTTACTGAGATTTGTCTATGCCAAGTGTTAGCGTCGGCCGTGAAGCCTATCTCCCGTTCCCCTGCAGAATGTTGAGATATTTTGTGATGAATGTGGGGTTCAAGAAGCAACCCATAATGGAAGGATAGGGCATGTTTAAGATTATAAACTTGTTGGTCCCCGGAGATTATGTTTGGGATATCCCCATGATCTCAACCACAAACTTAGATGGAATGCTTCAAAATGTATGCAGGGGGTATTTGGAATTTTGTGCATAACTGGGGGTGAGACATCCAGGTGTCTCGGTCATATAAATCTGTGACTAGTGTGATCCAAAGATTCTGCCACACATCCATTTGAGAATCTGGTAGGGAGAAGAGAGCACTAGCCAGTGTAAGGGCTGGAGAGGGGTTGGGGCAATTTTTGGGTTATGTCGAATATGGTCCCAAAACTGGAACGCATCCTTAAATATTGGGTTTATCTTGCCTAAGCTTTTCCTGTGATGCAAGGGTATCCAAATTAGATTAGGAAGCCCCAGGCCCGGAGGTAAGAACAAGGTCTCAATGTCGTGCCAGCGAGGGGGGTGTTCTAATGTATTCCAACTTAGTATATGTTATAAGCATGCGGCCGTGTATTATAAGATGATGTTAGAGAGAGCTAATTCTCCATGTGTAAGAGGTCTCTGTAAAGTATACAAATAATGATTTTGATAACGTATTTGTACATGCATTATGATACAATGTATTAGTGCACAGCTGACTTCATGGGTTAAGAAATTTGGGCTTGTGTCTCTTTCGAGTTGAAATACTGTAAATAACTTTCACATCTGTTTGCATCTGTGTGTCAGCTCTGGCTACAAAATTATCATCCAGCATTTGTTCTCTCACTAGGATAGAATCAATTGTGTTCTACATAATTGTGTTTCAGCCTGCTACTCACTAATCCTGTTTTGAAGACACACAGTCAATTATAAATGGTAAATGGGGATTTACTGTATTTCCTATGCTTATTGCAAATATTTCATTTAGGAAACAATTCACATTTTTTTTTATTATTTACATTGTATTTCATAACAATATATTTGAAAATAAAGTACTCTCTTCATCAGTGTATGGTTTTTGTCAATTTTCTATTTTTTGTTACTGTACAAATATATGTTTATGTATGTATATATGTTTGTGCATTCATCTACTAGGGTACATAACAAAATGGTACATATGCAAGAACCAATGTTAATATTGACAAAAGTATTAGTAAGGGTAATACATTGTGTGTATTTTGGACCCATGGTTCTACACAATCACTACCAGGTGATAACACACATCTCCAGGGAAATAATAGGTTTACATTGCTCTTCTATGGTGTGTTATGGGTTCCCTGGTGTGGAGTATTCAGAAGAGTAGAGTTGGCTGATTATTCATCTCTCTGGGGGTGAGATTACATATACGATGTAGGCTTCAGAGAAACTACTTAAACCCAGGCCATCCGTAAATTCACCACGCACATCGGCTGAATCACATATATAGCGGCGGCAGATCATATACTGCCGTAAGTCGGATAAACTTTCAATGTTCATAAATGTGTTCAATGTTCAGAAATGTGCTGAAATATACATTTCTGGAGTCGCCAGTGACTTACGGCGGTATACTAACTGCCAGCAAGTAAAAAAACAAAAAAAGTTTAAATCGTCCTTAAAATTCTAATCAGCCTCACAAAAATAAACCCGACAAGTCAAAACCCCTATATCCGCCATCCCCCACATTGCAACTAATAACAAAAGTGATTTATCCCAAAACTGCTATTCCCCCACAACGCAAAATACATAATAAAGTGATTAACCCCTAATCTGCCAATTCCCACATCACAAAGTACCTAATAAATGTATTAACCCCTAATCCGCCATCCCCCAAAATGCAAACTACCTAATAAATGTATTAACCCCTAACCCACCAACCCCCCACATTGCAAACTACCTATAAAAACGATTAACTCCTAATCCGCCAACCCAACGCAATCTACCTAATTACCCTATTAACTCCTAAACCACTACACCCCCACAACACAAAGTATTAATCTAATCACTAAGCCCCCTAACCTAACACCCCTAAATTAACCCTATTTACATAAAATAGAAAATACTATTTTACTAATAAATTAATTAAAATAAAAAAACCTAATTTAACAATAAAAAAAAATCCTAACATTACACTACCAAAAAAACCCCCCTAAGATTAAATTAATATTACAAAAAATAAAAAATCGAAAATTACTCAAAAAATATACAAACTTTTCCCAAAAAATAAAAAAATAAACTTAATCTAATACACATATAAAAATAAAAAAGCCACCCCAAAATAAAAACACCCCCTAATCTAAGACTTAACTACCAATATCCCTTAAAAGGGATTTTTGTAGGGCACCCCCACCTACCCAACCCCCAAAATAAAAAACATCTAACTCTAAAAAAAAACTAAGCTACCCATTGCCCAAAAGACTAACACTAACCCAAAAAAATTTACTCACCGTTCCTGAATTCCAGACATCCATTTTCTTTCAGGTGCTAAAATGTCTTCATCCAGGCGGCTCCATCTTCATCCATCGTGGGACAATCTTCTTACTTTTTGCCGGTGGTGCGGAGCTGTCTTTGCCAATGCGTGGATCTGGAGTGCTGGTCCTCCTCAGCTGTGGCGGTCTTCAGCGATGTGGAAGTCCTCTCCATGCAATTGTCCGCCGCACACTGAAGATTGAATGCAAGATACCCTTTTTGTATTGGGGTACCTTGCATTCCTATTGGCTGAAAATTTCAAATCAGCCAATAGGATGAGAGCTACTTAAATTCAATTGGCAGACTTGAACATGGATGTCCGGACTTCAGGAACAGTGAGTACATTTTGGGGGGGTTAGTGTTTTTTTTGTTGTTTTTTTTTTTAGATTAGGGCGATGTGGAAGTCCTCTCCATGCAATCGTCCGCCGCACACTGAAGATTGAATGCAAGATACCCCTTTTGTATTGGGGTACCTTGCATTCCTATTGGCTGAAAATTTCAAATCAGCCAATAGGATGAGAGCTACTTAAATTCAATTGGCAGACATGAACATGGATGTCCGGACTTCAGGAACAGTGTGTACATTTTGGGGGTGTTAGTGTTTTTTGGGGGGTTTTTTTTAGATTAGGGCTTTTTTATTTTTTAATGGACTTCAAAAGAGCTGATTGCTCTTTTAAGGGCAATGTCCGTACAAATGCCCCTTTAGGGGCAATGGGTAGCTTAGGTTTTGTTTAGAGTTAGGTCTTTTTTATTTGGGGGGGTTGGGTGGTAGGGTTTTTTTTACTGTTTGGGGTTAATTTGTAGTTTTTTTTAGGTAAAAGAGCTGATTTTTTAGGGCAATTCCCTATAAAAGGCCCTTTTAAGGGCTATTTGTAGTTTAGTCTTAGATTAGGGGATGTTTTTATTTTGGGGTGGCTTTTTTGTTTTTATAGGGGTATTAGATTAGGTTTAAAAAATTTTTGGTTAATTTCGTTTATTTTTTTATGTAAGCTTAGATTTTTTGTTTTTTGTAATCTTAGATTTTTTATTTAAATTTAATCTTAGTTTTATTTTATATTTTATGTAATTTTAGGATTTTTTATTTTAATTTTAAATTAAGATTTTTAGTTTTGGTATTTTAATTAATTTATTAGTAAAATAGTCTTTTTTATTTTATGTAATTGGGGATAACTTAGGGGGTGTTAGGTTATGGGGTTTAGTGATTAGATTAATACTCTGCATTGTGGGGGGATGGTGGTTTAGGGTTAATAGGTTAATTAGATAGATTGTGTTGTGGTGGGGTGGCACTTTAGGCGATAATATGTTAATTAAATTGATTGCGTTGTGGGGGGTTGGCGGTTTAGGGGTTAATAGTGTAATTAGATACTTTGGCCTAGATTTAGAGTTGTGCGGTAGCCGTCAAAACCAGCGTTAGAGGCTCCTAACACTGGTTTTTACCGCCCTCTGGTATTTGGAGTCAGTCATTAAAGGGTCTAACGCTCACTTTTCAGCCGCGACTTTTCCATACCGCAGATCCCCTTACGTCAATTGCGTATCCTATATTTTTAATGGGATCTTTCTAACTCCGGTATTTAGAGTCGTGGCTGAAGTGAGTGTTAGAAATCTAGCGACAAAACTCCAGCCGCAGAAAAAAGTCAGTAGTTAAGAGCTTTCTGTGCTAACGCCGGTTTATAAAGCTCTTAACTACTGTGCTCTAAAGTACACTAACACCCATAAACTACCTATGTACCCCTAAACCGAGGTCCCCCCACATCGCCGCCACTCGATTAAATTTTTTTAACCCCTAATCTGCCGACCGCCACCTACGTTATACTTATGTACCCCTAATCTGCTGCCCCTAACACCGCGGACCCCTATATTTATTAACCCCTAACCTGCCCCCCACAACGTTGCCGCCAGCTACCTACAATAATTAACCCCTAATCTGCCGACCGCAAAGCGCCGCTAATTACGTTATCCTTATGTACCCCTAATCTGCTGCCCCTAACACCGCCGACCCCTATATTATATTTATTAGCCCCTAATCTGCAACCCTCAACGTCGCCTCCACCTGCCTACACTTATTAACCCCTAATATGCAGAGCGGATCTCACCACTACTATAATAAAGTTATTAACCCCTAATCCGCCTCACTACCGCCTCAATAACCCTATAATAAATAGTATTAACCCCTAATCTGCCCTCCCTAACATCGCCGACACCTAACTTCAATTATTAACCCCTAATCTGCCGACTGAATCTCGCCGCTACTGTAATAAATGGATTAACCCCTAAAGCTAAGTCTAACCCTAACACCCCCTAAGTTAAATATAATTTAAATCTAACTAAATAAATTAACTCTTATTAAATAAATTATTCCTATTTAAAGCTAAATACTTACCTGTAAAATAAACCCTAATATAGCTACAATATAAATTATAATTATATTATAGCTATTTTAGGATTTATATTTATTTTACAGGTAACTTTGTATTTATTTTAACGAGGTACAATAGCTATTAAATAGTTAAAAACTATTTAATAGCTAAAATAGTTAAAATAATTACAAAATGACCTGTAAAATAAATCCTAACCTAAGTTACAATTAAACCTAACACTACACTATCAATACATTAATTAAATACAATATCTACAAATATATACAATGAAATAAACTAACTAAAGTACAAAAAATAAAAAAGAACTAAGTTACAAAAAATAAAAAAATATTTTCAAACATCAGAAAAATATTACAACAATTTTAAACTAATTACACCTACTCTAAGCCCCCTAATCGGAATTAAGGTAGGAAAATTCTGATTGGCTGATGGAATCAGCCAATCAGAATCAAGTTCAATCCGATTGGCTGATCCGATCAGCCAATCAGATTGAGCTTGCATTCTATTGGCTGATCGGAACAGCCAATAGAATGCGAAGACTTCAGCCGGATCATGGACCTCTTCAGCTCCCACTTGGATGAAGACTTCAGCCGGATCATGGACATCTTCAGCCCCCCGCTTGGGCTTGGATCAAGACATCGGAGGAGCTCTTCTGGATCGATCGGTGAACCTGGTATGGTGAAGATAAGGTAGGAAGATCTTCAGGGGCTTAGTGTTAGGTTTATTTAAGGGGGGTTTGGGTTAGATTAGGGGTATGTGGGTGGTGGGTTGTAATGTTGGGGGGGGGTATTGTATGTGTTTTTTTTACAGGCAAAAGAGCTGAATTTTTTGGGGCATGCCCCGCAAAGGGCCCTGTTCAGGGCTGGTAAGGTAAAAGAGCTTTGAACTTTTGTAATTTAGAATAGGAAAGGGCATTTTTTTATTTTGGGGGTCTTTGTTATTTTATTTTCATTGTTTTTATTTGTAGATATTGTATTTAATTAATGCATTGATAGTGTAGTGTTAGGTTTAATTGTAGGTAATTGTAGGAATTTTATTTAATTAATTTATTGATAGTGTAGTGTTAGGTTTAATTGTAATTTAGGTTAGGATTTATTTTACAGGTAATTTTGTAATTATTTTAACTATTTTAGCTATTAAATAGTTCTTAACTATTTAATAGCTATTGTACCTGGTTAAAATAAATACAAAGTTACCTGTAAAATAAATATAAATCCTAAAATAGCTATAATATAATTATAATTTATATTGTAGCTATATTAGGATTTATTTTACAGGTAAGTATTTAGCTTTAAATAGGAATAATTTATTTAATAAGAGTGAATTTATTTTGTTAGATTTAAATTTTATTTAATTTAGGGGGGTGCTAGTGTTAGGGTTAGACTTAGCTTTACGGGTTAATACATTTGTTAGAATAGCGGTGAGCTCCAGTTGGCAGATTAGTGGTTAATGTTTGAAGTTTGGTGTCAGCGATGTTAGGGAGGGCAGATTAGGGGTTAATACTATTTATTATAGGGTTATTGAGGCGGGAGTGAGGCAGATTAGGGGTTAATAACTTTATTATAATAGCGGTGCGGTCCGCTCGGCAGATTAGGGGTTAATAAGTGTAGGCAGGTGGAGGCGACGTTGTGGGGGGCAGATTAGGGGTTAATAAATATAATATAGGGGTCGGCGGTGTTAGGGGCAGCAGATTAGGGTTACATAGGGATAATGTAAGTAACGGCAGTTTACGGAGCGACAGATTAGGGGTTAAAAAAATATGCAGGTGTCAGCGATAGCGGGGGCGGCAGAATAGGGGTTAATAAGTGTAAGGTTAGGGGTGTTTAGACTCGGGGTACATGTTAGAGTGTTAGGTGCAGACGTAGGAAGTGTTTCCCCATAGGAAACAATGGGGCTGCGTTAGGAGCTGAACGCGGCTTTTTTGCAGGTGTTAGGTTTTTTTTCAGCTCAAACAGCCCCATTGTTTTCTATGGGGGAATCGTGCACAAGCACATTTTTGAAGCTGGCCGCGTCCGTAAGCACCGCTGGTATCGAGAGTTGAAGTTGCGGTAAATATGCTCTACGCTCCTTTTTTGGAGCCTAACGCAGCCATTCTGTGAACTCTAAATACCAGCGGTATTTAAAAGGTGTGGCCAGAAAAAAGCCAACGTAGCTAACGCACCCCTTTGGCCGCAGAACTCTAAATCTAGGCGTTTGTGTTTCTAATTTCTAAGCCCTTGAAGGCTGCCTCTTATTTGAATGCATTTTGCCATTTTTCACAGCTAGAGGGCATTTGTTTATGTGTTTCATTTAAAAAACATTGTGCTCATGCAAGTTTAGTCAGCACTAATTGCCTGAAATGCAAGTCTGTCAAAAGATCTGAGATAAGGAGGCAGTCTGCATAGAAATAGATACAAGGTAATCACAGAGGTACAAATTATATTCATATAACCATGTTGGCTATGGAAAATTGGAGAATGGTAAATAAATAGATTATCTATCTTTTTAAACAATAACATTGTTGGTGTTTACTATCCCTTTAAGCTAACCTGGAGCTTGCTGAAAGGTGTTGTGTTTCTGGAGAAGGAAACTGTTATACTTGCCAGTGTTTTCATAGTATCTTTTTTTATTGCCAAATGATCCTTACTGAAATCATTAATAAAAGGGACATTAAAATCATCAAATGTATATTTATTATGTTTAAACTTATTTCCAAACAATTTCTCTCGGTATTCCTTGCTCTGTCTATTGCCTTATCAATTGTGTCCTTCTTGTAACCTCTGTCATTAAACTTTTCTTCCAAAATGTTGATTTGGGTTTAAAAATCATCATTTTTTGAGCAGTTTTTTCTAATTCTCAGACTTTGACTGATTGGTATACTCTCTTTCCACTTTGAGAAGTGGCAGCTAGAGGCATGTATGAAATTATTTGAATCATTTACAAACGTGAATACCGTTGTCATCTGATATTTGCCACTAATACTCCACTACACAGCTAATATTGCTGCATATGGGATTATAACTTGAAAGTAACTGCATGATATATATATATTCCTAACGGCATCATTGCAAGGATTTACTTTTATCTGATACATTGGGGCCTACAGTGGGGAAAAAAAGTATTTAGTCAGCCACCAATTGTGCAAGTTCTCCCACTTAAGAAAATGAGAGAGGCCTGTAATTTTCATCATAAGTATACCTCAACTATGAGAGACAAAATGTGGAAACAAATCCAGACTATCACATTGTCTGATTTGGAAAGAATTTCTTTGCAAATTATGGTGGAAAATAAGTATTTGGTCACCTACAAACAAGCAAGATTTCTGGCTCTCACATAACTGTATCTTCTTCTTTAAGAGGCTCCTCTGTCCTCCACTCATTACCTGTATTAATGGCACCTGTTTGAACTTGTTATCAGTATAGATAACTGGTACTCTAGTGACAACTGATGTCACTACAGTACTTATAAGAGGAGCCTAGGAGTAAGAAGACAGGCACTTGAAAATAGGTAAGATATACAGAACTATAAATGACAATTGGGGCAATATATACAATATATGTGATCTATGATATACAAACTTTCAATCCAATGAGTGATGACATATGGTAGAATAGTCCTTAGTAACAGTGATGAATAGTCCCAGAAGATGTGTCTTCAAATAGATGGGCCGTTCCTCTAGGGTGTCACGCCACGACACAAGTAAAAGGAATCTAGACAAATTAGAATAGAGGGCGCCACATGGTGCAGATCATATGGTAACTTATAAATCAGGCAATATAAAACTTTTTTTTTATATAGCTTGATGAAACAGTGTGTTACACTGAGAAACGCGTTGCTGTTGTTTTTACTATTTTAATAAACTTTTAAGTTTTTTCCACTTCTTCATCTGCTGCCGACCTTTTTAATCACCTTATTGGATGACCTTTTTGGAGCTGTTATAGTCATTATTTTAGCTGTTGGATCTGTGGGACTGATCATTGCTGGACTCATCACTGCTGACTGACCCCTGTCTGAGGTATCTCTGGACTCTCCCTGGTGAGACGAGGATCCGCCCTTGTGATATCATCTATTGGTCTACCGGACGACGAGTGGTTCCGGACTACTAGTATTGCACATCTGTGCTTTACATCTCGTGAGTAGGATTCTTATGTCATCTTTGCCTGATTTATAAGTTACCATATGATCTGCACCATGTGGTCGCCCTCTATTCTGATTTGTCTAGATTCCTTGTTATCAGTATAAAAGACATCTGTCCACAACCTCAAACAGTCACACTCCAAACTCCACTATGGTGAAGACCAAAGAGCTGTCGAAGGACACCAGTAACAAAATTGTAGCCCTGCACCAGGCTGGGAAGACTGAATCTGCAATAGGTAAGCAGCTTGGTGTGAAGAAATCAACTGTGGGAGCAATAATTAGAAAATGGAAGACATACAAGACCACTGATAATCTCCCTCGATCTGGGGCTCCATGCAAAATGATCACAAGAACGGTGAGCAAATATCCCAGAACTACATGGGGGGACCTAGTGAATGACCTGCAGAGAGCTGGACCAACATAACAGAGGCTACCATCAGTAACACACTACGCTGCCAGGGACTCAGATCCTGCAGTGCCAGACGTGTCCCCCTGCTTAAGCCAGTACATGTCTGGGCCTGTCTGAAGTATGCTAGAGAGCATTTGGATGATCCAGAAGCGGATTGAGAGAATGTCATATGGTCAGATGAAACCAAAGTAGAACTGTTTGGTAGAAACACAACTTGTCGTGTTTGGAGGAGAGAGAACACCATACCTACTGTGAAGCATGGGGGTGGTAACATCATGCTTTGGGGCTGTTTCTCTGCAAAGGGAACAGGACGACTGATCCGTGTACATGAAAGAATGAATGGGGCCATGTATCGTGAGATTTTGAGTGCAAACCTCCTTCCATCAGCAAGGGCATTGAAAATGAAATGTGGCTGGGTCTTTCAGCATGACAATGATCCCAAACACACCGCCCAGGCAATGAAGGAGTGGCTTTGTAAGAAGCATTTCAAGGTCCTGGAGTGGCCTAGCCAGTCTCCAGATCTCAACCCCATAGAAAACCTTTGGAGGGAGTTGAAAGTCCTTGTTGCCCAGCGACAGCCCCAAAACATCACTGCTTTAGAGGAGATCTGCATGCAGGAATGGGCCAACATACCAGCAACAGTGTGTGACAACCTTGTGAAGACTTACGTTTGACCTCTGTCATTGCCAAAAAAAGATACTTAACAAAGTATTGAGATGAACTTTTGATATTGACCAAATACTTATTTTCCACCATAATTGCAAATACATTCTTTCCAAATTAGACAATGTGATTGTCTGGATTTGTTTCCACATTTTGTCTCTCATAGTTGAGGTATACCTATGATGAAAATTACAGGCCTCTCTCATCTTCTTAAGTGGGAGAACTTGCACAATTGGTGGCTGACTAAATACTTTTTTTCCCCACTGTATCTATCAAGCTCCGGAGCTAGATTTCCCGTGTTTCGTTTCTGGCGAGCCTGCAGGCTCACCAGAAACAGCAGTTATGAAGCAGCAGTCACAAAGACCGCTGCTCCATAACCTGTCCACCTGCTCTGAGCAGGCGGACAGACATCGCCGGAAATCAACCCGATCGAGTACGATCGGGTTTATTGACACCCCCTGCTGGCGGCCCATTGGCCGCGAGTCTGCAAGGGGCAGAGTTGTACCAGCAGCTCTTGTGAGCTGCTGGTGCAATGCTGAATATGGCGAACGTATTGCTCGCCGTATTCAGTGAGGTTTGGCGGACCTGATCCGCACTGTCGGATAAGGTCCGCCAGACTTTCTTAAATAGGGGCCATTTTATCACCGCTCATATAACTTCTGTAACAGTTTTTGTGGTTTAACCCTTGGTATACTTTAGAAAAGTCCCCACTCAGAATACCTATTGTTTTTTGTGCTAATCAAGATAACTTGAATCTATGAATCAGCGTTGCAACACTTAGGTATTTTATAATTTTTATTTTATATTTTACATGCCCATTTTATAGCACTAAGTTTTGTGCTTTTCTATTAACAGGGTTACATTTGTAATAAATTGTTGTTTATTTATGTTTTACATCTTGTCACTAGTTCTTTAGTGATTTCAACATTTACAAGACCTTTATATGGTTTACACCTGTCACTAATTATCTAACCTGATGTGATTTCAACATCTACCAGCCTTTAACTCTCTATATACACACTAATATAATAGTAAGATATCACTTTATCCATAGTACTTTTAACCCCTAGTGCTATCTCTAGCACCTCATTTCCACCTCCCCGTCTCCCTCAAATTATTCACTATCTAGTCAGAAGATAGTAGGAATTAGAGGCTTAGGGGCTATTAACTCTAGCGCTTTTTTATTTACCCCCCTTTTTTCTGGAAAGAGGAAGCACAGCACCAACAGGCTCCTCCTTCACCCAGGCATGAGAGTGGTGCAGATGATTTGCCACCTTGGGGAGAAATGAAAGACATCCCTGAAGAAGCACCCCCTGAAGAAGCCTTCACTGCAGAAGAGATCCCTGCAGCAGCCCCCCGTGCACCAGCAGCCCCCCATGCAGCAGCAGCCTGCCGAGCAGCAGCTCATCCTGAGTAGAACATCGCCCCAGAGGTGCCAGAGCTGGAGCTCATGAAAAACTTCCTCAAAGAGATGTGTGCCTCCTGGAGGGAACAGATGAAATACAGGCTGTTTATGACAGGAGTTATAAACCAACTAGGGATAGGCACAGACAAAGGTTGTGGTGGACATTTTCCAAAGTACAAACCCTAGTGAAGGACACCAAGGTACATTTGAAATTAAAACCATTATTTTATAGTGCTTGGTGTTATTATACTGATGCAGCTACCACTGATCTTATAACCAGCCCTTCTGTGGGTATACCGATGAGCCAGTGTCACTACTGTGTCTTTGTATAGTGCTTGGTGTTATTATACTGTTGAAGATACCACTGATCCTATAACCAGCCCTCCTCTGGCTATACCCATGAGCCAGTGTCCCTATTGTGTCATTATATAGTGCTGGGTGTTATTATACTGATGCAGATACCACTGATTCTATAACCAGCCCTCCTCTGGCTATACCCATGTGCCAGTTTCACTACTGTGTCATTATATAGCGCTGGGTGTTATTATACTGATGCAGATTCCACTAACCCTATAACCAGCCCTTGCCTGGCTATATGCATGTGCCAGTGTCACTACTGTGTCTTTGTATAGAGCTGGGTGTTATTATACAGATCCAGATACACATCCAGTATTTTACTCAGGCTTTATTTATTCTATAGCTTATCACCGAATATCACTAGCAGTCTCTTGACAAGCCACTAACTTTTTTCACACTACATATTTTTTTTATTCCTATTATTTAATCAGAAAGAAAACATATATTAAGGTTGTTGCGGACACTGCCAGGGATAGTCACGGACACCGGTGTCCATGTATGGACACCTTGCCTATCCCTGAAACCAACTGCTCAAAGGACAGGCGGAACACAGGGTGTTCACAACAGGAGTAATGAACCAACTGCTCGAAGGACAAACTAATATCTTGAATACTCTAAAAAATATGTTGCAGGTCCTCCAGGAGGTGTCAAGCAGACCGGGGGAAAGAGCTTCTGCTCCTGGACCATCTGCTCCTGAGCCTCCATCTTCTCCTCTGCCTCAATCTCCTCCTCAGCCTGGTGATCCCTTAACCACTCATAGTACTCCTCTTACCCTTCTTCCCCAACTATCTACTATGAGAAATCCTCAGAGGGGGCAGTTACCCTCCCCAGAGCCTCCGTCTCGTGGGAAGAAAGGAAGGAGGAAGAAGTAATTATGTATATAGATATTTTATTTTATTTAATGTGTAAAGGAGGCATATTGTTTGCAGAGTGTGTTTTACAAGTGTGTAAAGACAACATCATCACATGTTGTCTTTGTTGATTAGATTGATTGTTTTTTGCGTTGTGATGTCCAAACTGTTCTTCTAATACAAAATATTGACCATTACAATTTGATAATAAGCCTGTATGCCATATTTCTCTCGATGTGTTAAAAAAGTTTATATTTTTCAAGCTACATTATAGTGTTTGACTCATTTATGAAATCTATTTAATTTAAAAGGTGTATGAAAGCAGAACATTCACTTACATGATTTTGACAGAGCATAACATTTTAAACAACATTCACGTTTACTCATATTCTGACAAGTTATCTTGTTAGCCTTTGCTGAAAGGTTTATCTAAGACTGCTCAGGAGCAGTCAAGAACATAGCTTAGATCTGCTGATTGGTGGAAACATATATCTAACAATTGTCATTGCCTCACACATGTGTTCACTTAAAAACTAGTAGTGTATTGATGCTCCTTCAAAACATTATACCAAGAGACTGAAGCATATTTGAGAATAGAAGAGAATTGGAAACCTGGTTATAATTGTATGTTTAACATAACTAATGAAAGATACATTTAGGGTTTCATGTCCGTTTAAGAGTTACATTTGAAATATATGCTCACAGTTCTATATTTGGAGAACAACAGTGTTTAATCAATACATGACACGATATTGAGCATTTACATTAAGAAGATATAACAGGACATAACATATAGAATAAGAAGACGTCTCATATATATTTATCATATGATAAAGGTCAATGCATATTAATAAATTTAAATACAAAAGCACATTTTTAGGAATTATATATGTAGAAAATTAAACACAGCACATTAATTATTTGGTAAAGTTAAAATATTGTTGACAAACATATTAAACAAGATGGAGTATATTCATCGCTGAACATTCATGGATTAGCACTTGCCTCAAAATATATTTTGGATTAAAAACACACTGCCTTCATTTGTTTCTTCCACGAGACAGTTAGCAATAGATATTTATTTGTTCTTTATCATCTATGTTTCAACAAGATACATAATTGACATAATCCATAATCCAAGAAAATCATGGTTTCAAACTTGTGTTGTCATTCGCAAACGTGGCAAATCAAATATTGTGGGACGTCATCCAATCAAAGAACAGATTTAACATCTTTGCATGTGACGTCTTACACAACATAGCGCATCTGAGATCGTGTAAAAACTTCATCCAATCAAAGGACATATTAAACACCTTTGC
Organism: Bombina bombina; assembly: GCF_027579735.1. Taxonomy (NCBI): domain Eukaryota; kingdom Metazoa; phylum Chordata; class Amphibia; order Anura; family Bombinatoridae; genus Bombina; species Bombina bombina. The sequence continues at coordinate 151,836,297 of NC_069505.1, forward strand.
ATGTTGTTACGGAACATGGCGCATCCAAGATCATGTAAAAATGTAATCCAATTAAAGGACAGATTTAATACCTTTGCATGTGACGTCTTACACAACATGGCGCATCCAAGATTGCGTAAAAACATCATCCAATCAAATTATGGATTTAACACCTTTGCGTGTGACGTTTTACGCAACATGGCGCATCCAAGATAGCGTAAAAACATAATCCAATTAAAGGACGGATTTAATACCTTTACAAGTGACATCTTACGCAACATGGCGCATCCAAGATCACGTAAAAACAATATCCAATCGAAGAACGGATTTAACACCTTTGCATGTCAATAACCAAACATATTTATATTTAAAAAAATAGTATGTGCTATATTGTTATCTATAAAGCGTGTTTGTTTTATGTAATGCACAACTTCACATAATGTAACGCTAGATAACCAAATACTCTGATATATGAAATATAATCCATTGTTGGTAATCAATATACATTTCATTACAATAGGAAGATTATGAAATATTTAGGAAGCAGCAGGGTTTAACATAGAAATAATGCTACTATATGCATTACGAAAATGTGGATTGTTTATACATTATATGTTACCTATGTAGCAATATATCGTTGTATAATTAAATATAATAACAAATAATAGAAAGAGATCATCTAAAATGTATGCATTACACACAGTGATTTCTTTTGTTATATTACTATAATAAGATGTAAGGAAAATTGGAATATATGTGTTGTCAACATCCATATAATAGTCTGTTTTAAATATATTATATGTGTATGTTGATGTCAAAAGAAATAATAATAAAATGTATATTATGAATAAATATCCATAAATAAAGAATTGTGGTCAGCATCTTTTAAGGATTATCAACAGAAAAGATATTTTATTAGAAATTACATTAATAAATAAAAGAAGAAACATAACAGTATAATAATACATTCTTTTTATTATGATACATATGATTTATGTATGTCATTAAGCATAAAGAAATAAGATATTTTTAAAAACAATTCAGAATGAGAAAACAGCCCCTTTTGAGGCATCTAAGAAGGTGACATCATGCATCACAGTCCTTGGAGGGAATTGACAAGGGCAAACAAAGGCCAACACAGCCCCTTTGGAGCCATTGGACAAGGTGATATAGTGCACCACAGTCCTTGGAGGGAGTTGACAAGGGCAAACAAATACCAACACAGTACCATTGGAGCCATCTTACAAGGTGACATACTGCATCACAGTCCTTGGAGGGAGTTGACAAAGGAAAACAAAGGCCAACACAGCCCCTTTGGAGCCATCTGACAAGGTGACATAGTGCATCACAGTCAAAGGCCAACACAGCCCCTTTGGAGCCATCTGACAAGGTGACATAGTGCATCATAGTCCTTTCAGGGAGTTGACAAGGGCAAACAAAGGCCAACATGGCCCCTTAGTAAAAATCTGACAAGGTGAAATAGTGCAACAGGCACAACAATAACCCAAAGTCTGTAAAAAAAAAACACAAAGTGCAAACAGACTCAAGTGTGGATTAATAATACAAACACACCACGCTATTAGATTGCACTAACAGTGTAAAATATTTAATAGGGCGTTTGTTACAAATCTTCATTGTCCAGAATGAATCGTTCATAAACAAATGAAGTCGATATTAGTCCTCCAAACAAAACTATAGATGTCCCTCAGTATTATCGTCACAGGACAAACTGTTCCATCCCTTACAGGCTTCTGTACCCGTGGCTCAAATTTCAGTAGTCATACTGGAACACAGATGCCAATGATGTTGTTCTGGAGCACTACAGGTCCTCAGGGAGTACAAAATAAGCCTCAACGCGTTTCAACTGCCAGCGTGCGGTCTTTCTCAAGAGGTGAAGTGTATCAACAATAAAAACTAAATTGACCAAATGGCAACAAATATAAACAACATAACATGTGGATGGAGGAGTTATATGTGCTCCCTCGGGCCAGCTCCTGAACCTCCACTTACTGGGGCATCAGCATCACCTTCATCGTCCTGCGCCCCTCCAGCTGCGGCTTCATGCATTGCTTCTAACTACTGTATATTTTTCTGGCTAGAGTCATGCGATGAAGCCGCAGCTGGATTCGCATGGTGTCATGCATCCTTCCGAGCAACTGATTGGAACTCAGCATGGTTTGCTCAATACGCACTAGAGCCTTTAGCGTCAACCATGCTGAGTCACATCCTAAACAAAAACAAATATTACAAATTAATAATAATTACAGAAAATAATAAAAATAGAGCAAACAGACATTATACTAATTAAAATACAAATCATTATTATAATAAAATATGCTATAGAGAAGAATTACACATTAAATATGTTCTTCATAGATAAACCATTAAGATATTAAGAAAAATCAAAATCCTATCAGTTTGAAAAAAAATCCAAAATATTGGCATATATACATAATATATATCCAACATCTAGGCAATATCATTTAGATATTAGAAAATGAGGATGTTGATTTCAAAAAATGTAATATCAAAAACATTTACATTAATCAAATAAAGAAAAGGTAAAAAAAACATTTTTTATTCTAAATCGATTTATGTATAATTAGATCAGTATAATGTCCCTTTAAGAATGTATGTTCTAATGTTGATTTGGAATGATACTTACATTGGTGGCTGGAAAGGACAATCCTCCACCCAGGACAATGAAGGTGGGGATTACTGTAAAGGTGTTGGTGGGGAGGGATGGAGTGAGGTGGGGGATTGGGTTCCTGCTCTGGTGGAGCCTGCACAGCTGGGGAGCCAGGGGCTGGGGTATTTGGTAGCTGTGCAGGTGGGGTAGAAGCAGGATGGGCAAAAAGGGGAGAGCGGCGAGGGAGAGCAGGGATTTCTTGTTGGGAAAGGGTGGGAGAGGGATCAGGATGAGAAGAGCCAGTAAAGGGGTCAGGATGGGAAGGGGCAGGAAAGGGGTCAGGATGGGAAGGGCTGGGAGAGGGGTCAGGATGGGAAGGGCCAGGAGGCTGATGCCCAGAAGTGGAAGTTCCATCTGAAATATATAATAATATTTTATAAATACATATATTATATGAAAATATATTATTATCTTGAGAGAAATCAATATTCACCATCATTTAAAATCTGTATTCTTGTTCTCATAAATTATTTATAGAAATTCACAATAATGACTATGTTTAAAGGTATTGATTGATTGGAATCAAGTCTAATTAATAATAATATTTAATTGATCCTTGAAACTCTGATTGTTCACTGGTATTTTTCATGGAGCAGTTGATCAATACATTTAAAACCATATATTTAAAAGTCAACATTTTGTGCTAATCTTTTTATTTTATTTATTTCTTGTTTCTTTATTTTTCCAAAAATAGCATTACAACAAATACAGTGCAATTACATGAAAGAATAGAGTCACAGCTATTAGGTTCACAAAACAAATAGTTCCAACCCATGTCTGTAAAGAAGTGATCCAGTTATAATAGATCCAGTGATATCTGAATCGGGAGGAAAGTGAGTCTATTCCAAGGCTGTATGAGTATTCAAACAATAAGCAACAAGAAAACAATATTACAAAATTACAAAACTTTCAGGGATTTACAATACGAACCTCCTAAAAAACCATGCTATAACATTGTATGTATGAGATTAATCAGATAAATAACTTAAAACAGATAAAAGACAAGCCAGGGGTCCATATTCACATTTATTGGGTAAGATGGCTATGAGTCCCTCCTTTTGTAGAGATACTGTTCCCAAAGGAACATCATGTCTTGGAAGAAATCCATGCGACCTACTCTAAAATAATGATATCTCTCTAGAATCAGAGTATTTTTTACTAGCTCAATCCATTGAGTAATAGTAGGTAACAGAGGGCCTTTCCAAAATTTAGGTATGAGCCGCTTGGCCGCGTTTATCAAAACCTGATAGAGTTGCCTCCTAATTTTACATGGAATGTTGGATAAAACATTAAATAAAATTGTTTCTGGGGAAAGTTCAAATTGGACACCTGATATATGACATGCTAGTGAGTGGATTTGGGCCCAAAAGGCCCTCACCCCCTCACATTCCCACCAGATATGGTACATAGTGCCCACCTGGCCGCATCCTCTCCAACATCTGTCATTGGCATTTTTAAACATGTATTTTAGTCTGCTAGGGGTCAGGTACCATCTGGTAGTGATTTTTAAATTAGTCTCCAAGCCTGCTGCGGAATGAGCTGATGCCTTAAGCCATGAAGACCACTGTTTGGTGGAGAAACTTGAATGCATTTCCCTCTCCCATTTAAGAGTAGAATTTGGTAGCCCGGGGTAGTGGGATTTAAGTAGACACCGAAACATTAAGGAAATAACTTTTTGTGGATGTTGTGCTGATGTGCAAAGAGACTCAAACACTGTTAATTGTCTCAACATATCCTTATTTAACTTATGCGTGGCCAAAAAATGTCTTACCTGGTGGTAATATAACCAAGAGTTAAATGTATACAGATCCCTCTCTAACAATGTGTCTCTCGAGGCCATTTGCCCCTGCGTCAGTAATAAGTATATAGGTAGAAATTCCGTTAGTGACTGTTCTGACGTTTCATTAATTAATGCCTTCTTCAAATTGACAGGGAACTCTCTATTGGGATGTAGAATTGTCAGTGGCGAGTAAGTTGTAGTAATTAAGCGGGATTTGCTTCTCAGCAGTAACCAATCGGACCATGTTTCTTTTAAAATTGTGTAAATATCTAATGATTCCCATGGCGGTTTTTGTGGGGCCCAGCAGAGGCTACCCAAATGGGGAGTGTCAATTAATTGTGCCTCTAAATTAACACATCTCTTGTAGGAGTTCCCCCCTGCCTACACCAGTCTATTACACGATTTAAAGATGAAGCTTGTTTGTATAGAAAGAGATTGGGAACTCCCAACCCTCCTTCCTCTCTGTGTGTATACATAGTGCTTTTCGTTATCGTAGGTGGCCTACGATGCCATATGTACGCATCCATGATAGACTGTAATTTACCTATATGTCCTCTGGTGCCAGGTAATGGGAGGGCTTGTATAATATATAGAGCCTTTGGTAAAAGTGTCATCTTGGCCGCCGCTATTCTGCCCAGCCAAGAGATATTTTTTGGGAGCCAAGAGGAAGTCAAACTAGCAAACTCACTCCTCAACTAGTCTTCCATAGTTCCGCTTGTGGAGGTCTTCCAAATTTAACGATTGGAATACTCCTAGGTATTTTAGGGCACGAGTTTGGATTCTATATGGGTGTTTTTGGTTCAGTCTCGAAATGTCATTAGCCCATAAGTTTATTGGGAGTAGTTCTGACTTAAATAATTAAAAAATTGGAGACTTCGCCAAAGGTTTTTAATTCTTGTTGCCCTACTGGCAAAGATAGATCTGGTGCCGACAGCGTCATCAAGACATCGTCAGCAAACATTGCTAACTTATAAGTTTCCTCTTTAATTGTGATACCATGTATCTCGGGATTAGTACAAATTTTTTCTGCCAGGGGTTCTAAGGACAGAATAAATAATAACGGGGACAAAGGGCAGCCCTGGCGAGAACCATTTCAGATTTCAAAGTGCTCTGAAAGTGTTCCGTTCACTCTAATCTGGGCAGTGGGGTTAGAATATAGAGCTAAAATTTTATTTATAAATTTATTAGGGAAACCAAATTTTAGAAGGGTTGCCTGGAGATAGGTCCAATCTAACCAATCAAATGTTTTTTCAGCATCCGTAGATAAAAGCACTGATGGGGTTTTTGAGTATTTCACATAATCTATCAGGTGGAGGGCTTTACATATATTATCTCTAGCCTCACGCTGTGGGACAAAACCAACTTGGTCATGGTGAATTAAATTTGGAAGGAATCTATTAATTCTAGTAGCTAATATCTTAGCATATATTTTCAGGTCAACATTTAGCAAGCATATAGGCCGAAAATTTGCCGGGGAGGTTGGGGGTTTACCAGGTTTGGAAAAAAACGAGATGTGCGCTTGCATCATCGTGTCCAGAAAACAGTTTGAGTCAGAAATGCAATTAAATAGACCATGAAGGTGTGGGACAAGCTGCGACTTAAAGATTTTAAAATATTTATTTGAGAAGCCGTCTGGGCCAGGGGCCTTGTCCGGCTTCATACTTTTTCATAGCTTAACTAAACCTATGAATACGGCTCAATCCAAAACGCGTATGCTCTAATCCACAGCTGTTTTGTACCTTGAATTTTGTATGTGTTTTTATGGTGGAGTGCAATTTGAACTTTTAATACCCTGATGGGAAGAATAAATGTTAAGTTTTATACTTTGGACTGGCTCTATCTCTTTGTTTTCTACATGTTTATGCTGACCAGCACTTGAGCCTTAAACCCCTGCTTTGGAGTCGAGCATCTTGGTCAGAAGTACCGCTTGTTCCAGCACTGGATATCGGGAATACATTCTTTTGATTAGTGGAGCCGTGCCACACCCTCCACATGCCTACACCTGGCTTTGTAGAGCAAGATCCGGAAGTTCCCGGGACATACCACTTACGGACGGAGCACACAGACGTAAGAATCGTGTTGTCCCTTAGGCACATCTGCCTCTGATTGTGACCGGTATCCTCCGTGTGGTTTTGGATGGCAAAGTAAGTCTTCATTCATTTTTCAAGTATCGTAACCCACTGACAGCCAGCAGTTCCTACGCCCACGGCTTGGCGATCCCTTTGAGAGGATTAGAGGATGGCTGGCAGGTAAACCATATTTGAATTAAATACTTGACTGCACCTGTAATTTCACGCTACTTTTGATCGGTAACGGCCTTACATGCCCCTGGTTTGGCGGAATGCTTGAAGGCTTCTTGAATTGTACATGGGCAACTTTGTCATTATACCATTTACACACTGTGTTACAATATAACTTTTTTGCTACAACATTAATTTAGGCATTATTTCTGGCCATAGTCTCCTCCCAGTTCAGCACTGTGCTTTGACTTTTTACATTTATTTGAACATTACGGCTTTGTTCTCTGTTTCCTCCTATTTCTCCTGTTTGTTTGAGATTGAAACGCCATAGAGTTCTTTTAGACACATGCCCATGGATTGACTTTGGAGACTCCAACAACTGGATAATATGGGAGTGTGTAATATACTCAAACCTAAATGGCCACTCCACATAGCCTTTGAAACAAGGTAATCACTGATTACCATATAGATTAAGATAATTGCCTTTGTATTCTTAAATAGAATTATTTAAGATTGATGGTTTAATCAATTACTATTCAGAATCTATACACGGTAGATACTACCGTTCATATTAAATATTAAGAATAGAATGGTATCTATCTGACATTACTTTTACAGAGTATGTTTTGTTAATATCTCTTTTACATTAGGATTAAATGTATGTCATCCCAAATATTAATAGACACATTCAGAATTGCATTTTTTTAGGTTAGAAGAATATTAATGTTTGTTTGTGAAATGTACATAAATCATGTGCAAATCCCTTTACATATCATACATCATGAAATTACATCAATGCATTTCAACATGATTATATTTTATGTATACTTAGAAGTGGCTGAGAAGCTCAGAACAATGATGACATAATGAGATGGTCTGCATCTAGGCACTCAGCTGAATAGCAATGACTGTCTGTACAATCATAAGATGATTGTTGGGGGTTTGGATGTAATATGCATGTGAAATCATGGTGCCATTCATGATAATTCATACATAAATAGGAAAATAAATAAAAACATATGTTCATGCTGCATGATATAGAGAGGGGACAGTAGTGTATTGGAAAAATAATTAAATAATATATTTTAAAGGGACAAAGCTGTAGACATTATTTTTCTTCAATAGTATGATTTGGAAACAATAAAACACATTATATACATGTTATATATATACCATCAGACTCTGAGGGAGCCACTTCCTCCTCCATCAATATCTGTAAAACATAATATGTTGTACACGTTAAAATCAAATATTATAACATGTGTTACTGGTGCTCAAGGACACACATCAATGTTGCATTAAAGAGATACTGAACCAAAGTTAGGAATTTCATAATTTTGATGGAGCATGCAAATTAATTAAAATATATAATTATCGATGATTAATAATTAAATGTGATTGTCTGTATTTTGAAAATCCGGAAAAAAGCAAAGTACATGGAACATTTAATGGTTCTCATGTGTGTATCGCTTGATGATTGTTGTCTACATTTATTCAAAATATCAACATGTGCTAGCCATGTTCTGAAGCACAAAGTTGTAGACTAAGAAGCTTTGAGATCTTAATATTAAAATAATAAAAACATATATATATATATATATATATATATAATTAGAGAAGAGTACATTATAAGTTTTATTTAAATGCAATGCTTCATCATAATCATGATCAGAATATTTCTGAAAAAGACACCTTTAATGACATATGAATGAGTCAATGGACTTACCAGAACCCTGCAAAGGCAGGTCTGAGTCAGTGCTGGATCCCTCGGAGTCTGTCACAATAGCTAGTCTATTAATGATATAAATAAATATTATGCATCACAATTTGTACATCAACTTCAAATATACATATTTGGTATTCCAAAATAAAATTATTCTAAACTATTTAAAATAATATATTTTGAAAAGTGAAGACTAGACCACTAATATGAAAAATAAATTAATTAGTTCATCAAGGCGAGGGGAAAGAAAATGATGTCTTTCACATATGTCCGGCTTCTTAACATATTAGACAGCCAATTCTTATCATATTAATCTATGGCATATCTACAAATAACTATTGGTCTCATTTGAAAAAGAATCCAGACAAACAACACTTTGAATAACATTTGGTGACAACTAGAGCATAATACATGTGGCACATATATACATTTGTGCAATGTACAGTAATCTGGTTTCTGACACAACACATATTGATCACAATGCAAGACATAAGATATATTTTAAACTATGTCATCATGGTGCTGTTAGAATTTGCTTATATATAAAGGTAGTCCAAGAGTGAAAGATGTGATTTAAATCAAAGTATTGTTTCATCGAAACAGTGTAGTGATTAATAAAGATATTGTTTATCTATAGATAAATTCAATACCAATATTTGAGAATGTCACTCTAAAATAATTGTCTATTCCATATGTTGATGTAATGAATCAGAGAGAGCATGCAATATCAATGAAATATATAATTTCCTCCTATCATCATACATATTTAATTATCCTTTTCTCTTAATGATAAGGAGAAAATAGCAAAGCATATGAGATGTATATATATATATATATATATATATATTCTGCACATGTGTAAAAATGTGTTAATGTTGTCTAAATGTAGTCACCAACTATCAAGCACTACCAGGTGCAGAATACAAAATGGACAAGACCGTAATATTACATTCAAATAAAGATGGCAAGAATCAGAGGAATATCTTCGAATACTAATAATTGAGATTTGGATTACAATGGAATTCAATCTCTGAATCGTGATCTTTTTAAATACAATTGAAATCGAATTAGAGGATACATGTTAATATAGATCAATGTGAATAGATTAGGCAATGTTATGTACAAATTTGTAAGCCAAAAGTAAAGTATAATGAGACATACCAGAATGGGACAAACCCGGGCTAGATGGTCCATCACCAACATCCATCTTTGTAAAATATTCAATTAGGATTGGATGTCATTAATACAAATCATAAACACACAAGGATGAACAGTGGCACTACTTAGACTTTTCCTCAAATAATAATAAGTCAATTTAGAGGTAAGAGTTAAATTGGTTCTACTGTATGTAGGAGGAAATGGTGCTTGTGCACAAATATAAACATGAACACCAAGGAAGAATGGTATGAAGGATACCAGACTACCCAAAGTATGCACTTACAGCACTCTAGGTCTGAACTAAAGGTTGGGATTCCTCAACAGGATATTAAAATATAACTTTTATTAGTATTAAAATTAAAAAACCAAAATTGTTTGGTTGATACACATACGATTAAAATGTGCTCCAGTGCCCAAATCTGTATAGTGAGTTTCACGTTAGATCAAAATTTATGATAATTCGGCCTGAATAAATTCACTAGTAATAGTGATCTAAATGGTTCAATAAATCAACTCGGTAAAGGTTACCATCATAGTATAAATCTGAATGATAAAGCTCATGTGCAGATTCTGATCAGGGTTGTGTAATCTCGATTTGATAAACTTATGCTATCATCATTCAGTATAGTGGGTGATAGCAAAGTAATGAATATTATATAATAAAAAGTGATTATCCACGAATAGGGATAGGAGTGAGTTAAATATTCACAAAAACGAGGGTTTAATCAGTTATACCCTGGGCTATATTTTAGCCTGTATAATTGTATAAATAGCAATGTGTGCGTGCTTGGTGCTACTATAATTTTCTGTATTTCATTAGGCATACATTCCTAGAAATGGGATATGTTTATAGTTACAGTAAACCTAATTCTATGTCGCCCAGACCTCAGATCAGGCCACTTATGTTCACTTGAAGTTCTATGGTAACTCAGCCCTGATTAGTCTATACAGCAATTGCTGCAAAGTTACTCTGGCTAATGTAAATCCTCCTTTATAAATTTAGGCATATGCTTCATAGAAAACTTCATCAGCCGCTATTCCGGCGCCTCCCAGATTATATTGATTGACAAATATCCCAAAGTTTATTCACAGTGCCAACAATTATTTTGGGCGGAGGATAGGGATTTCACGGATAGCAATTCCATTTTAGCTCTGTGACGCATATTCGGGAGAGTGCAAGAAAAAGCATTATTCCTATTTGATGTGTGACAAATCTAAATTCAGATGTCTACCATCATATTTAACGTCTGGTGGGAGATCTTCAAAGGTTTAATATATATATACACATTGCTTAAATATATACTCAAATATTAATATATTATATGAATTTTGATATTTACCTTTTTCAGCCTCTGTAGTTCATTCTCCCAGGTCACTGATTATAGCTGCACTCACCTCCGGGTTGGGAGTTTCAGAGCCAGCAGCTGGGGACTGTGAAGGGGCCAAGGAATCTTGCAGAAGCAAATCTGCGGGGAAAACGGAGATTGAGGAGAGTGCATAAGTCTCCTCATATGATTGTAGGAAAAGTTTCCGTGGGGGTTGATTCGGATTCCCACATCTCCAACAGACTTTTGCCCACTCCCTCATAAGGCAGACTTTACTGCGAAGCCGCAACCTCATATCCCTGAATCTCTGCATGATTTGATCTGTGGTCCTCTGGATGTCTTTCACCGAATTCACAGAAACGGTGATAGACACCCAGAGGGCACTCTTTATCGCTGGCTTTGTTGACCCCTTCTTAGTCCCAAACAGCTGCGGATAAAACTCCTCAACCGCGTTGACCAGTGCAGTACTTTCCGCCCGTGTGAACCTGGGAGACATCCTGTTGGTAGTTTTTAATATTATATATATGTGCATACAACAATATACCAACAGGACTTTTATATGGGGAAGTAAACATGAGATACACCATGTGACATAGTATCTGTACATCTGATTGAATAAAATACTGTAATTTTGTTAGCATGTCTGTGAGACCATACTGAGTCATGTCATGTTTGTGTGATGAACTCTGATTGGCCGTTACTTAATGGTTCATGGATTCTTATCTTTGTAACTTCCATACACATACCTCATGGGGCTGCTGTTACTACATTTGCCATGTAGAATAATTTAGAATTTATGAGAATGGTATGCGTACTGTATATATGTGATGCATATATAAAATATGGAATTTGTTAAATATGAATATATTTTGTTGACATTTAAACTAGATTGTTTGTACTCACAATAGTAAATATAATCCAGTCATATTAGTATATGTTTATGACTTATTTCAATGTTTTATATTGATCAGGTTCTTTAATAAAAGTTTACAAATATTTTAGATTCCAAAAATTAAACATTGTATATATTCTTTGTTTATTAAATTAATATCATGACTCATTATGAAGTGTTGACAGTGCTCTATTAAAATGTATTTACAATTCCAACAATGCACATCGATTGTGTGCTAGTGCGTGAAATTATATTTGACTTTACATAGATGCAAATCTTGTTCTGAAAGATAAGTTGACCACGCTATATTTCAATAATGGTGAAATGCGTAATTTGTATTTATAATGGACGTTACTTTGAGAAATATAAAGGGAATATTTTTAAATGGAAAATCAATGTATCTGTTCCTTAATTATAAAAAATCAAATAGAGCATGTATTTGTCTGAAATGCTCACCTATAATTTTATTTTCAAAGTGTCTTTTAATTGTTAACGACAGTGTGGATCAGGTCCGCAAGACCTCGCTAAATGCGGAGAGAAATATGCTCTCTGTATTTAACACGCCGCCCCCTGCTGATTCGCGGCCAATCAGCCGCCAGCAGGGAGGTTTCAATCAACCCGATCGTACTCGATCGGGTTGAATTCCGGCGATGTCTGTCTGCCTGCTCAGAGCAGGTGGACAGGTTATGGAGCAGCGGTCTTTAGAACGCTGCTTCATAACTGCTGTTTCTGGTGAGTCTGCAGGTTCGCCAGAAACACGGGGCATCAAGCTCCATTTGGAGCTTGATAGATATGCCCCAATGTGTTTACAATTCTTATTATTTTATTAGCAGCAGAGTATATAATGTATGAAATTACATTTTTCCTGTTTGTCTATGAATTATTATTTTGAAGCCACAACAAAATAAAATTTTCTTAGCTTTTAGCTATAATCTGATCTCCTAACTTTATCCCATTGTTTACATATACATACAAAATAATCAACCTACATTTTTTTTTTGTATTACCTTATATATTATATGCCCCACTGGGAGTGAAATATTGTATAATGGCTGTGTTTACACAGCTTTGCCTTAAGGACAAAAACATTATGAATAGGTGGAGATACCATAGGAGAAATAAAGTATTTGAAAAACAAAATTAAGGGTAACATAAATACTTGTATACACTTCAGCAGGTAAAGAGGATAAGTGTGAGAAATTATATGTTGAAATATCTATGAGTTAACTGTCCCTTCAAATGACTCCACTAGAGTGAAAAGTCATCAATATGGCGGACTAGCTCTGTCTAAATGTGAAAAAATAAACTTAGCTATCATGTTTTCTTTAAAGTTAATTTAATCTTCCTAGGTTACCTTGCAAATAATGAGACCATAAGAACTAAGCCATTTTTATTTTAAGAATATGTTTTTTGAAAAAAATGATAGATATTAGAATGTGAATATAAAATTAAACTACACTGTCACTTTACTCCAACAAGTTCACCCTACACATTTCTTAAAAGTGACATGACCAAAGTTGTTTTGTAGACTTATATACTGCATAACCTTGTCATTAACATTTTAGGATTTGTACATCTCTAAATAACACAACCAAAAATTAGATGGAGGTATCTAACTCCTTCTTCACTTTTCTAAGATACAAGTTTTTAACACTCATTATCTGCTTCTAATATTAGAAGGATGTATTTCTTATTATTTTACATGGATAAAGAATATGTATGTATATATATATATATATATATATATATATATATATATATATATATATATATATATATATATATATATATATATATATATATATTAAATAAATTAAATAAATTGTACATAGTTTTCATCCCTTTCCCTAACACTACCTATTTCCTAATATGTTTATAGCAATAGCTTACTAAGCATATGTAACCTCTTTTGTGTTATGTTCTAACAATCAAGTGTTAAGCTGAGTCACATACATTGTGCAGACTTAACCTCTGATGTATGAGTTTGGCAATGTTATGTGCTTCATAGTATCACTTTATCTGCTATCTGTGGCATGTATCCCTTTCAGACTATCTACAATCTAATAATGTCTAAACTAAATAATACATTGAAACTAATTGTATGCCATATGATGGATCATTGTGCAAAATCCCCCCCCCCCACCTCACAGTCTCAGTCCATACATTGGCCTCTAGTTATCAAGCCGTCAACCTCAAATATGCTGGAATTCCGCAGCGTATTTGTGGCGAGGCTGATTTGCCTAAGTTATCAAGCCCTACACACCGGCAAAAGTAGAATTTTGTGACGTAAGCTTCGATCTGCCGGACTCAGTCCAACACAGATCAATTCTTACGTCACTCCAGATGTTCCGAACGCAAGTTCGGTACAATCTGACTACTTTTGGAAGTTATCAAATGACTATCAGGTACGCTCGGCACTTTTCCGGCCCAGCGTAAATGGTTTTAAATCCGCTGCCCTGGAGGCGGCGGATACCATAGGAATCAATAGGAGTCTGACCATAGCGAAAGTTCATGTTCACTGCTGCCCGACATCCCATTGATTCCTATGGGAGATGTCTGCACCTAACACCCTAACATGTACCCTGAGTCTAAACACCCCTAATATGCCCCCCTACACTGCTGCCACCTACATTATACTTATTAACCCCTAATCTGCCCCCCTACACCGCCGCCACCTATATTAAACATGTTAACCCCTAAACCGCTGCTCCCGGAGCCCACCGTCACTCTAATAAACTTATTAACCCCTAAACCGCAGCACCCGGGCCCCACCACAACAATAATAAATATGTTAACCCCTAAACCACCGCTCCCGGACCCCGTTGCAACTATAATTATTATGTTAACCCCTAAACCGCCGTTCCCCGACCCCACCACCACCTACATAATACCTATTAACTCCTATCCTGCCCCCCTATACCGCCGCCACCTATAATAAATTTATTAAACCCTATCCTGCTGATCCCGTACCCCGCCGCACTAAATAAATTGTTTAACCCCTAAACCGTCACTCCCAGACCCCGCCGCCACCTATATTAAACTTATTAACCCCTAATCTGCCCCCCCTACACCGTCGCCACCTATAATAAATTTATTAACCCCTATCCTGCCCCACTATAATTCCGCCATCTATATTAAACTAATTAACCCCTAAACCTAAGTCTAATCCTAACACCCCCCTAACTTAAATATTATTTTAATAAATCTAAATAAAAATTACTCTTATTAACTAAATTATTCCTATTTAAAACTAAATACTTACTTGTAAAATAAACCCTAAGATAGCTACTATATAACTAATAATTATATTGTATCTATTTTAGGATTTATTTTTATTTTACAGGCAAATTTAAATTTATTTTAACTAGGTACAATAGCTATTAAATAGTTATTAACTATTTAAAAGCTAACTAGATAAAATAAAGACAAATTTACCTGTAAAATAAAAACTAACCTAAGTTACAATTACACCTAACACTACACTATCATTAAATAAATTATTCCTATTTAAAACTAAATACTTACCTGTAAAATAAACAATAAGATAGCTATAATATAACTAATAGTTACATTGTAGCTATTTTAAGATTTATTTTTATTTTACAGGCAACTTTGTATTTATTTTAACTAGGTACAATAGCTATTAAATAGTTTTTAACTATTTAATAACTACCTAGCTAAAATAAATCCAAAATTACCTGTAAAATAAATCCTAACCTAAGTTACAATTAAACCTAACACTACACTATAATTAAATAAATTAAATTAATTAACTACAAGTAGCTACAATTAAATACAATTAATAAACTAACTAAAGTAAAAAAAAAGAAACACTAAATTACAGAAAATAAAAAAAGATTACAAGAATTTTAAACTAATTACACCTAATCTAAGCCCCCTAATAAAATAGAAAAAACCCAAAATAATAAAAGTCCCTACCCTATACTACATTACAAAGTAACCAGCTCTTTTAACAGCCCTTAAAATGGCTTTTTGTGGGACATGCCCCAAAGTAATCAGCTGTTTTGCCTGTAAAAAAAATACAACCCCCCCAACATTAAAACCCACCACCCACATACCCACCCAAACCCCCCTTAAATAAACCTAACACTGCCCCCCTGAAGATCTCCCTACCTTGAGTCGTGTTCACCCAGCCAGGCCGAAGTCTTCATCCAAGGGGCGCTGAAGAGGTCTTCCATCCAATAGAAGTCTTCATCCAGGTGGCGCCTTCAATCTTCATCCATCCGGAGTGGAGCGGAGCCATCTTCAAAGCAGCCAACGCGGATCCATCCTTCTTCACCGACGCCTTCTTGCCGAATGAATATTCCTTTAAGTGATGTCATCCAAGATGGTGTCCCTCGAATTCTGATTCTAATCAGCCAATCAGATTTAAGTTCAATCCGATTAGCTGATCAGTAAATCAGCCAATCAGATTGAGCTTGCATTCTATTGGCTGATCGGAACAGCCAATAGAATGCAAGCACAATCTGATTGGCTGATTGAATCAGCCAATCAGATTTTTCCTACATTAATTCCGATTGGCTGATAGAATCCTATCAGCCAATCGGAATTCGAGGGACGCCATCTTGGATGACGTCACTTAAAGGAATATTCATTCGGCGAGTAGGCGTCGGTGAAGATGGATGGATCGGCTTCGGCTGCTTTAAAGATGGCTCCGCTCCGGATGGATGAAGATTGAAGACAACGCCTGGATGAAGACTTGTATTGTAGGGGAAAGCCTCTTCAGCACAACTTGGATGAAGACTTCTATCGGATGGAAGACATCTTCAGCGCCCCTTGGATGAAGACTTCGGCCCGGCTGGGTGAACACGACTCAAGGTAGGGAGATCTTCAGGGGGGTAGTGTTAGGTTTATTTAAGGGGGTTTGGGTGGGTTAGAGTAGGGGTATGTGGGTGGTGGGTTTTAATGTTGGGGGGTTGTATTTTTTTTTACAGGCAAAAGAGCTGATTACTTTGGGGCATGCCCCGCAAAAAGCCCTTTTAAGGGCTGGTAAAAGAGCTGGTTACTTTGTAATGTAGTATAGGGTAGGGACTTTTATCATTTTTTATTTTTTTAATTTTATTAGGGGGCTTAGATTAGGTGTAATTAGTTTAAAATTCTTGTAATTTTTTTTTATTTTCTGTAATTTAGTGTTTCTTTTTTTGTTCTTTAGTTAGTTTATTTAATTGTAGCTACTTGTAGTTAATTAATTTAATTTATTTAATGATAGTGTAGTGTTAGTTTTAATTGTAACTTAGATTAGGATTTATTTGACAGGTAATTTTGGATTTATTTTAGCTAGGTAGTTATTAAATATTTAATAACTATTTAATAGCTATTGTACCTAGTTAAAATAAATACAAAGATGCCTGTAAAATAAAAATAAATCCTAAGATAGCTACAATGTAACTATTAGTTATATTGTAGCTATCTTAGGGTTTATTTTACAGGTAAGTATTTAGTTTTAAATAGGAATAATTTATTTAATGATAGTGTAGTGTTGGGTGTAATTGTAACTTAGGTTAGTTTTTATTTTACAGGTAATTTTTTCTTTATTTTATCTAGGTAGCTATTAAATAGTTAATAACTATTTAATAGCTATTGTACCTAGTTAAAATAAATTTAAATTTGCCTGTAAAATAAAAATAAATCCTAAAATAGATACAATATAATTATTAGTTATATTGTAGCTATCTTAGGGTTTATTTTATAGGTAAGTATTTAGTTTTAAATAGGATTAATTTAGTTAATAAGAGTAATTTTTATTTAGATTTATTAAAATAATATTTAAGTTAGGGGGGTGTTAGGGTTAGTGTTAGACTTAGGTTTTGGGGTTAATTAGTTTAATAAAGGTGGCGGCGGGGTCCGGGAGCGGCGGTTTAGGGGTTAAACAATTTATTTAGTTGCAGCGGGGAACGGGATCCGCAGGATAGGGGTTAATACATTTATTATAGGTGGCGGCGGTATAGGGGGGGCAGGATAGGGGTTAATAGGTATTATGTAGGTGGCGACGGGATCCGGGAGTGGCGGTTTAGGGGTTAACATATTTATTATAGTTGCGGCGGGGTCTGGGAGCGGCGGTTTAGTGGTTAATAAGTTTATTAGAGTGGCGGTGGTGTCTAGGAGCGACAGTTTAGGGGTTAATAACTTTATTTAGTTGCAGGGGGCTCCGGGGGCGGCGGTATAGGGGGTAGAACAGTATAGTATAGTGTGAGTGCTTAGTGATAGCTTATCAATAAAGCTGTAAAAAAGCCGAAGAGCAGTGAGATCGGATGAGTGATAACTATCATAGTCTGCTGCTCATCGCCCCATACTTGGTGCGTGGCTTTTTGACAGCTTTTTTGATAACTTGGCAAATGTATTCAGGTCTGCGGGGGCGATGTGAGGTGAGCTTAGGCAAGTGTATTGTGGCCGGCGAAGGCAGGTACGTACGGAGCTTGATAACTAGAGGCCATTGTGTCTACTTACCATCTGATGTTGTCTTTAAAAATCAGGTGGCAAAGTCATTACAGGAGCCAATGCCAGAATCCTGTGATGTATAAATTACCTATGATAATAAAATATAATTTTATTTTTGCTATTATCATTTCTTGAACATTCCTCGCACAATTCTACTTTTATTTTCTTAAAAGTCTCACATATTCACAATGCTCCTATATAACTTATAGTATTTACTGTCTGAAGTGGCGGTTGATGATGTTGGCTCTGACATTGACCCCCTCATTCCCAGAATGGCCCCTCTAGAACTGGGTTGTCCTCCTCATCTTGGAGGAGGTCTCGGGTGCCTGGACAGCCTGCAGCATCCTAACCTGCTGGGCTATATTATGCAGGATGCTGCAGGCTATAACAATCTTCAACACCTTACTAGGACTCTATTATCCAGGCATCATAACCGCATTTTGAGGAGCCCAAACATCCACTCCACTATAGCCCTGGTTCGCTTGTGCGCCTGATTGTAGTGCACCTGGGCGTCGTCTGTGGGGTTATGTATAGGCGTAATGAGCCAAGGCCGGCTCATGTAACCCAAATCACCTATAAATAATGAACATGACAAAATGTCAATATTACAAATATCTTAAAAATTATGATATGAAAATACATTTAAATACAATGTATTTGTGTATACGAAAATCGCCTGAACTAGACATTTGCGGAAATTGACAAATAAATGGTTAAATTGCATCCTATAGCTGCCCATTTAAGCTATGACCTGCTACATATCTGTTTGTTTCTTAAACTAAGAAGATATACAGAGGGCGACTCCTAGTGTGGAATTAGTAAGCAGAGTGTGAACCCACCAGCTTTACCCTTCAGAGATATACTCACAAAGTATAGAGCACACTGTAGTGCTAATGAAGCAAGCTGGGTATATTAAAAGTGGCCCAGCGCACATACCACTCCGGTGAAAGA
This sequence comes from Bombina bombina, assembly GCF_027579735.1. Classification (NCBI taxonomy): domain Eukaryota; kingdom Metazoa; phylum Chordata; class Amphibia; order Anura; family Bombinatoridae; genus Bombina; species Bombina bombina. The sequence continues at coordinate 151,855,493 of NC_069505.1, forward strand.
TGGTCCAATGTATTCAGAAGGTTCAGATAAAAAATTCAGGAGACTCCAGATATATATAAAAAACACTTTATATAAAAATATAACAGTGTACAATAAAAAATCAGTAGAATTCGCTACGCGTTTCTCAGAGCTACCACTCTGTTTCCTCAGGCAAGTTATACTGATCTAAAACTGAAGTCTCCTATTTATACATCCTCAAATAAATTAAAACATTGGTCACACCCAATTTACCAATTACTTATGCAAATGTTGCTATGGTGACCTTCACAATACAAACTGACTTTTCTTGATACCAGTATGTGAATATATAACTCATTGTATGCATAGATCTACTTTAACATATACAGCTAGTATCAAAACAAGTATATATCAGATATTACAATATATCTCATAAACATTTCGGAAGAAAACATATATAGTATGCACAATAGTGTTTCAGCAAAAAAACAAATACAGCACTCATATAGTTGGTTCATTAAATTTTCAGCAATCTCTCTTTATGAAAGTGAATGCACTATTTATTTCTATTTTATATGGTTAATAACTTCTTTATTTCATGAGGATTTCTTTCCTCCCCTTTGTTCATAGTAGAAAGTCTAATTTATTTATTAATTAAAAGCATTAGCTAGTTTGTTTATATCATATATAAAGCTGTCAGCTTGTGGGTGTGTGTCATTAGCCTATCTCACACTTCCATATGTGTGGGTAATGGCTAGTGGGCGTGTATCATTTATCGCCGGTCTTTAAATACAATTCCTCAACTTTCTTCCTAATATATTCTTACCCCTTTTGACATGATCTCCTACAATAAACTGTTTAAATGTTATCTGAATTGTTGTATTGTGCATATCATAAGCTGATTTTATGAAGGGCTATGTCTATTTGTTTAAAGCTCCCTCTCTGATTTCACAATGTCCAATGTGTAGGTGATAATCCGTGGGCGTGTAGCATAAACCAATCACGCGTCACTATGTGTGTGAATCCCAGCTTATAGGCGTGTGTTTTCTATCGTTAAAAAAAAAAAAAAAAAAATAAATCAACTATTGTCTATTTATTTTTTTGGGATATGAACTGCTTTGCTATTATGATATATTTATATATAACCCTATGGCTATGTTCGAGATAGCATCAGCCAATTTGTGTAGCCCTTTGGTATTACTGCTCTGTGAAAGCATATCCTATCCTCACAGTATTCGTCAATTTTTACTGAATCATAACATTCAAAATAATGCCAGTCTCGTAATCATTGCGCTTCAATCGAATAGATGCATATACTCATATATTTTTATATATTGGTAACCTGTATAATGTATATAAATAAAACTATATATATATAAAAAAATATGAATTATAGTCTTCCATTTTTTGTGTGTGCTTTCTGTGCCCTAGTGAATAAATTAATAAATTGTTCTATATGAAAAGACATGTGAAAAAACATATAGAGGAAAATTATGGTTACTATATGCTATAAATAGTGATAATTAGTGAATTCTATGTGTGACTAGTGTTAAGTACTCTAACTATATCTTATTTTATGTAAATAAATATATATAAATAGATGTGCTATTATAAAAACCTATGTGACTAGAGTAATAATATATAAATAATATAACTATAATAATATTATGTGTATGACCATGAATATATCAATTCCTATGTGACTCATATGATTAAATGTGTATAGTGTGACAATGTTAAGTGTTTATAATTAATATAATAAATACTCTATGTGTATGAATATAGACAAATTGTATGTTTATAGTATTCTAAATATACATATCTCCATTAATGTGATTAAATGTGTTTTATAGTGATATGATGCTTGAATGATTGTAAGATGGATAGTAAATACTGAATATATTTTCAAGATGAAACATTACTGGTATATTAAGATATTTACTGGGTGGTGACCTCAGGTGATCTATACTTACATTCCTTCTAAATAATATATATCAATATCAATGAGGATATGATCCATTATATACACATTAATATTAAGTGCACTACTAATGTGAGAGAACAGATATGAAGCTTGTATAACAGAACCCTTAAATTAAAAGATAGAATGAACTGAATGTTTGTACTGGATTGATCTAAAAGGCTGCTGTATCAATTACTTCATTGAGGCCTTCTGGATGTAAAGATGAAAATCTATAGATCCAGAAGGTCTCCCTTTGACGAAGTTTAATCATTCTATTTTGGGAATTACTAGCAGTCACTACCTCGAGTGGGGTTATCTTCATAAGGCATTTGTTAGTGCCATGTGATGCTGTATGATGTCTAGAAGTACTGTATTTATCTAATCCTTTCACAATGCATCTGAGATGTTCAGACCATCTCTGTCTTATCATCCTGCAGGTGCGGCCTATATAATGTAGGCCACAGATGCAGGTGATACAATAGACCACATAAGTAGAACTGCATGTTATTTTTTGTGTTAATGTAAAAGTTTCCCCTGTGTTATTTACTTTGATACTCTTTTGTCCATTGATGGTATATTTACACATACTGCATCTATTTTTGTGACATCTGAAAAAGCCTATTTTTGCACCTTGAGTGCTATCTTGTATGTTTCCTCTATTGAATGGTGCATTTGTTTCCCTTTTGCACATCACTATCTTACTAGGTGCAAGTTTTTCCTTTATTGTTGGGGCTCTCCTAAAAGTGCATATTGGTTTCTCCCCTAAAATGGATCGCAGAACAGGGTCTTTCTTTAATAGTGTCCAATGTTTAGATAAGATCTTTCTAATCTCCCTATGGTTGTCGTTATATCTCGTAATGAATGTTGATTCATATCCTGAATCAAATGTAGATTCTTTCTTCTTTTTACTAGTGAATAATTCATGCCTATTTTGGGCACGTGCCCTATGGTAACTATGTTCAATGAGAGATGCAGGGTAATGTTTTTCTTTAAAACGATCTATGAGGGTCTGGCTTTGGATATCAAATGTATTGATATCTGTACAATTTCTTCGAATTCTTCGAAACTGACTGTATGGTATGTTTATTTTCCAACTGGAGTAATGGTTACTGTGATAGTCTAGTAAATTGTTGCTATCGACTGTTTTGAAAAAAGTGCATGATTCCACCTTATCATCTATGCCCCACATTAGGGAAACATCCAAAAAATCAATTTTATCTATTTGTACGTTCCATGTGAACTTAATCCCCATATTATTCATATTTAATTCATTCTGAAAGGCTGTCAGAGAATCCAATGGACCCTTCCATAAAAAAAGCAGATCATCTATATAACGGCCATAGAAGACCAGATTTTGCTCCCAGTTAGAATCATAGATGTAAATTGATTCAAAATAACCCATGAATAGGTTTGCGAAACTGGGAGCAAATCTGGTCCCCATGGCCGTCCCTTTAATTTGTATATAAAAGTTATCTAAAAACTGAAAATAATTATGGGTCAAAATAAAATTGATGAGTTCTAATATGTAATTTTTTTGAAGGTCCGACATATATATGTCTTCACTTAGAAAATAATCTATTGATTTTAACCCTATGTTATGTGCAATATTTGAATAAAGCGAAGTGACATCACAAGAGACCCAATACAAATTTTCTTCTTTTTTGATGTTAGAAAGTTTGATTAATAGATCAGTAGTGTCTCTAATGTAGGACCTCAGTTGTGATACATATTTTTGAAGATAAAAATCAATATAAGAAGATAGATTGTCAGTGATACTATTCATTCCTGCAATGATAGGCCTACCGGGTGGGTTATTTAGTTGTTTATGTATTTTGGGTAGGTGATAATAATAAGGTATGTTCGGACTTTTGGGAATCAAATATGTTTTTTCTTTTTTATTCAAAATGCCATTTGTATGTCCAAAATTAATCAATGTTATTAACTCTTTTGAAAAGTTGTCTGTGGGATCTTTTTCTAATTTATTATAATATTCTTTGTCAAGAACTATTCTGTATGCTTCATTGATATAATCCAGGTAGTTTTGGATCACTATCCCCCCGCCTTTGTCCGCCTGGCGGATGACTATGTTCTTATCTCTAGTAAGTTCCAAAAGGGCTTTCTTTTCATTGGGCCAAATATTACTATGATTGCTGTTGCGGATGGGAAGTTTTTCCAAATCTTCTAACACTAGACTTTGAAAAATATCAAGATATGCTGTATCCTCTCCTTTTGGATTGAATGAAGATGGTGGTGCAAAATTTGTGTGAATCACTCCCTCAAAAAGTTGTTCTGATAGATCTTCAGGATCAACATATATTACTGTAGTATTCCTACATGTTGGCATGTTATCTGTGAGAATGGGGATACCTATATTTCTATTTGTTTGAAGTGATTTTTTTGCAAAATATCGTTGTAATGATAACTTTCTCGTGAATTTATTTAAATCCACATATATTTCAAACATCCTATGTGGATTTGAGGGGCAAAAACTTAAACCCTTACCCAAAATTCTTATTTGGTCATTAGTGAGAATTTTGTCGGATATATACAAATTAAAGGGACGGCCATGGGGACCAGATTTGCTCCCAGTTTCGCAAACCTATTCATGGGTTATTTTGAATCAATTTACATCTATGATTCTAACTGGGAGCAAAATCTGGTCTTCTATGGCCGTTATATAGATGATCTGCTTTTTTTATGGAAGGGTCCATTGGATTCTCTGACAGCCTTTCAGAATGAATTAAATATGAATAATATGGGGATTAAGTTCACATGGAACGTACAAATAGATAAAATTGATTTTTTGGATGTTTCCCTAATGTGGGGCATAGATGATAAGGTGGAATCATGCACTTTTTTCAAAACAGTCGATAGCAACAATTTACTAGACTATCACAGTAACCATTACTCCAGTTGGAAAATAAACATACCATACAGTCAGTTTCGAAGAATTCGAAGAAATTGTACAGATATCAATACATTTGATATCCAAAGCCAGACCCTCATAGATCGTTTTAAAGAAAAACATTACCCTGCATCTCTCATTGAACATAGTTACCATAGGGCACGTGCCCAAAATAGGCATGAATTATTCACTAGTAAAAAGAAGAAAGAATCTACATTTGATTCAGGATATGAATCAACATTCATTACGAGATATAACGACAACCATAGGGAGATTAGAAAGATCTTATCTAAACATTGGACACTATTAAAGAAAGACCCTGTTCTGCGATCCATTTTAGGGGAGAAACCAATATGCACTTTTAGGAGAGCCCCAACAATAAAGGAAAAACTTGCACCTAGTAAGATAGTGATGTGCAAAAGGGAAACAAATGCACCATTCAATAGAGGAAACATACAAGATAGCACTCAAGGTGCAAAAATAGGCTTTTTCAGATGTCACAAAAATAGATGCAGTATGTGTAAATATACCATCAATGGACAAAAGAGTATCAAAGTAAATAACACAGGGGAAACTTTTACATTAACACAAAAAATAACATGCAGTTCTACTTATGTGGTCTATTGTATCACCTGCATCTGTGGCCTACATTATATAGGCCGCACCTGCAGGATGGTAAGACAGAGATGGTCTGAACATCTCAGATGCATTGTGAAAGGATTAGATAAATACAGTACTTCTAGACATCATACAGCATCACATGGCACTAACAAATGCCTTATGAAGATAACCCCACTCGAGGTAGTGACTGCTAGTAATTCCCAAAATAGAATGATTAAACTTCGTCAAAGGGAGACCTTCTGGATCTATAGATTTTCATCTTTACATCCAGAAGGCCTCAATGAAGTAATTGATACAGCAGCCTTTTAGATCAATCCAGTACAAACATTCAGTTCATTCTATCTTTTAATTTAAGGGTTCTGTTATACAAGCTTCATATCTGTTCTCTCACATTAGTAGTGCACTTAATATTAATGTGTATATAATGGATCATATCCTCATTGATATTGATATATATTATTTAGAAGGAATGTAAGTATAGATCACCTGAGGTCACCACCCAGTAAATATCTTAATATACCAGTAATGTTTCATCTTGAAAATATATTCAGTATTTACTATCCATCTTACAATCATTCAAGCATCATATCACTATAAAACACATTTAATCACATTAATGGAGATATGTATATTTAGAATACTATAAACATACAATTTGTCTATATTCATACACATAGAGTATTTATTATATTAATTATAAACACTTAACATTGTCACACTATACACATTTAATCATATGAGTCACATAGGAATTGATATATTCATGGTCATACACATAATATTATTATAGTTATATTATTTATATATTATTACTCTAGTCACATAGGTTTTTATAATAGCACATCTATTTATATATATTTATTTACATAAAATAAGATATAGTTAGAGTACTTAACACTAGTCACACATAGAATTCACTAATTATCACTATTTATAGCATATAGTAACCATAATTTTCCTCTATATGTTTTTTCACATGTCTTTTCATATAGAACAATTTATTAATTTATTCACTAGGGCACAGAAAGCACACACAAAAAATGGAAGACTATAATTCATATTTTTTTATATATATATAGTTTTATTTATATACATTATACAGGTTACCAATATATAAAAATATATGAGTATATGCATCTATTCGATTGAAGCGCAATGATTACGAGACTGGCATTATTTTGAATGTTATGATTCAGTAAAAATTGACGAATACTGTGAGGATAGGATATGCTTTCACAGAGCAGTAATACCAAAGGGCTACACAAATTGGCTGATGCTATCTCGAACATAGCCATAGGGTTATATATAAATATATCATAATAGCAAAGCAGTTCATATCCCAAAAAAATAAATAGACAATAGTTGATTTTTTTTTTTTTTTTTTTTTTAACGATAGAAAACACACGCCTATAAGCTGGGATTCACACACATAGTGACGCGTGATTGGTTTATGCTACACGCCCACGGATTATCACCTACACATTGGACATTGTGAAATCAGAGAGGGAGCTTTAAACAAATAGACATAGCCCTTCATAAAATCAGCTTATGATATGCACAATACAACAATTCAGATAACATTTAAACAGTTTATTGTAGGAGATCATGTCAAAAGGGGTAAGAATATATTAGGAAGAAAGTTGAGGAATTGTATTTAAAGACCGGCGATAAATGATACACGCCCACTAGCCATTACCCACACATATGGAAGTGTGAGATAGGCTAATGACACACACCCACAAGCTGACAGCTTTATATATGATATAAACAAACTAGCTAATGCTTTTAATTAATAAATAAATTAGACTTTCTACTATGAACAAAGGGGAGGAAAGAAATCCTCATGAAATAAAGAAGTTATTAACCATATAAAATAGAAATAAATAGTGCATTCACTTTCATAAAGAGAGATTGCTGAAAATTTAATGAACCAACTATATGAGTGCTGTATTTGTTTTTTTGCTGAAACACTATTGTGCATACTATATATGTTTTCTTCCGAAATGTTTATGAGATATATTGTAATATCTGATATATACTTGTTTTGATACTAGCTGTATATGTTAAAGTAGATCTATGCATACAATGAGTTATATATTCACATACTGGTATCAAGAAAAGTCAGTTTGTATTGTGAAGGTCACCATAGCAACATTTGCATAAGTAATTGGTAAATTGGGTGTGACCAATGTTTTAATTTATTTGAGGATGTATAAATAGGAGACTTCAGTTTTAGATCAGTATAACTTGCCTGAGGAAACAGAGTGGTAGCTCTGAGAAACGCGTAGCGAATTCTACTGATTTTTTATTGTACACTGTTATATTTTTATATAAAGTGTTTTTTATATATATCTGGAGTCTCCTGAATTTTTTATCTGAACCTTCTGAATACATTGGACCATCTTTCACCGGAGTGGTATGTGCGCTGGGCCACTTTTAATATACCCAGCTTGCTTCATTAGCACTACAGTGTGCTCTATACTTTGTGAGTATATCTCTGAAGGGTAAAGCTGGTGGGTTCACACTCTGCTTACTAATTCCACACTAGGAGTCGCCCTCTGTATATCTTCTTACTTTTCAGATGATTTTGGAAATCTACTAAGAGGAGCTGCCCTAGCATTCTAATGCACAGTCAACTGGGACACTGATAAGTTTCCAGACTGCTTATCTAGGCATTATCTTTGCCTTCACTACATGTGAGTACAAAATCTATATCTCATTCTATTTATCCTTATATATACTGGCTACACTAGGAGGCGCCCTTTCTTTTTTTGTTTCATGTTTCTTAAACTAGACATTTGCTGAAAGAGACAAATAAATGTTTAAATTGCATCCTATATCTGCACATTTAAGCTATGATCTGCTACATATGCATTTTTTTTGCTAAAACTAGACATTTGCTGAAAGAGACAAATAAATGGTTAAATCACATCCTATAGCTGCACATTTAAGCAATGACCCGCTACATATCTGTTTGGAGCTAAAACTAGACATTTGCTGAAATAGATAAATAAATGGTTAAAACGCATCCTATGGGGCATATCTATCAAGCTCCAGATAGAGCTTGAGGCCCCGTGTTTCTGGCGAGCCTGCAGGCTCGCCAGAAACACCAGTTATGAAGCAGCGGTCTAAAGACTGCTGCTCCAAAACCTGTCCGCCTGCTCTGAGCAGGCGGACAGATATCGCTGCAATTCAACCCAACCGAGTACGATCCGGTTGATTGACACCCCCCTGTGAGCTGCTGATGCAATGCTGAATACGGAGAGCATATTGCTCTCCGTATTCAGGGAGGTCTGGCAGACCTGATCCGCACTGTCGGATCAGGTCCGCCAAACTTTGATAAATAGAGGTCTTTATCTGCACATTTAAGCTATGACCTGCTACATATCTGTTTGGAGCTAAAACTAGACATTTGCTGAAAGAGACAAATAAATGGTTAAAGCGCATCCTATAGCTGCACATTTAAGCTATGACCTGCTACATATCTGTTTGGAGCTAAAACTAGACATTTGCTGAAAGAGACAAATAAATGGTTAAACATCATCCTATAGCTGCCCATCTAAGCTAGGACCTGCTACATATCTGTTTGTTTCTAAATCTAGACATTTTTCTGAAAGAGAGAAATAAATGGTTAAAATGCATCCTATAGCTGCACATTTAAGCTATGACCTGCTACATATCTGTTTGGAGCTAAAACTAGACATTTTCTGAAAGAGACAAATACTGGGTTAAACATCATCCTATAGCTGTACATTTAAGCTATGACCTGCTACATATCTGTTTTTTGCTAAAACTAGACATTTGCTGAAAGAGACACATAAATGGTTAAATATCATCCTATAGCTGCAAATTTTGCACATTACACAAACACAACTGTTTTTGAACATTACAGTTGCAATTGTCTAACTTCTGAACCGTGCTGTGCACAAGTACTCAACAACGAGCAACCCATGGGGAAACTGTCTGTCCTCAAACTGCTGCCAGAGTGAGCACTGCCTGAGGATACGGGCATCATGACAAGCCCCCTTAAAATTCTTGCACACCTGCTTATTCTGCATCCGTGAGTCGCAAACGAACTGCACATTGAGACTATGAAAATGTTTTTGTCGATTTCGGAAGAGCCGATCTTCAGCTGGAGCATGCAGCTTAATGTGGGTGCAATCTATTGCTCCCAAGACATTGAGCTATTGCATAGAATTCCCTCTTGATGCACCTCCAATCAACATAATTTTGAGGGAATCCTATGTAAAGCTTATAAACTCGTACCATGGCATTCAGAAACTTGTCAAAAACCACAGAGAAGGTACCCTGGGACAACCCATGCATGTATCCATCTGAGGAATGAAAATTTCCAGAGGCCAGGACATGTATGCAGCATAGCACCTTGGTTATGCCAGGGATTGCAGTCTGCATACATTTACGTGGCTCCATATGAGGTTTAAGTACTTTGCAAAGGCTCATGAGTTGCTCTCGATTGAGCCTATACTTGTTAAAAACCTTTAAGTTGCTCATGTTCTCAAAAGTGGGCCTCACCCTTTCAACATGAGGACCTATGATCAGACGTTCCCCACGCCTCTCTTGGAGATGCTGAGCCTACCTGACTCGGTTGTACATAATTTGTACAACAGCACCTGCACAAGCTAACTGAGAATCATCCATATTTTCAAACCCAAGCAACACAAAGCCAAAAAGCAGAGCAAATGCACAAGGAGTAACAAGGTATGCAAAAACACAAAAGCAATTTGATACAATGTCGATCACCAGGGACACTTTGGCCATGTTGTTTGGGGGATTTGTAGTGCAAAATGTCCAATGGTAGCGTGTTCGTAATGTTTTCACCAATAAATCGTAATGTGAAAATGTAAAATGTAACATATTCAGTGCATCTTAGTAATGTTTGTTCATATGCGTAACAAATACTTAGACCTAGATTTGGAGTTTGGCGTTAGCCGTGAAAACCAGCGTTAGAGGCTCCTAACGCTGGTTTTAGGCTACCGCCGGTATTTGGAGTCACTCAAAATAGGGTTTAACGCTCACTTTTCAGCCGCGACTTTTCCATACCGCAGATCCCCTTACGTCAATTGCGTATCCTATCTTTTCAATGGGATTTTTCTAACTCCGGTATTTAGAGTCGTTTCTGAAGTGAGCGTTAGACATCTAACGACAAAACTCCAGCCGCAGGAAAAAAGTCAGTAGTTAAGAGCTTTCTGGGCTAACGCCGGTTTATAAAGCTCTTAACTACTGTACTCTAAAGTACACTAAGACCCATAAACTACCTATGTACCCCTAAACCGAGGTCCCCCCACATCGCCGACACTCGAATAATTTTTTTTAACCCCTAATCTGCCGACCGCCACCTACGTTATCCTTATGTACCCCTAATCTGCTCCCCCTAACACCACCGACCCCTGTATTATATTTATTAACCCCTAATCTGCCCCCCTCAATGTCGCCTCCATCTGCCTACACTTATTAACCCCTAATCTGCCGACCGCAAAGCGCCGCCACCTACGTTATCTTTATGTACCCCTAATCTGCTGCCCCTAACACCGCCGACCCCTATATTATATTTATTAACCCCTAATCTGCCCCCCTCAACGTCGCCTCCACCTGCCTACACTTTTTAACCCCTAATCTGCCGACCGGACCTGAGCGCTACTATAATAAAGTTATTAACCCCTAATTCGCCTCACTAACCCTATAATAAATAGTATTAACCCCTAATCTGCCCTCCCTAACATCGCCGACACCTAACTTCAATTATTAACCCCTAATCTGCCGACTGGAGCTCACCGCTACTCTAATAAATGTATTAACCCCTAAAGCTAAGTCTAACCCTTACACTCACACCCCCGTAAATTAAATATAATTTACATCTAACGAAATTAATTAACTCTTATTAAATAAATTATTCCTATTTAAAGATAAATACTTACCTGTAAAATAAATCCTAATATAGCTACAATATAAATTATAATTATATTATAGCTATTTTAGGATTTATATTTATTTTACAGGTAACTTTGTATTTATTTTAACCAGGTACAATAGCTATTAAATAGTTAAGAACTATTTAATAGCTAAAATAGTTAAAATAATTACAAAATTACCTGTAAAATAAATACTAACCTAAGTTACAATTAAACCTAACACTACACTATCAATAAATTAATTAAATAAACTACCTACAATTACCTACAATTAACCTAACACTACACTATCAATAAATTAATTAAATACAATTCCTACAAATAAATACAATTAAATAAACTAGCTAAAGTACAAAAAATAAAAAAGAACTAAGTTACAAAAAATAAAAAAATATTTACAAACATAAGAAAAATAATACAACAATTTTAAACTAATTACACCTACTCTAAGCCTCCTAATAAAATAACAAAGCCCCCCAAAATAAAAAATGCCCTACCCTATTCTAAATTACTAAAGATCAAAGCTCTTTAACCTTACCAGCCCTGAACAGGGCCCTTTGCGGGGCATGCCCCAAAGAATTCAGCTCTTTTGCCTGTAAAAAAAACATACAATACCCCCCCCCCAACATTACAACCCACCACCCACATACCCCTAATCTAACCCAAACCCCCCTTAAATAAACCTAACACTAAGCCCCTGAAGATCTTCCTACCTTATCTTCACCCTGCCAGGTTCACCGGTCCGTCCTGAAGAGCTCCTCCGATGTCCTGATCCAAGCCCAAGCGGGGGGCTGAAGAGGTCCATGATCCGGCTGAAGTCTTCATCCAAGCGGGAGCTGAAGAGGTCCATGATCCGGATGAATTCTTCATCCAAGCGGGAGCTGAAGAGATCCATGATTCGGATGAAGTCTTCTATCAACTGCATCTTCAATCTTCTTTCTTCCGGATCCATCTTGCAGACCTCCAACGCGGAACATCCTCTTCTCCGACGCCTACTAGCCGAATGACGGTTCCTTTAAGGGATGTCATCCAAGATGGTGTCCCTCGAATTCCGATTTGCTGATAGGATTCTATCAGCCAATCGGAATTAAGGTAGGAATATTCTGATTGGCTGATGGAATCAGCCAATCAGAATCAAGTTCAATCCGATTGGCTGATCCAATCAGCCAATCAGATTGAGCTCGCATTCTATTGGCTGATCGGAACAGCCAATAGAATGCGAGCTCAATCTGATTGGACCTCTTCAGCTCCCGCTTGGATAAAGACTTCATCCGGATCATGGACCTCTTCAGCTCCCTCTTGGATGAAGACTTCAGCCGGATCATGGACCTCTTCAGCCCCCCGCTTGGGCTTGGATCAGGACATCGGAGGAGCTCTTCAGGACGGATTGGTGAACCTGGCAGGGTGAAGATAAGGTAGGAAGATCTTCAGGGGCTTAGTGTTAGGTTTATTTAATGGGGGTTTGGGTTAGATTAGGGGTATGTGGGTGGTGGGTTGTAATGTTGGGGGCGGGGTATTGTATGTTTTTTTTACAGGCAAAAGAGCTGAATTCTTTGGGGCATGCCCCGCAAAGGACCCTGTTCAGGGCTGGTAAGGTTAAAGAGCTTTGAACTTTAGTAATTTAGAATAGGGTAGGGCATTTTTTTATTTTGGGGGGCTTTGTTATTTTATTAGGGGGCTTAGAGTAGGTGTAATTAGTTTAAAATTGTTGTATTATTTTTCTTTTGTTTGTAAATATTTTTATTTATATACTTTAGCTAGTTTATTTAATTGTATTTATTTGTAGGAATTGTATTTAATTAATTTATTGATAGTGTAGTGTTAGGTTAATTGTAGGTAATTGTAGGTAGTTTATTTAATTAATTTATTGATAGTGTAGTGTTAGGTTTAATTGTAACTTAGGTTAGTATTTATTTTACAGGTAATTTTGTAATTATTTTAACTATTTTAGCTATTAAATAGTTCTTAACTATTTAATAGCTATTGTACCTGGTTAAAATAAATACAAAGTTACCTGTAAAATAAATATAAATCCTAAAATAGCTATAATATAATTATAATTTATATTGTAGCTATATTAGGATTTATTTTACAGGTAAGTATTTATCTTTAAATAGGAATAATTTATTTAATAAGAGTTAATTAATTTCGTTAGATGTAAATTATATTTAACTTAGGGGGGTGTTAGTGTTAGGGTTAGACTTAGCTTTAGGGGTTAATACATTTATTAGAGTAGCGGTGAGCTCCAGTCGGCAGATTAGGGGTTAATAATTGAAGTTAGGTGTCGGCGATGTTAGGGAGGGCAGATTAGGGGTTAATACTATTTATTATAGGGTTAGTGAGGCGGATTAGGGGTTAATAACTTTATTATAGTAGCGCTCAGGTCCGCTCGGCAGATTAGGGGTTAATAAGTGTAGGCAGGTGGAGGCGACGTTGTGGGGGGCAGATTAGGGGTTAATAAATATAATATAGGGGTCGGCGATGTTAGGGAAGCAGATTAGGGGTACATAGGGATAATGTAAGTAGCAGCGGTTTACGGAGCGGCAGATTAGGGGTTAATAATAATATGCAGGGGTCAGCGATAGCGGGGGCGGCAGATTAGGGGTTAATAAGTGTAAGGTTAGGGGTGTTTAGACTCGGGGTACATGTTAGAGTGTTAAGTGCAGACGTAGGAAGGGTTACCGCATAGCAAACAATGGGGCTGCGTTAGGAGCTGAACGCGGCTTTTTTGCAGGTGTTTGGTTTTTTTTCAGCTCAAACAGCTCCATTGTTTCCTATGGGGGAATCGTGCACGAGCACGTTTTTGAGGCTGGCCGCTTGCGTAAGCAACTCTGGTATCGAGAGTTGAAGCTGCGTTAAAAATGCTCTACGCTCCTTTTTTGGAGCCTAACGCAGCCATTCTGTGGACTCTCAATACCAGAGTTATTTTTATGGTGCGGCCAGAAAAAAGCCGGCGTTAGTTTTTCGGGTCTTTACCGACAAAACTCCAAATCTAGCCGTTAGTAAACGCAACCTTATATTATAAACCACACGTCCATGCTAACATGATTGAAAGTGCATTCTTGTGTATAATGTGTGCATAGACATGGCATATAATCTCATCGATCAATGTTGCTGCAATATTGTTGCAAAACAACAAAGTAACGGATGACATCTATAATATTCTATATATAAGATATTTGCGAGATCTCAATATTTTACGTGAACCATTGAAACCGCAATAATAATGAAGATCTTCCGGTTGACATCATTAATATTATATACTGTATATTAGGGCTGTCAAAAATAATCGTCACACCGATGCATCACGATGCAGCAGTGAACGATTCTGCATCGATGCAGTGAAGATCTGAATCGATTCCGGGTCAGTGACGTCATGGGCAGGGGATTCGGTATGTGAGGAAATGGGTCTTGTACTGTCAGTTTCCTGTTTTACTCATTGCTCCGTTTTTAAACTTGACTAATGTACTGGAGCCACAACATAGGCCTTTCCAAGCCGCCTCCTCCCCTGTATGTCATTGCGTTTATTCTTTTATTGCAAGCAGTCATCCTCGGTGTCTTACCTGACCCCCGCGGTATGTGAGGAAATGGAACACTCTGGTTTACTCATTGTTCCGTTTTTAAACTGCACTGTTGTTCTGGAGCCACAACATAAGCCTTTCCAAGCCACCTCCTCCCCTGTATGTCAGTTTGTTTATTTTTTATTGCAAGTACTGTGAGTTTGCCCTCCCTTCACTGACTGCTGCTTTATTTAATGCTAGGTCCGAACTGGGAGAGATGTGTTTGAGCTGGCCCTAAGACTCACCTCCATTGGCGCCGGAACCCTTGTGGTCACAGGTCTTAAACTAATTAGAAATTAGAAATCAGTGATACTAAATGGTTTACACAACCCTCACCCAAGGCTGGAAGCTGTAATCACAGGACCACGGCACAATAAACACCCTGTTCTACACTGTCCTGCCCTTGTAGACATTCATTTTATCGCTGCTTACAGTATTGCTGACATGTAATCAGACAGAATACAATTGTAAAACAAAAATCCAAGTTTACTGCTTTCATCAAATTTACCTCTGTCTTGATTGAAACTTACATCCTTTCTATGAGAAAACATATGTAGGCTCAGGGGCGTACACAATTCAGTTTGTTTATTTTTTTATTGCAAGTACTGTGAGTTTGCCCTCCCTTCACTGACTGCTGCTTTATTTAATACTATTGGTAGTACTAGCAGTCAGTGCCTATCGATGTTCTACGTTATCAGCAGCTAATTCAGAGGGATTATATGAATTCCTGTGACACTGGCTACCGAGAGCCTCTCTCTGACATGCACACTATTGCACTACGTAGAACAGCGATAGGCACTGACTGCTGGTACTACCAATAGTATTAAATATATATATATATATATATATATATATATATATATAAATATATATATATATATATATATAAAAATGGAATAGAACAAGTTCATGAAAATCATGGGCAGTAATCGTGATGCATCGCGATGCATCGCTGAATCAAATCGTTGACAGGATAATCATCATCGAATCGTGAGACCAGTGAAGATGCACACCCCTACTGTATATATAAGTGATTGGCGAGATGTCAATATTTTACGTGTCCCACTGAAATCTCAATAATAATGAAGATCTTCCACCCTCTTGTCTACGTATATGTAATATTGTAATATTGAGTGAGAAATTGTGGTTGAAGCTTAAAATGATGTCATCATATAAGTTACATGCCTGTCTAGTTTGCAAATCTTCGTTCTGTTGTATTTAGCAACATTCTTATCATGTGATGATAAAAAAGATACATGTGTGCTTTGTTGTTGTGTGATGTGTGTTATGTACATACAGTGGATATAAAAAGTCTACACACCCCTGTTAAAATGGCAGGTTTCTGTGATGTAAAAAAAATGAGACAAAGATAAATAATTTCAGAACTTTTTCCACCTTTAATCTGACCTATAAACTATGCAACTCAATTGAAAAACAAACTGAAATCTTTTAGGCGAAGGGAAGTAAAAATAAAAATAATATGGTTGTATAAGTGTGCACACCCTTAAACTAATACTTTGTTGAAGCAACTTTTGATTTTATTACAGCACTCAGTCTTTTTGTGTATGAGTCTATCAGCATGGCACATCTTGACTTGGCAAGATTTGCCCACTCTTCTTTGCAAAAACACTCCAAATCTGTCAGATTTCGAGGGCATCTCCTGTGAACAGCCCTGTTCAGATCACCCCACAGATTTTCGATTGGATTCAGGTCTGGGCTCTGGCTGGGCCATTCTAAAACTTTAATCTTCTTCTGGTGAAGCCATTCCTTTGTTGATTTGGATGTATAATTTGGGTCGTTGTCATGCTGAAAGATGAAGTTCCTCTTCATGTTCAGCTTTCTAGCAGAAGCCTGAAGGTTTTGTGCAAGTATTGACTGGTATTTGGAACTGTTCCTAATTCCCTCTACCTTGAATAAGGCCCCAGTTCCAGCTGAAGAAAAACAGCACCAAAGCATGATTCTGCCACTACCATGTTTCACTGTGGGTATGGTGTTCTTTTGGTGATGTGCAGTGTTGTTTTTGTGACCAAACATATCTTTTGGAATTATTGCCAAAAAGTTCAACCTTGGTTTCATCAGGTCATAACACCTTTTTCTCACATGCTTTTCGGAGACTTTGGATGTGTTTTTGCTAAATTTAGCTGGGCTTGGATGTTTTTCTTCGTAAGGAAAGGCTTCCGTCTTGCTGTCTACCCCAAAGCCCAAACATATGAAGAATATGGGAGATTGTTGTCACATGTACTATACAGCCAGTACTTGTCAGATATTCCTGCAGCTCCTTTAATGTTGCTGTAGGCCTCTTGGTAGCCTCCCAGGCCAGTTTTCTTCTCGTCTTTTCATCAATTTTGGAGGGACATTCAGTTCTTGGTAATGTCACTGTTGGGCCATATGTTCTCCACTTGATGATGTCTGTCTTCACTGTGTTCCATGGTATATCTAATGCCTTGGAATTTCTTTCGTACCCTTCACCTGACTGATACCTTTTAACAATGAGATCCCTCTGATGCTTTGGAAGCTCTCTGCGGACCATGGCTTTTGTGTAGGACGCAACTAAGAAAATGTCAGGAAAGACCTACTAGAACAGATGGAATTTATTCAGGGTTAATCAGAGGCACTTTAAATTATGGCAGGTGTGTGATGACTCTTATTTAACATGGCTTTGAATGTGATTTCTTAATTCTGAACACAGCTACATCCCCAGTTATGCAACCACATTATTTATTTATTTTTTGTTTACTTCCCTCCACCTTAAAGATTTCAGTTTGTTTTTCAATTGAGTTGTGTAGTTTATATGTCACATTAAAGGTGGAAAAAGTTCTGAAATTATTTATCTTTGTCTAATTTTTTTTACATCAGAGAAACCTGACATTTTAACAGGGGTGTGTAGACTTTTTATATCCCCTGTATATGTACTGTATGTATTGGATGCTCGCCCACATATGTTCATTTATATAAAGCAGTATAGCATTGTTGTTCCTTCCAAAGTGACAATTCTAATATTTTCTAATGATATCTTATTATTGAACGTAATTCCTAATGGTATCTAATTTTTATATCGTGATATTAAAGGGACACTAAGCCATAATTTCTTTTTCATGATTGAGAAAGAGAATCCAATGTTAACCAACCTTCCAATGTACTTGTATGATGTAAATGTGTTCATTGTTTCTATATGGTATGTTGAATAAATAGCAATGCACATGTAGGAGGAGATGACAAGAGGCATGTATGTGCAGCCATCAATCATCATCTGGTGAGCCTATCTAGATATGCTGTTCATCCAAGCATAGGACTTGAATAAATGAAATTATATGATAGACGTAAATGAGAGAAGTGTTTAAAATTGCCTACTGTTTGTAGTTATGGAAAGAGGCCGGTCGTGTGCGAGAGCACGTATTCCCTATAGAAGTCAATGGAGGCGAGCAATTGCAATGAAAAAACTTCAAACACTTGTGTTGAGTGTAAAGTGAGTGACGTCATGTCCTTCTGGGAAAAAGTAGCTAAATTGTGTTAATTTCATAATAAAAAAATGTTTTTTTGTACGTTAGGTGCTGTATATTGTTTGTATGTATCTAATTCTGTATGTATGTGATGATATTTATACGTAGATGTAGCTAAATGAGAGTATGTTCACGTATGTCTATGAAAGTCAATGTAAAATGGGTTTGTGTTTATTTTTTTCAAACAAACGAGATCTTGTAACTTTGATCCGTTATATTTTGTAAATAAAACTATTTTATTAAAAATGAAAAATTGTATAGTTTTTATATGAGTGTAAGTGTACTTTGTATGATATTTTTGAAATTATTTGTGAATGTTTTTGGTATCAGTATATCAATAACTACTGGTCTGGGAGAGCGTTATGGATTTGAGCGTAGATGGGGATATTTGTGGCGCTACGGAAACTTGTAATAGCAGCGTTAGGGAAAATGAAGGGTTATGGGCCATAATGATGCTATTTGACTCATAACGCCAAACTCGTAATCTAGGTGATTGTAGCCTAGGTTCCAAAATGATGGCACCCATACTTAGGCCCTGATATTCAAAACCTCTCTGCTCAGGTGAGGTATTCTAAAATGGTCCTCTAGCACTGCAAGATCCCTAGTGAAATATTCAAAAAGCAGAGTTTGCTTTACTTCTCCAAGGGACGTTCCCAGCATTTCTGTATGTGATGGAGAGACAAGTCCAGAGCAATTTAGCACTGCATGACATCCATTACCACAGAACAAACTAGTGCAGCTAAAGCAATTATTAAA
This sequence comes from Bombina bombina, assembly GCF_027579735.1. Classification (NCBI taxonomy): domain Eukaryota; kingdom Metazoa; phylum Chordata; class Amphibia; order Anura; family Bombinatoridae; genus Bombina; species Bombina bombina. Next base: position 151,874,686 of record NC_069505.1, read on the forward strand.
TGATTGTAAATAGACATACAACTGAAAAAAATAATGCTAGACCCTGTGTTGAAATAACAGTTACTGCTTTAAGAAAATAGCATAAAAAAGTGAATTATAAAAGCTAACTTATCCCCATTCATACCAATTCTTTATTAGATAAACAGACAGTCATATCAGCTGCATATTTGAAAAACACTTAAACCTTAATTATATAGGTATTCAAAAATATATTCTTTTAAGATAACAAATATTGGATGTGGAAATACTGCAGCAAAAAGTTAAAGGGACAGTAAACACCAGAATTTTTGTTGTTTAAAAAGCTAGATAATCCCTTTATTACCCATTCCCCAATTTTGCATAACCAACACAGTTATAATAATATACTTTTTACCTCTGTGATTACCTTGTATCTATGCCTCTGCAAACTGCCCCCTTATTTCAGTTCTTTTAACAGACATGCATTTGGACATGCATTTTTAGCCAATCAGTGCTTGCTCTTAGGAGCTTCCCGTGCAGAGCTCAATGTTATCTATATGAAACACATGAACTAAGACCCTCTAGTGGTGAAAAACTGTCAAAATGCTTTCCGATTAGAGGCAGTCTTCAAGGTCTAAGAAATTAGCACATGAACCTCCTAGATTTAGCTTTCAACTAAGAATACCAAGAGAACAAAGCAAAATTGGTAATAAAAGTAAATTGGAAAGTTGTTTAAAATTAGATGCCCTATTTAAATCATGAAAGATTTTTTGTGACTTTACTGTCCCTTTAAGTAAATATAAACTAGGCTCCTACAATCCGGTAGCCATATTTAATTTTAAAATTACAATGAAGTACTAGCTGCAGATTTCCTGATTTTTAATACCAACAAAAAAAAAGTTTAAATCATTAAAGGGACATGAGACCCACATTTTTTCTTTCATGATTTAGAAAGATAACGACATTTTAAACATATTTCTAATTTACTTCTATTATCTAATTTGTTTTATTATCTGGATATTCTTTGCTGAAAGCATATCTAGATATGCTCAGTAGCTGCTGATTGGTTGCTGCACATAGAAGCCTCGTGTGATTGGCTTACTATGTGCATTGCTTTTTCTTCAACTAAGGATATCTAAAAAATGAAGCAAAAAAAATAATAGAAGTAAATTGTAATGTTGTTTAAACTTCTATTCTCTATCTCAGTGCTTTCCAAACTGTGTGTCGGGACACACTAGTGTGTCGGCAGCAGTGTGTAGGTGTGTCCCTGCTTCAGCACAAATTTTTTTTTTTGTTTCTGACTTTCCGCCTGCCTGCTACGCATATCACATGGTTGACACGTGATTGATACCTAGGGGGACACAGATCATCTTAACCTATTGGCTCAGCTCAGTGGAAACTGAAACTATTCCCATTGGTGGTACATTGGCTCCTGACTGCACGTGTAGTCTCCTTAATTGGCTCGTGACTGCATGTGTAGTCAGGGAGTGGGAGAGCAGTGTGTTTGCAGTGCGGGCAGTAGTCAATTGGACTCGAGCTCTGAGGGCTACAGCTTAAATGCTGAGCTGAAGCCAGTGGGGGTTTTATTGCAGCTAGCTCACATTAGTGCATTGATGCTCCTGCTCTTGATATATGGATAGGAATTGGAAGCTTAAGAAATGCTTGATGATGAAATTCAAGTGTCTTTATCTAATATTCCACCAAATATTCAGAAATTGTGTTCATTTAAGGGTAGGGTTGCCACCTCTGCCATTTTTTCCTGGACAATTATGAGTTATACATGCTGCAGGGTGTGCAGAGAAGAATTTGAATAGTGCTGTTCAGCGTCACTTGCATGCTGTCCAAGGTTAAAATTCATGTTCCTACCTGCACACCCTAATATATATAACTCATAAGTGTCCAGGAAAACACAGCTGAGGTGGCAACCCTACCTGTGCTGTACCATTACCATGCTGTAATTTTACAGCTTATTATAAGCGATAGGTGTAAGAGTGCTTAATATCCCCTCTATACTCTCCCATTTCCTTTTCCTATTTTTTTATATTAATTTAAAGGGGCAGCACCGAGGCTATACACATTACCTCCTTTATCCTATCTTTACTCATTGATACTGTGCCTATATTTGACTTTAAAAATAGTATTTTCTTAGTGGGAAAACCACATTCAATTTAATATTCGAGCATATATCTTATTATTGCTAGATTGGGAATAATTTATAATGGCATCCTTTAATTAGGGTGATGAAATGTTAAAATGGTCTGAAGATATAAAAAACCTGACTGCTGATTTAAAAAATAAAAATACCAAAGATAATGATATTTCTGGAGAATGGTTCCAATCTTTAAATAATCTCAAGAAAATAAGAAAGAAGCAGATAAAGAGACAATGGAACATTGGCATGTTTAATTTCTATACAGATAGTAAAGAAATCCCTAGAGGCCTTCGCCTTAAAATGTTTCCTACATTCCAAAATTTAAAACCTGAATTAAAAACAAAGTGGGAAGACGCTTTAACAGAGTGCTGAATTAAATTAATTGGGTATCTCATTGAACATGAGATGGAAAAACTAGATGAGATAACAGATCAGATCTCCACTATTAGCGATTAATTAAAACTCTATCCGCTAGATTTGGAGTTTTGTCGGTAACGACCCGAAAAACTAACTCCGGCTTTTTTCTGGCCGCACCATAAAAATAACTCTGGTATTGAGAGTCCACATAAAGGCTGCGTTAGGCTCCAAAAAAGGAGCGTAGAGCATTTTTAACGCAGCTTCAACTCTCAATACCAGAGTTGCTTACGCAAGCGGCCAGCCTCAAAAACGTGCTCGTGCACGATTCCCCCATAGGAAACAATGGGGCTGTTTGAGCTGAAAAAAAACCTAACACCTGCAAAAAAGCCGCGTTCAGCTCTTAACGCAGCCCCATTGTTTGCTATGGGGAAACACTTCCTACGTCTGCACCTAACACCCTAACATTTACCCCGAGTCTAAACACCCCTAACCTTACACTTATTAACCCCTAATCTGCCGCCCCCGCTATCGCTGACACCTGCATTTTATTTTTAACCCCTAATCTGCCGCTCCGTAAACCGCCGCTACTTACATTATCCCTATGTACCCCTAATCTGCTGCCCCTAACACCGCCGACCCCTATATTATATTTATTAACCCCTAATCTGCCCCCCTCAACGTCGCCTCCACCTGCCTACACTTATTAACCCCTAATCTGCCGAGCGGACCTGAGCGCTACTATAATAAAGTTATTAACCCCTAATCCGCCTCACTAACCCTATAATAAATAGTATTAACCCCTAATCTGCCCTCCCTAACATCGCCGACACCTAACTTCAATTATTAACCCCTAATCTGCCGACTGGAGCTCACCGCTACTCTAATAAATGTATTAACCCCTAAAGCTAAGTCTAACCCTAACACTAACACCCCCCTAAGGTAAATATAATTTAAATCTAACAAAATTAATTAACTCTTATTAAATAAATTATTCCTATTTAAAGCTAAATACTTACCTGTAAAATAAATCCTAATATAGCTACAATATAAATTATAATTATATTATAGCTATTTTAGGATTAATATTTATTTTACAGGTAACTTTGTATTTATTTTAACCAGGTACAATAGCTATTAAATAGTTAAGAACTATTTAATAGCTAAAATAGTTAAAATAATTACAAATTTACCTGTAAAAGAAATCCTAACCTAAGTTACAATTAAACCTAACACTAGACTATCAATAAATTAATTAAATAAACTACCTACAATTACCTACAATTAACCTAACACTACACTATCAATAAATTAATTAAATACAATTGCTACAAATAAATACAATTAAATAAACTAGCTAAAGTACAAAAAATAAAAAAGAACTAAGTTACAAAAAATAAAAAAATATTTACAAACATAAGAAAAATATTACAACAATTTTAAACTAATTACACCTACTCTAAGCCCCCTAATAAAATAACAAAGCCCCCCAAAATAAAAAAATGCCCTACCCTATTCTAAATTACTAAAGTTCAAAGCTCTTTTACCTTACCAGCCCTGAACAGGTTAAGGTAGGAATTAAGGTAGGAAAAATCCTATTGGCTGATGGAATCAGCCAATCAGAATCAAGTTCAATCCGATTGGCTGATCCAATCAGCCAATCAGATTGAGCTCGCATTCTATTGGCTGTTCCAATCAGCCAATAGAATGCGAGCTCAATCTGATTGGCTGATCGGATCAGCCAATCGGATTGAACTTGATTCTGATTGGCTGATTCCATCAGCCAATCAGAATATTCCTACCTTAATTCCGATTGGCTGATAGAATCCTATCAGCCAATCGGAATTCAAGGGACGCCATCTTGGATGACGTCATTTAAAGGAACCGTCATTCATCGTTCAGTCGTCGGCCAGGATGGATGTTCCGCGGTGGAGGTCTTCAGGATGCTGCCGCTTCGCTCCGGATGGATGCCGCTTGGATGAAGACTTCAATCGGATGGAAGACCTCTTCTGCCCCGCTTGGATGAAGACTTCAGCCGGATCATGGACCTCTTCAGCCCCCCGCTTGGGCTTGGATCAGGACATCGGAGGAGCTCTTCTGGACGGATCGGTGTGATACCCGGTGAGGTGAAGATAAGGTAGGATGATCTTCAGGGGCTTAGTGTTAGGTTTATTTAAGGGGGGTTTGGGTTAGATTAGGGGTATGTGGGTGGTGGGTTGTAATGTTGGGGGCTTGGGTATTGTATGGTTTTTTTTACAGGCAAAAGAGCTGTATTTCTTGGGGCATGCCCCGCAAAGGGCCCTGTTCAGGGCTGGTAAGGTAAAAGAGCTTTGAACTTTAGTAATTTAGAATAGGGTAGGGCATTTTTTTATTTTGGGGGGCTTTGTTATTTTATTAGGGGGCTTAGAGTAGGTGTAATTAGTTTAAAATTGTTGTAATATTTTTCTTATGTTTGTAAATATTTTTTTATTTTTTGTAACTTAGTTCTTTTTTATTTTTTGTACTTTAGCTAGTTTATTTAATTGTATTTATTTGTAGCAATTGTATTTAATTAATTTATTGATAGTGTAGTGTTAGGTTAATTGTAGGTAATTGTAGGTAGTTTATTTAATTAATTTATTGATAGTCTAGTGTTAGGTTTAATTGTAACTTAGGTTAGGATTTCTTTTACAGGTAAATTTGTAATTATTTTAACTATTTTAGCTATTAAATAGTTCTTAACTATTTAATAGCTATTGTACCTGGTTAAAATAAATACAAAGTTACCTGTAAAATAAATATTAATCCTAAAATAGCTATAATATAATTATAATTTATATTCTAGCTATATTAGGATTTATTTTACAGGTAAGTATTTAGCTTTAAATAGGAATAATTTATTTAATAAGAGTTAATTAATTTCGTTAGATTTAAATTATATTTAATTTAGGGGGGTGTTAGTGTTAGGGTTAGACTTAGCTTTAGGGGTTAATAAATTTATTAGAATAGCGGTGAGCTCCGATCGGCAGATTAGGGGTTAATAATTGAAGTTAGGTGTCGGCGATGTTAGGGAGGGCAGATTAGGGGTTAATACTATTTATTATAGGGTTAGTGAGGCGGATTAGGGGTTAATAACTTTATTATAGTAGCGCTCAGGTCCGGTCGGCAGATTAGGGGTTAATAAGTGTAGGCAGGTGGAGGCGACGTTGAGGGGGGCAGATTAGGGGTTAATAAATATAATATAGGGGTCGGCGGTGTTAGGGGCAGCAGATTAGGGGTACATAAGGATAACGTAGGTGGCGGCGCTTTGTGGTCGGCAGATTAGTGGTTAATAAGTGTAGGTAGGTGGAGGCGACGTTGTGGGGGGCAGGTTAGGGGTTAATAAATATAATACAGGGGTCGGCGGTGTTAGGGGCAGCAGATTAGGGGTACACAAGGATAACGTAGGTGGCGGTCGGCAGATTAGGGGTTAAAAAAAATTATTCGAGTGTCGGCGATGTGGGGGGACCTCGGTTTAGGGGTACATAGGTAGTTTATGGGTGTTAGTGTACTTTAGAGTACAGTAGTTAAGAGCTTTATGAACCGGCGTTAGCCCAGAAAGCTCTTAACTACTGACTTTTTTCCTGCGGCTGGAGTTTTGTCGTTAGATGTCTAACGCTCACTTCAGAAATGACTCTAAATACCGGAGTTAGAAAGATCCCATTGAAAAGATAGGATACGCAATTTACGTAAGGGGATCTGCGGTATGGAAAAGTCGCGGCTGAAAAGTGAGCGTTAGACCCTATTTTGAGTGACTCCAAATACCGACGGTAGCCTAAAACCAGCGTTAGGAGCCTCTAACGCTGGTTTTCACGGCTAACGCCAAACTCCAAATCTAGGTGTATGAAACTAGAGAAGACTTGCAAAAATCCGATGCTAAGATTAAAGGGGATGTGGAAAAATTCGCCAAATTTATTTCAGAAAAAAAAGGAAAAGAAAATAGACAGAGATGTCAACGACTATGCCAATAATAGAGTGTATGCGTGGAATCAAACTAAATACACAGGCAGCGATTCTGATGTATCTGATAGAGATGGTGAAAATGAAATAGATCTATCTGATGAGGAAGTCAGACTGAGACCAATTCTTAGAAATAAAATAACACCACATGGTAGTACACAGAGTGTCCCTTTAGGCGGAGAACCCGCAGAGGACAAAGAAAAAAGACCAAGAACAAGGAGACAGGTCAAATTTTACTCAAAACCTCAGAACAAAAAGAACCAATCAAACAGCCAGAATTAAATATAATAAATCTTACAGACCAAACTTTAACTAACACCCAAATATCTGTACTCAAAAAGGGCCTTACGTTTGTACCCACACTTAATACTGACAAATTTAAAGTAATTAAGGATGTTCACCTATTTGTACGGAAAATTTTGCTTAAGAATTTTTTTTTAGGGAATAATGATGAGGAATCACTAGACAAAGCAGATATGACTGTTATTGCTGATTTAATTTCATTATTAGAAGAGTCAAATGTAGAAGAAGTACATGATAATCAGGGTAATAGTGACTGGAGGAGAATATTAAAACCCAAATCACAATTTACACCGCCTAGCAATATCTCTCACAATGCTATATCTTTCTTAGATTTAGTATGTAAAGATATTCTCTTTCTGTCTGATAATAGAGAGCATATAACTGACAATCTGACACTTGATGAAAAACAAGCTCTTAAAGAGTTAACAGAATGGACAGAAATCTAAATAAAGCAAAGTGATAAGGGTGGAAATATAGTCCTATGGCCCACAGAAATGTACTTACAAGAGGCTAAGAGACAACTTAGCAATGACAAAAACTACAAAAAACTCTTTAGCAATCCCACTGATGACTTTCTTAGGCAATATAACAAACTTATAAGTTCAGCCCTACGGGAAGGCATTATTGACAACAAAGAATTCAGCTTCCTTGAAACTAAACAACCGCTAGTAGCAACTCTGTACCTGCTCCCTAAAGTACATAAGGACCTGTTATGCCCTCCGGGCAGGCCCATAGTATCGGGCATAGGGTCTTTAACAGAAAAGGCCAGCAGGTACTTTGATGCTAGACTTCGATATGTAGTAGAATCCCTCCAATCTCACACTAGAGACACAATGCACATGTTGAACAAAATTGATCACCTTACATTATCTCCCAATTCTATTCTAGTTACGTGTGATGTCGAATCACTTTATACTAGTATTGACACCAAAAGGGGATGCAAGACTGTATCATATTTGTTGTTAAAAAACAAGTCATTATCTAATGAAACTAAATAATTCCTAATAAAATTATTGGAATTCATATTAGGACACAATTATTTTGTGTTTGATGACAAGTTTTATTTGCAAACTTGTGGGACAGTGATGAGGACATCCTGTGCCCCCACGTATGCCAATATATACCTGGGCTGGTGGGAAGAAACCGTAGTATTTCATGATACTAACAATCGGTTCACACAATTCATCACCCACTGGTCCAGGTATATAGATGACATCTTCTTTGTGTGGGAGGGAACCACAGAATTGTTGTTGGAATTTATTGCCACCCTAAATACGAATCCTTTAGGACTGTTCCTTACCATGAATAATGACAAACACAAATTGGAGTTTCTTGATATTACTATCAGAAAGAGTGAAAGCTACCTGGAGACAGACACTTATAGAAAACCAACATCTACAAATAATATATTAAGTGCTGATAGCTTCCACCATCCCAAAACCATCAAAAGTCTACCCATGGGGGAATACCTCAGAATTCGCAGAAGCTGTTCCTCTGTAGAATCCTTCAAGAAAGCAGCAAACGACTTGAGGTTGAGGCTACTACAAAGAGGTTACACTAAGAAAGCTCTAGCCAAAGCGTACAATAGAGCCTTAGGAAGCGATAGAGCTTTTTTTCTCAGGTCTATATCTACATATACCAATCAGAGCCAATCAATCTCCAGCATTGTTCAGAAACATTAGCATATTTTAAAAACAGATGAAATATTGGAAACTGTCATTCTTGATAAACCACTCTTTACATATAGAAGGGCAAACAACTTAAGTGACTGGCAAACAACTTAAGTGACTGCCTTACAACCAGTCACTTCTCCAGAAATGTGAAAAAAAATACCCTTATATAAAGGATCAATCGCTTGTGGAGATTGTAGTGTATGCCCACAAATGATAAAAAAGAAGTTTATATTTGACAGATTCCATAAAAAATGGATAATCAACAGTCATATTAACTGCAAAAGCACCAATGTTATATACTGTGTATCATGCAAATGTAATTTAATTTACTTCGGAATGACGACCAGATGCCTCAGCACAAGAATGATAGAGCACATGAGCAATATTAGATCTGCCAGTAAGAATCTAGAGAGAGGCAAGAAATTAACCAGTGTAGCGAGACACTTCCTACAACACAATAATGGCAACACTAAGTCTTTCAAATGCTGGGGATTAAAAACTGCTAAACCTGGGATTAGAGGAGGGAACATCGAACAAATATTACTCAAAAAAGAAGCCAGATGGATTTTTAAGTTAAACTCTGTGATGCCCCACGGCATGAATGAAAATAATAATTTCTGGGTTTATTTGTAAACTACTAATCTAAGATACTTATTATATAGTGGACTTATACAAGAACATATTACTATATATGTGGGCAAATATTCATTTCCATATGCGAGTAATATGGGTGAATTATACACAGGGGACCCACTATGATATAAACATTACTACATTGGTGGATGAACAGCTACGCCCATCTGACATTAATATGGGATTGTATATATTAATCCAGAATGATAGTTGTCTTCCACTGTATATTGTATCAATGCATCATCTTATTATTATTTTTTAATCCATAATTGAGTATATGCAATTAGGATAACTCTGGGAAGAGTAATTTATGATGATATGCATATCATGATTTAGTAGATAGTAAACCCTTAATATAGGGTATGCACCCAGAATTGACTTTCCATTATGCCATGAAAAGTATACAATGCTTATAATTGACAAGATTAAGAAAGTCCCTATCTGAGCATGTTAAACACATAATAAATTTGACTGTGAGAGCCACTTCATGGAGCTATAATAATGTAGGGTGAATTGAGTAAGGTAACTTGTGCATACTGCACACACATATTTCATATCACTTTAGCTCATGAAGCTATAAATTCATATGGTGCATACTTCCTATATATTTATATTTAGAATTATTATTTATTCAAATATTCATGCGTATCCCCAGGATGATTAAAATCATACAGCTCTGACTATATCACATAATCAACACACCGACCCAATTTGGAAAGATATGAAGCCCTCTATGATTTCAATAACTGACAAATACATAAGTAAGGATAATATATCCATAATGTATTCATTGGTATTAGTAGCTGAAATGGTATATTCTATATTAACAGCAGTTTTTCAGATGCCAGGAATATATGTCAACAAATAGTAAATATTATGATTACATAGGAGTACATATCATTGAACGAAGACTTATACTATAATAGTCCGTTTTGTGGTGTTTTTTTTTGTTTGAGGTGTGTACTGAATAGTAATTTATGAGAGGAATAGACTGTGACGATATTCATCCAATTAGGAGACTGCTACCAACCACAACTAGGATTCAGATAAACTGAGGACACTGATAGGTTATCCTAGAGGCGTGCACTACAGCCTTCAGCTGATTGGTTTAGCATCTCCTTACCTAGGGTTTTAAAAGGCAGCACCTGGCAGAGAATCAGGTTTGTCAGTTCACTTGCTTAATCACATTGAGAAAGGCTGTGCAACAGCTGAAACATGTTTGTGTAGTTCAACATGTTTTTAAACTACTTTTATTGCTCAACTTATGCCACTTATAATTATTTTTGCTGCATTAAAGGGACACTGTACCCAAAAATTTTCTTTTGTAATTCAGAAAGAGCATGCAATTTTAAGCAACTTTCTAATTTACTCCTATTATCAATTTTTCTTCGTTCTCTTGCTATCGTTATTTGAAAAAGAAGTCATCTAAGCTTTTTTTTAGTTTCAGTACTCTGGACAGTACTTTTTTATTGGTGGATGAATTTATCCACCAATCAGCAAGGACAACCCAGGTTGTTCACCAAAAATGGACCGGCATCTAAACTTACATTCTTGCATTTCAAATAAAGATACCAAGAGAAAGAAGAAATTTGATAATAGGAGTAAATTAGAAAGTTGCTTAAAATTTCATGCTCAATCTGAATCATGAAAGAAATTTTTTGGGTACAGTGTCCCTTTAACTGTTGCCTCATGCTACCCCTGACACCTGAAGCTGACGGTTCCCGATATCGGCAAGGAGTACAGGGGGGGGGGACATGATAGCAGCAGTACAGTAATTGTGGTGTACCTTTAGGTAATATATCTGTGTGGGTAATGATAGGTGATGTTTATCACTTTAGTCATTAATTTTTAAATAAATTCCTTAATAAAGATTATAGGTTTTAATACTAGTATATACATTTATTATTCGCTAGCAGATATTTCATGCTGTAATTTTACAGCTTATTATAAGCAATAGGTGTAAGAGTGCTTAATATCCCCTCTATACTCTCCCATTTCCTTTTCCTATTTTTTTATATTAATTTAAAGGGGCAGCACCGAGGCTATATACATTACCTCCTATATTTGACTTTAAAAATAGTATTTTCTTAGTGGGAAAACCACATTCAATTTAATATTCGAGCATATATCTTATTATTGCTAGATTGGGAATAATTTATAATGGCATCCTTTAATTAGGGTGATGAAATGTTAAAATGGTCTGAAGATATAAAAAACCTGACTGCTGATTTAAAAAATAAAAATACCAAAGATAATGATATTTCTCGAGAATGGTTCCAATCTTTAAATAATCTCAAGAAAATAAGAAAGAAGCAGATAAAGAGACAATGGAACATTAGCATGTTTAATTTCTAAACAGATAGTAAAGTAAACCCTAGAGGCCTTCGCCTTAAAATGTTTCCTACATTGCAAAATTTAAAACCTGAATTAAAAACAAAGTGGGAAGGGGGGGCGGAGCCGGCCGGGAAAGATCATGGCCGCACAAACCTGAAGCTCCGATTCTGCCTACTGTATGCTACGAGCAAAAAGGGGTAATACCACTATATGAAGCCATAATTTAAGGCACATTACCAACACTGACACCCGAGGAGAGATTGGAGGGACGCGGGAGCTGACCTAATTAGCTGGAAAGCAGGACTCTGGAGGAGCTGAGCCGGAGGCCTGGTGCGGAGGATCGGAGTCGCACACACAGCTCTCAACCGGGAGCAATCACACCGGGCTGCCGCCTCCTGAGGTGGAATGGAGTCGGACATTGAAAGGCCAAGGCGTTAACAAGAGCCGGAGTGTGTGGGCAGGGTCAGCAACGCATATGACCGGAACACCGCAGAAGCCCGCTGAGCATGCCGCATGCTGGGAGGAAGACGGAGCAACGTCCTTGCTTTATGCCACACTCGATCTGAAGCAGTATTGGGAGCCCAAGTGATCGCTTACAAGGTCAGTGTGCAATAACCTAATAGGGGAACTGAGGAGCACTATTGATTGACTAAGAGCAGGGCTCAGTAGAATTACAACGGGGGACAACAGAAATAGAAATCCTCCTTACACTGCACAGGGATTTACCAGTCTTTTATTTACAGCAAAAAACAAATGCTGTGGAACTTAAGGGAATATTGCAGAGTCCCTGTCGTGTGTGAGCAAACCTCAGAGGCTGCTGTCTCATCACATACATCTTGGTGACTTTTATTTACAACGATCACATATGTGATAAATACCACAATTACCCTAAACCACTGAGCATAACAGAGACAGTAGCATAGCTGCGCACAACAGCATCCTGTGCACACAGAGGGACCGTTGGAACACGCAGTATTTGACGAACACATATTGCTTAACCATGGCGGCCAAAAAACAAAAGTCTGACAGAATGCAAAAGCAAACAACTTCTGGTGGCGGGAAATTAAACTCCTTTTTCAAAACATTTGAAAGTGGAAGCCAGGCCATCGCTGAAACCTCACAGACAGACAGCATGGACTCAACAGATTACCCTGCAGACCCTACCCCAATTACCAGAGCAGATTTACGCTCACTGCCCACGAAAGATGATTTGAACTCATTTATGACCCAAGTCAGCAGATTAATAAAGGATGGCTTGGCAGATGTTAAAAAGGACATTAACGCCTTAGGCCACAGAGTACTCCACTTAGAGGAACAAGCGGATGAAAATGCCAAAACCTCAGATGACATGGCCATAACCCTACAACAACAAAACACCACCATATTACAGCTCCACACCCAGGTGGAAGATCTGGATAATAGAGGGAGGCGCCAAAATCTGAGAATCAGGGGTGTACCTGAGCAGATTCTACCACCACAGATCCCATCCTATTTACAAAATTTATTCAAGTTTTTGTTGGGACTAGACAAGGAAGACAACATACTTCTGGACAGGGCACATCGTGCTCTTAGAGCCAAACCTCCGCCATCAGCCCCGTCCAGGGATATAATCTTATGCTGTCATAAATTCACGGATAAGGAGAAAATCATGCTAGCAGCGAGGAAGAAGTCTCCCATCAGGTTTGGGGAAGACTCCCTCCAGATTTTTGCAGACCTCAGTCCCCTCACACTTGCGAAGCGGAAAGAAGCGAGATATTTGACTTTACATTTGGCAGACCTTGGCATCCCCTACAGATGGGGCTTCCCATTTTCTATCAAAGTCATCAAAAATGACAAGACTTTTACTTATAAAGACCCTGAAGATCTGGAATCGTTTTGTCTACAATTAGGCATCCCACAACCTTCCCTTCCATCAATTAAGGACCTTATAGCTGACAAAACAGCGCAAAGGAAGCTTCCACACAACAACCAACAATCTGAATGGTCTACCATGCCTAAAAAGAAAAGAAACACCACTCCAGTTTTTCCGCCTGCCAAAGAAACAGATTCTGACCCACCATGAAGTTGGCTGCTTGGTACAACCCTGGGACACTAAGTTACTAGAGACTACAACGGACAAAAGATCCGAAATTAACGCTGTACCAGGTTACAGGATGACCATAGTCAGCACTGAGCCATTTTAGAAGGCCCCTTCACAGAGGGCCCCTCGCTCCTCTCCACTTTTTCCCTCTTTTACAACGTAATAACCTTTCCCCCCTACTTAGCTATATTAAGCATTCAAGTAGCTATACAAGTGGACAGGCATATTAGTTGCCTCACACCCCTACTGGTAGCACAGTTCTTATTCCCAGTTTTCTCTGTTACCCGCTGGGAATATATACCTGTTTTTCCCCCCTCCCCTCCCCCCCCACCCAAGACTCATTACCAGAAGGATGCGAAGGCATCACATGGCAAACCGTTTGAAATGTTGTTGTTCTTTGTTTATTAACATGTTGTTATATTTATGTTTGTTATTTATCTATTGCAGCACAGAAACCATTGTTCTTTTTGCTACTTTAATAATCACCAACCCTGGAAGGCCGGAGCCAGACAATTTCACTAATGCTTCCCATCACGCATGTTTTTTCCCCCTACGCAGGAGACCCCAACTCCGACTACTGACAGGTCAACGGAGGGTAAGACAACAACCAATCCTACTGAAACACACATACAAATGGTTACCCCCATAATAAATATAATATCACAGAATACAAAGGGCCTCAACTCACCCACAAAGAGAGCGATAGCGTTACGCAGCTTAGCTAGCCACAAAAACTCAATTGTTTTCTTGCAGGAAACACATTTCGTGAGAGATGTGGAGCCTAAATTTTACTCTAAAGATCACACATTAGGGTACTACAGCTCAGGCAAGGTTAAAAAAAACGGGGTATGCACGCTACTGCATAAAAACATCCAATTTCAACTCCTGAAAAGAGTGACTGACACAGAGGGTAGAATACTAATCTTAACTGGACTGATGTTTCATAGACCGGTGACCCTAGTTAATGTGTATGCCCCCAATAGCAGAAAAGCACAGTTCTACCAGTTCCTACAAAACTTGGTTACTGACCACAAAATTGGTACACTTATTATGGGAGGGGACCTTAATGTCACACTCGACCCCGCCCTAGATGCTTCCTCTAACAGGCCCACCGCCCAAACAAGACCCCCTAACGCAGTACTCAAATGTCTATCACATCTAGGCTTATTAGACACCTGGAGGATAAGACACCCGACACAAAGAAACTACACCTTTTTCTCCCACCCCTGGGCAGTATACACCAGGATAGATTATATTCTGTTAGACAGAAACCATCTTTCCTTATTAAGAGACTCAGACATCCAAACGACCTCCTGGTCGGACCATTCACGGATGTGCACACAACTGCAATGGCCTAATCACCCCATCACGCCATTCATCTGGAGGATGGATGAGTCCCTGCTACACCAACCACACATAGCTGAAGAGATAGCGAAATCCATGAAAGAATATTTCCTAATAAATACAACGCCAAGCACTTCGCCACTCACGATCTGGGAGGCACACAAAGCAGTCATTAGAGGGGAATGCATTAAACATACAGCCTATAGAAAGAAGATATATAACCAGACAGTAGACAAATTGACTCAACGACTAAATCACCTGGAACTGACACACAAAAACTCACCGAAAGACAACACACTCCTCCAACGGGTTACTGAGACTAGACAAGAACTTAACAAAATCCTAACTAAGGAAGCACAGAGACGGGCAATTAACCTTAGGAAGCTTTATTTTTTCGAGGGTAATAGAGCTGGCCCACTGCTGGCCAGAGCGTTAAAGGCCCAAACATTAAAATCGCAAATACATAAAATAACGACCCCAGAAAACATAGACATTGTGGATAGTGAGGGAATTGCTAATCATTTTAGGGACTATTATTCCAAATTATATAACTTAAAACTAAATGAGGCACCCGAACACCAAGAGGGAATGCGAAATTACATAAACAGGGCTAATCTCCCTAGGCTGCAGCCGGAACAGCGAAATACATTAGATAACCCCATTAGCATATCGGAGATCCTGATGGCCATAAAAGATCTACCATCTGGTAAAAGTCCAGGCCCGGATGGCTTTACTAATGCATATTATAAATCTTACAGGAACATTCTGGCCCCGCATTTACTTAATCTTTTCCACACATTGGAAGAGGGAGGCACATTTACACAAGACATGCTGACAGCTCACATCTCGGTCATACCCAAACCCCAAAAAAAATCTCTCAAACCCTAGCAGTTATAGACCAATATCCTTGTTGAATACAGATATTAAGATTCTGGGGAAAATATTGGCCAGAAGAATTAACACCGTATTGCAGACCCTAATACATACCGACCAGGTTGGATTTGTCCCGGGGAGGGAGGCACGGGACAATACCATTAGGGCAATAACCCTCATATCCTATGCTAAACATAATAAAATACCAGTAGCCCTTCTGACCACCGACGCGGAGAAGGCGTTCGATCGGATAAGTTGGGGATTCTTAAGAGAAACTTTAAAAGCAATGGGATTTGGCCCACCTATGATCATGCGCATTTTTAGCCTTTATGCAAACCCCTCTGCAAAGGTTAGGGCGAACGGGATGCTGTCCAGTCACTTCAAGATACAGAATGGCACACGACAGGGATGCCCATTGTCACCAATACTCTTTATACTTACCATGGAAGTCTTCGCGGCACACATTAGACAGAATCAGGAAGTGAGGGGTATCGAGATAGGCCCACACGACTTTAAAATAGCGCTATACGCTGATGACGTTTTATTCACGGTCACAGACCCGCTCCACACTATACCCATAATTTTAGATGAAATTAACACCTTTGGCCAATTCTCAAATTTCTTAGTAAATGCCCAGAAGTCAGAGATCTTAAACATCTCAATGTCACAGTCAGATTTCCGGACAGTATCGAACATATGCCCAATGATCCCTAGAAACAAATCAATTAAATACCTAGGAACGTATTTGGCACCTACACTCCCATTATTATTTACCGAGAATTATACTAAACTTTTAAATGCAACAAGACATGACCTCCACACATGGGCCTTAAAACCCATATCTTGGTGGGGACGCACCCAATGTATTAAAATGACCACACTGCCTAGGATCCTGTATATATTTCAGGCTGTCCCTATACCTCTCCCTAAATGGTTCCTATCACAACTCCAAAGACAGATTAACTCATTCATTTGGGGGAAGAGCAAACCCAGGATCAATAGGGAGTCTATGTACAGGGCAACAATAAATGGTGGGCTGGGGCTTCCTAACATATTAACATATTACAATGCTATAACTTTACAGAGACTGTTGGATTGGCACAGGGCGGGCGACTCTAAAGCGTGGGTATCCCTAGACTCACATATCCTTAAAGTCCCGTCGGTGGGCGCGTTGTGTTGGGTCCCGAGGGCCCTAAGACCACCCCAATGTAACGAGCTAGCGATACATAAGCACGTGTTTGACGCTTGGGAAACTATCAAAACTAAGCAGCCCCACATCACAGGAACCCGATCACCTCTTTTCCCCATTCCTATGAATGCCGAGATGATAGGTGGACTAGATAGTGGCCTCCAGAGGTCAAAGGAGTGGGGTTACACATTGCCACTAAAAGATTTTACAAGTGCAGGGAGATTGGCTGATAGAGAGGATTTGACGCAGGTGGCAGGTGGGAGATACTCCAGCTGGCTGAAACACTCTCAGCTTGCCCATTTTATACACACATCTCCGTTTCAATCAGACTATCTTAGGGAGTGGACACCATTTGAAAACCTATGTACAAGTAAGGATACGCTGAGACACACGCTATCCCTATCACGACGGATCCTTCAGTCAGAACATACACACACACTCCCCTCATATGCAGCAAGGTGGCAAGAAGATCTAGGCAAGATTATAACTAGGGAGGATTGGTCTAGGATTTTCCGCAACACTAAGAAGTCCTCGGGATCCCCTCAACTCCTTGAACTTAACTTCAAGGTCATGATGAGGTGGTATTTGACTCCCTCTCGAATCCATTCAATATATCCAGAAGCAAGTAGTAACTGTTGGAGGGGGTGCACATCCAAAGGACACTACCTTCACATGTGGTGGGAATGCGAAAAAATTAGGCCTTTCTGGCATAGAATTGAAACTTATTATCGACAGCAGCTACTGACGGATGAGTTTACATTGACCCCGAACACAGCCTTATTAAATGACCTTCCACCATTCCCCTGCCAACTGAGACTTAGGTTGTTACAAATGGGAATTAATGGAGCTAAAATTCTCATAGCTAGACATTGGAAAACACAATACACACCAACATTTGAGGAATGGTTTAGCAGGGTATCAGATATCCTGGTTCTGGAAGAATATGGCTATTTTAAGAGGAAAAAATTGAACTTATTTGCAGACATTAAATTTTTATGGGATGAACTGGCCACCCGACAAGAGACCGCACCCCCTAACACGACGTAGAACATACCCTTATCTTACGTTTAATTTCCATATCCCTCCCACCACCCATAGTCCTCCCCTTGTTGGTTGGCTCACTGCAGCTACTCTTCCTGCAACAGCTCTCTCAAGTGTGAGTGAGTTGATGCCTTTGTTATGGTTTCGCGCCTCAGGGTTCGGTGTTCTGCAATAGATTATGTTTACCTATTCATTATTGGTTTAACTTTGACTTGTAACAAAGTCACAGTATGTTCTTTTCTCCCACCTCTTTCTATCTTCTTCTTTATTTCCTTTCTTTGGACATTTATGAAAAAGTCATCTAATCTGCAGATGTTAAGAGACAGAGAAGTACTCTACACTTTGCATACGTAATGTATTCTTAAATGTTTATGTTTTCTGTCCAGAATGTAACTCTTTTTGATGATGAAAATAAAGCTTTCAAAAAAACAAAAAAAAAAAAAAAACAAAGTGGGAAGACGCTTTAACAGAGTATCTCATTGAACATGAGATGGAAAAACTAGAAGAGATAACAGATCAGATCTCCACTATTAGCGATGAATTAAAACTCTATGAAACTAGAGAAGACTTCCAAAAATCCTATGCTAAGATTAAAGGGGATGTGGAAAAATTTGCCAAATTTATTTCAGAAAAAAAGGAAAAGAAAATAGACAGAGATGTCAACGACTATGCCAATAATAGAGTGTATGCGTGGAATCAAACTAAATACACAGGCAGCAATTCTGATGTATCTGATAGAGATGGTGAAAATGAAATAGATCTATCTGATGAGGAAGTCAGACTGAGACCAATTCTTAGAAATAAAATAACACCACATGGTAGTACACAGAGGCATAGATTTGTAGTTTGGCGGTAGCCGTGAAAACCAGCGTTAGAGGCTCCTAACGCTGGTTTTAGGCTAACTCCGGTATTTGGAGTCACTCAAAAAGGGTCTAACGCTCACTTTTCAGCCACGACTTTTCCATACCGCAGATCCCCTTACGTAAATTGCGTATCCTATCTTTTCAATGGGATTTTTCTAACTCCGGTATTTAGAGTCGTGTCTGAAGTGAGCGTTAGAATTCTAACGACAAAACTCCAGCCGCAGAAAAAAGTCAGTAGTTAAGAGCTTTCTGGGCTAACGCCGGTTCATAAAGCTCTTAACTACTGTACTCTAAAGTACATTAACACCCATAAACTACCTATGTACCCCTAAACCGAGGTCCCCACACATCGCCGCCACTCGATTAATTTTTTTTAACCCCTAATCTGCCGACCGCCACCTACGTTATACTTATGTACCCCTAATCTGCTGCCCCTAACACCGCCGACCCCTGTATTATATTTATTAACCCCTAATCTGCCCCCACAACGTCGCCGCCAGCTACCTACAATAATTAACCCCTAATCTGCCGACCGCAAAGCGCCGCCACCTACATTATAGCTATGTACCCCTAATCTGCTGCCCCTAACACCGCCGACCCCTATATTATATAATAAAGTTATTAACCCCTAATCTGCCCCCCTCAACGTCGCCTCCACCTGCCTACACTTATTAACCCCTAATCTGCCGAGCGGACCGCACCGCTACTATAATAAAGTTATTAACCCCTAACCCGCCTCACTAACCCTATAATAAATAGTATTAACCCCTAATCTGCCCTCCCTAACATCGCCGACACCTAACTTCAATTATTAACCCCTAATCTGCCGACCGGAGCTCACCGCTATTCTAATAAATGTATTAACCCCTAAAGCTAAGTCTAACCCTAACACTAACACCCCCCTAAATTAAATATAATTTTAATCTAACGAAATAAATTAACTCTTATTAAATAAATTATTCCAATTTAAAGATAAATACTTACCTGTAAAATAAATCCTAATATAGCTATAATATAAATTATAATTACATTGTAGCTATTTTAGGATTAATATTTATTTTACAGGCAACTTTGTAATTATTTTAACCAGGTACAATAGCTATTAAATAGTTAAGAACTATTTAATAGCTACCTAGTTAAAATAATTACAAAATTAACTGTAAAATAAATCCTAACCTAAGTTACAATTAAACCTAACACTATACTATCATTAAATTAATTAAATAAAATACCTATAATTACCTACAATTAAACCTAACATTACACTATCAATACATTAATTAAATACAATATCTACAAATAACTACAATGAAATAAACTAACTAAAGTACAAAAAATAAAAAAGAACTAAGTTACAAAAAATAAAAAAATATTTACAAACATAAGAAAAATATTACAACAATTTTAAACTAATTACACCTACTCTAAGCCCCCTAATAAAATAACAAAGACCCCCAAAATAAAAAATGCCCTACCCTATTCTAAATTACTAAAGTTCAAAGCTCTTTTACCTTACCAGCCCTGAACAGGGCCCTTTGCGGGGCATGTCCCAAGAAGTTCAGCTCTTTTGCCTGTAAAAAAAACATACAATACCCCCCCCCAACATTACAACCCACCACCCACATACCCCTAATCTAACCCAAACCCCCCTTAAATAAACCTAACACTAAGCCCCTGAAGATCATCCTACCTTGTCTTCACCTCACCAGGTATCACCGATCCGTCCTGGCTCCAAAATCTTCATCCAACCCAAGCGGGGGCTGGCGATCCATCATCCGGTGGCTGAAGAGGTCCAGAAGAGGCTCCAAAGTCTTCATCCTATCCGGGAAGAAGAGGCGATCCAGACCGGCAACCATCTTGATCCAAGCGGCATCTTCTATTTTCATCCGATGACGACAGGCTCCATCCTGAAGACCTCCACCGCGGACCCATCTTCTTCCGGCGACGTCCAACTGAAGAATGACGGTTCCTTTAAGGGACGTTATCCAACATGGTGTCCCTCGAATTCTGATTAGCTGATAGGATTCTATCAGCCAATCGGAATTAAGGTAGGAATATTCTGATTGGCTGATTTAATCAGCCAATCAGAATCAAGTTCAATCCGATTGGCTGATCCAATCAGCCAATCAGATTGAGCTTGCATTCTATTGGCTGATCGGAACAGCTAATAGAATGCAAGCTCAATCTGATTGGCTGATTGGATCAGCCAATCGGATTGAACTTGATTCTGATTGGCTGATTCCATCAGCCAATCAGAATATTCCTACCTTAATTCCGATTGGCTGATAGAATCCTATCAGCCAATCGGAATTCGAGGGACGACATCTTGGATGACGTCCCTTAAAGGAACCGTTATTCTTCAGTTGGACGTCGCCGGAAGAAGATGGGTCCGCGGTGGAGGTCTTCAGGATGGAGCCGGTCGTCATCGGATGAAGATAGAAGATGCCGCTTGGATCAAGATGGTTGCCGGTCCGGATTGCCTCTTCTTCCCGGATAGGATGAAGACTTTGGAGCCTCTTCTGGACCTCTTCAGCCACCGGATGATGGATCGCCAGCCCCCGCTTGGGTTGGATGAAGATTTTGGAGCCAGGACGGATCGGTGATACCTGGTGAGGTGAAGACAAGGTAGGTTGATCTTCAGGGGCTTAGTGTTAGATTTATTTAAGGGGGGTTTGGGTTAGATTAGGGGTATGTGGGTGGTGGGTTGTAATGTTGGGGGGGGGGGGTATTGTATGTTTTTTTTTACAGGCAAAAGAGCTGAACTTCTTGGGGCATGCCCCGCAAAGGGCCCTGTTCAGGGCTGGTAAGGTAAAAGAGCTTTGAACTTTAGTAATTTAGAATAGTGTAGGGCATTTTTTATTTTGGGGGTCTTTGTTATTTTATTAGGGGGCTTAGAGTAGGTGTAATTAGTTTAAAATTGTAATATTTTTCTTATGTTTGTAAATATTTTTTTATTTTTTGTAACTTAGTTCTTTTTTATTTTTTGTACTTTAGTTAGTTTATTTCATTGTAGTTATTTGTAGGAATTGTATTTAATTAATGTATTGATAGTATAGTGTTAGGTTTAATTGTAGGTAATTGTAGGTATTTTATTTAATTAATTTAATGATTATTTTACAGGTAATTTTAAATTACAAAAATTTACAGGTAATTTTGTAATTATTTTAACTAGGTAACTATTAAATAGTTCTTAACTATTTAATAGCTATTGTACCTGGTTAAAATAATTACAAAGTTGCCTGTAAAATAAATATTAATCCTAAAATGCCAATCAGATTGAGCTTGCATTCTATTAGCTGTTCCGATCAGCCAATAGAATGCAAGCTCAATCTGATTGGCTGATTGGATCAGCCAATCGGATTGAACTTGATTCTGATTGGCTGATTAAATCAGCCAATCAGAATATTCCTACCTTAATTCCGATTGGCTGATAGAATCCTATCAGCTAATCAGAATTCGAGGGACACCATGTTGGATAACGTCCCTTAAAGGAACCGTCATTCTTCAGTTGGACGTCGCCGGAAGAAGATGGGTCCGCGGTGGAGGTCTTCAGGATGGAGCCTGTCGTCATCGGATGAAAATAGAAGATGCCGCTTGGATCAAGATGGTTGCCGGTCTGGATCGCCTCTTCTTCCCGGATAGGATGAAGACTTTGGAGCCTCTTCTGGACCTCTTCAGCCACCGGATGATGGATCGCCAGCCCCCGCTTGGGTTGGATGAAGATTTTGGAGCCAGGACGGATCGGTGATACCTGGTGAGGTGAAGACAAGGTAGGATGATCTTCAGGGGCTTAGTGTTAGGTTTATTTAAGGGGGGTTTGGGTTAGATTAGGGGTATGTGGGTGGTGGGTTGTAATGTTGGGGGGGGGTATTGTATGTTTTTTTTACAGGCAAAAGAGCTGAACTTCTTGGGACATGCCCCGCAAAGGGCCCTGTTCAGGGCTGGTAAGGTAAAAGAGCTTTGAACTTTAGTAATTTAGAATAGGGTAGGGCATTTTTTATTTTGGGGGTCTTTGTTATTTTATTAGGGGGCTTAGAGTAGGTGTAATTAGTTTAAAATTGTTGTAATATTTTTCTTATGTTTGTAAATATTTTTTTATTTTTTGTAACTTAGTTCTTTTTTATTTTTTGTACTTTAGTTAGTTTATTTCATTGTAGTTATTTGTAGGAATTGTATTTAATTAATGTATTGATAGTGTAGTGTTAGGTTTAATTGTAGGTAATTGTAGGTATTTTATTTAATTAATTTAATGATTATTTTACAGGTAATTTTAAATTACAAAAATTTACAGGTAATTTTGTAATTATTTTAACTAGGTAACTATTAAATAGTTCTTAACTATTTAATAGCTATTGTACCTGGTTAAAATAATTACAAAGTTGCCTGTAAAATAAATATTAATCCTAAAAATAGCTACAATGTAATTATAATTTATATTGTAGCTATATTAGGATTTATTTTACAGGTAAGTATTTAGCTTTAAATAGGAATAATTTATTTAATAAGAGATAATTAATTTCGTTAGATGTAAATTATATTTAAGTTAGGGGGGTGTTAGTGTTAGGGTTAGACTTAGCTTTAGGGGTTAATACATTTATTAGAATAGCGGTGAGCTCCAGTCGGCAGATTAGGGGTTAATAATTGAAGTTAGGTGTCGGCGATATTAGGGAGGGCAGATTAGGGGTTAATACTATTTATTATAGGGTTAGTGAGGCGGATTAGGGGTTAATAACTTTATTATAGTAGCAGTGAGGTCAGGTCGGCAGATTAGGGGTTAATAAGTGTAGGCAGGTGGAGGCGACGTTGTGGGGGGCAGATTAGGGGTTAATAAATATAATATAGGGGTCGGCGATGTTAGGGCAGCAGATTAGGGGTACATAGGGATAATGTAAGTAGCGGCGGTTTACGGAGCGGCAGATTAGGAGTTAATAATAATATGCAGGGGTCAGCGATAGTGGGGGCGGCAGATTAGGGGTTAATAAGTGTAAGGTTAGGGGTGTTTAGACTCGGGGTACATGTTAGAGTGTTAGGTGCAGACGTAGGAAGTGTTTACGCATAGCAAACAATGGGGCTGCGTTAGGAGCTGAACGCGGCTTTTTTGCAGGTGTTAGGTTTTTTTTCAGCTCAAACAGCCCCATTGTTTCCTATGGGGGAATCGTGCACGAGCACGTTTTTGAGGCTGGCCGCTTGCGTAAGCAACTCTGGTATCGAGAGTTGAAGCTGCATTAAATATGCTCTACGCTCCTTTTTTGGAGCCTAACGCAGCCATTTAGTGGACTCTCAATACCAGAGTTATTTTTATGGTGCGGCCAGAAAAAAGCCGGCGTTAGCTTTTCGGGTCGTTACCGACAAAACTCTAAATCTAGCCGAGAGTGTCCCTTTAGGCGGAGAACCCTGTTGCCTCATGCTACCCCTGACACCTGAAGCTGACGGTTCCCGATATCGGCAAGGAGTACAGGGGGGTGACATGATAGCAGCAGTGCAGTAATTGTGGTGTACCTTTAGGTAATATATCTGTGTGGGTAATGATAGGTGATGTTTATCACTTTAGTCATTAATTTTTAAATAAATTCCTTAATAAAGATTATAGGTTTTAATACTAGTATATACATTTATTATTCGCTAGCAGATATTTCATGCTGTAATTTTACAGCTTATTTTAAGCGATAGGTGTAAGAGTGCTTAATATCCCCTCTATACTCTCCCATTTCCTTTTCCTATTTTTTTATATTAATTTAAAGGGGCAGCACCGAGGCTATATACATTACCTCCTTTATCCTATCTTTACTCATTGATACTGTGCCTATATTTGACTTTAAAAACCCTACCTGTGGGTCAGGCCAGCCAGACATGGACTACTACAGTAAGTGCTGAGTTGTAGAAAAAGTTGTAGCCCTGGTTCCGATATGACATAGTGGTAATATAGTTTGGATAAGCATTGCTTTACCATAGTGATTAGCCGCAATGAGTCACTATATTTTAAAGACCCGCATAGGCAGCTGTTGCTGAAAATGTGTTCTGATGTGGCCACAAAATAAAACTGCTTTCCCAAAAATGCTTTGCTATTTTTTTTTTTTTGTAATGTGGTGGAATCATTTTTACAATTAAATTGAAATTTAGCCTTATGTTTCTAAATATTTTACATCAATATAATCTTTTTAGCTCCCTGGATTCTATTTGGAATAAATTATTTGGTAATGTGTTTGTTTGGTATAAATGCCTCTATGCAGGTAATTAGTTATATGTAATTTGTTATATTTTAAATAAATTGATTTGTAATTACAGCAATTCAATTACATGCAGAAACTATCTTGTGGTTTGTTTGAGATCAGATATGACAAAACTGTAATAAAAAACATGGAAATGAACATAAGATTTTTTTATTCTTACAAGATGTTACATTTTTCAAGCAAAAAATCTGTTGCATTAAGAAGTAACGCACATTGTAAAGATACATTTTAGCACTGATGATGAGTTAATTTTAACCTTACCATAGCTGTCAATGTTATATGCATTAGAACTGTGCATTCCGCAGTTTTGTTCACTGCTGAAAGCAGAAGTAAGAGGCTGTTTTTGGTATTCGGCTCTTTTCGGAGTCGAATATCCTCTTGTGCAAGTGAAACACAATAAGATCTGGATTTGCACAGATCTTAGTGTGTTTCACTTGCAGAAGAGGATATCTGATGCTGAATACCGAAAACAGCCTCCTACTTCTGCATTCAGCAGTGAACAAAACTTTCGAATGCACAGTTCTAATGTACACGTATGTTATTAAAATACAACCATGAGAAATATGAGGTGGAAATAAATGGACATTAAAAATGGTCCTATCAGTATGAAAACAGGTATAAGTTTAATCAGGAAGTGTGTGTTTGTGCACAGCTAATACCTAGATACCTATTGCTCACTGGCTGATAGGGAGTACTCTCATGGAAAAGGTTGTTTCACTCAAAAGAGAAATATCCATTTTCCAGAAAAGAAAGTACTGATAATACATGTTAAATAATCCTTTAAAATTAACAGAGATTTTTTTTTAAGTACAATGTCACTTTAAACTTCACTAATGTTTAAATGTATGCTAATAAGTATGAGGGTCAAATTGTCCTTTTTAACTATTTTAGTTTTATAATCTTGTCCCATTCTCATAAGAGTATGCAGATTGTTTTTGTTTAGTGCTGCCCTAGGCACTGAGAAATCTGGGGCCCCATCCGATATGCAGCGTCGCCCGCAAAAGCCGGCGACGCCGTTTTTTTTGCGTGGGTTTGGTATCCCATATACAGCGCCGCATAGAAATGCGGCACGTATATTTCACCCGTCGGACGTAGTTTTTTCCCCCATAGACTAACATATAAAACCTGCGCAATTTGGTATCCAATATCCAGCACAAGTCCTTACGTGGCGAAAATGGAGAAACTTACTCCATTTTCACCTCTCCATAAAATGCAGCCGTAGCAGGCCTTGCGCTGAGTATGGGAGCACCGTAACTCCCTAAAATGCCTGCAAAAACAAAAAGCAGCCACATTCAAGCTACAAGCAACTTCCACTCTGACCGCTGTCAGAAAGTTCCGCCTCAAGCGCCTCTCGTGTGACGTCACACGCCACCGGAAGTGCACTCGGCATCGGCTCTCTTCTATACCTGCTAGCCGCAACTTCGTTACAGACAGTGTCCTATCTCATTACCGGACTTCACCCGGTCCAACTAAAAAGTCCTTACCGGTAAGTGACCTACCAACAGTGTAACTTGGGATGCTTTCCGGAATAATTTATTTAAGTTAATTATGAGGAAGCAAGATATCTTATATTTTCTATATTCAAACTGTTGCTATCAGATTGTCTACTTAACTTTTCCTCATATTGTCCGCACTTAACTATTTGTCATTTACAGCCTAGGTTAGGATTTGACAAACATAGATTTAAAAGACTGCATAAGTTAAATAGTACTATTTATTTTTTCTGTTACTCACATTACGGTTAAGCTGATTTACTCTGTGCAAAGAAGTAAAATTCTCCCATCTCAGTTGTTATATCAGCATTACCGCATATTATTTGTAAGGAGAATGTAAGGGCACTACATATGCTACCCTCTTGTCCCCCCATTCTCAGTAGTGCTCAGCATTTCCCATCCTACACATATAATTAACCCTGCAGTTGAGGTCCTTACATTTAGTTTTCTCTTTACTTCTAGTGAAAACATTTAATCTTTACAATTCCATTACTCTGTCTGTATCTGGTGGACTGCAGGAGCCTTTTTCTCCCGTGAACTTATATAGTTGGATCTGATTCGGCTACACTGTGCTGTACCTTCACTCACTTGTTGTTATATATAGTTGAGAGCAGATACTTATGCACATCAAAAATCATTAAAGTCTGTGTAAATGCCACTCGTATTGTGTTCTGATAATCTTACATTAATCATTACCAGGGACGGATTTACAAAATCTGAGGCGCCCCCTGCTTGCCATTCACTGCTGTGCTTAAAATGGCTGCTGGCAGTGAAATAAAAGCCCTGTGCACGTGCTGTAGCCATCCTTGTTAAGGCCGCAATAAGCATTGCAAATGACAGCCGTGCATGCACTGTGCTGTTATTTCACTGCCAGCATCCTTAGTTATGTGTCACCGGCTGACTGATATTTATAATAGATCTGTAGGCACATGTCTACTCTGCCTTATTTTAAATCCAGCCCTGATCATACCTGCATGTACATTGATTTTTTTCTTGTAAGATAAGTATTTAAAGTGTTGTGGAAATAAAAAAAAATACTTCTTTAGAAGATTAATGCAAGGACTCATTTGTGTACATCAGAACAAGATTCCGATGTAAACAAATGAGTAAAAATTTAAAGAATGCAATCATTTGTGTGATCAGGTGTTTTAAATGATGGCATTAGGTCAGGGGGGAGTGACAATGATGCTACCATGCCCTCCAGCCCCCAATCCCATATTGGAAGCAGATATGACTTCAGGAGAGCCAAAAGGCTAGGACTTTCCATGCCGTCCTGACGGTGCTAAAGCCTAGCGCAGTTAGGATGGCATAGAACGTCCTAACGACGGGAAGGGATTAAAGACAAAATTTTATGCATAACAAAAGTTAAGTTGTGCACAAAAAAGTTATTGATCTAAAGTTTGATCTAAGTTAATTAATGATTGGTCATAATTTGCACAAACTAATTAAACTCTTGCTCAGGATTTAGTTATGAATATTGTATATTATGACTCATATATTTGTACAGTACTATTTAATTGAATACTTTATTTGTATTAACTATTCAAGAGACCTTCAAATAGTTTGTTTAAAAAAATTGTTAAAGGGACAGTCAACACCAGAATTTTTGTTGTTTTAAAAGATAGATAATTCCTTTATTACCCATTCTCCAGTTTTACATAGCCAACACAGTTATATTAATACACTGTTTACCTCTGTTATTACCTTGTATCTAAACCTCTGCAGACTGCCCCTTTATTTCAGTTCTTTTGACAGACTTTCATTTTAGCCAACCAGTGCTCACTCCTCGGTAAATTCACGTGCATGAGCTCAATGTTATCTATATCAAACACATGAACTAACGCCCTCTAGTGGTGAAAAACTGTCAAAATACATTCACATAAGAGCCGGCCTTCAAGGTTTAAAAAATTAGCACATGAGCCTACCTAGGTTTAGCTTTCAACTAAGAATATCAAAAGAACAAAGCAAAATTGGTGATACAAGTATATTGGAAAATTGTTTAAAATGACATGCCCTATTTGAATAATTGAAATTTATTTTGGACTTGACTGTCCCTTTAAGTAGAAAAAATACTAGTTAGAACACCTTATCCTGAGGTTTCTTTTTGCTGCAATGGAGAAGTGATAGGAACCACCAGGGATTTTTTATGTGGGGTACTCACTGGTATTGAAAACCACCACCTCTGCCATCTAGGGTTGCCATATTTTATGGAAGAAAATACCATGCAATATCATTAACATACATTTTCATAAATAATTATACAGCATAAATCAGGAACTAAAGTTGCAAATTAAATTAGCATTTGTGTATGATTAGATTCCAATACACTTAGAAGAAGTTTGACCATGATAGGATCAATATTTCTACATTTAATCTTTATTGTCAACTTTGACCTGAACCTTAAAATCCTTGACTCTGTCAATAAAATACTGGCTCGGTGGCAACTCTACTTCCATCTCATAACAGGTAATATTTGTAATCGTTATGTAAAAATTCTAGTTTTTACAAGAGGGTACTGCTAAATATATCAAGCATTGTAAATACAATTGTATCCCTTTTGCTTTCTCAAAGTTACTAAGCACAATATAGCAATCAATAATCAATGAGTACCAGCACAGCAAAATCATGGGTTGCTGCCATTTGCTTTCATACTGTATTTAATATATTTTCTAAAACTATATGCAGAAACAAATCTTACATCTTACAACAACTAAGGGATATGCTGATAGCCATTCAAATTCCTCTCCAAAAATGTCCAAGGACCAGTATACTTGGGATGAGAAAGTCTTAAAGGGACATTATACCCCAATTTTTTCTTTTATGATTTAGACAGAGCTTACATTTTTAAACAACTTTCCAGTTTATTTCTATAATCAATTTTGCTTCATTCTCTTGCAGCAATGCACTACTGGGAGTTAGCTGAACACATATGTAAGCCAATGACTAGGCATATAGGAGCAGCCACCAATCAGCACTAGGTTCCCTGTTCCTGGGCCTACCTAGGTATGCTTTTTGACAAAGGATACCAAGAGAACAAAGCAAATTAGATAATAGAAGTACATTGGAAAGCTGTTTACAATTGTATGAATTGTGTGCTCTATCTGTATCATAAAAGAGACTTTGGGTTTCATATCCCTTTAAGAGATGTATATGTATTTTCTCAAATCTAGCAAAGAGAAATATCAGAGGAAGAATATTCTGAATGAAAAAAAGCCAACAGGTATGGCAATCATTTAAATAATTTGCGCCATTGTACTTACCTACAAATTGAAAGGATGCAGAGTATGATCGGATTGATTGACACCGCCTGCTAGCAGCCGATTGGCCGCAAATCTGCAGGGGGCGGCATTGCACCAGCAGTTCACAAGAAGATCATGTTAGTTCGCACATTGATGAATATGCTCCTACATGGGAACATTATTAAAGGGCCACTAAACCCAAAATCTTTCTTTCATGATTCAGATAGAGTATAGAAATTTAAACAACATCACAATTTACTTCCGTTATTTATTTTGCTTCATTTTTTAAAATATCCTTAGTTGAAGAAAAAGCAATGCACATGGTGAGCCAATCACACAAGGCTTCTATGTGCAGCAACCAATCAGCAGCTAGTGAGCATATCTAGATATGCTTTTCATCAAAGAATATCAAGAGAATAAAACAAATTAGATAATATAAGTAAATTAGAAAGATGTTTAAAATTGCATTCTCTTTCTAAATCATAAAAGAAAAAATGTGGGTGTCATGTTCCTTTAACTATCAACAATATATTCATATATTGGCACAGTTCATTCAGTAAACAGAGACCAAATTATTTGGCAGAGTGATTTAATTCTTTGTAAAACCGTGATCTCAGGATAGCCACACTCTTGTCTATATAGCTCTTATTCCAAAACAATAATTCATTAGTTAAAATATTTTAGAAACAAAAATAGCTTTTATATTAAGAAAATGGCCTCTGTTACAACTACTGTTCATTTAACAAATTAAAAAAATAAAGCCAAAGTGCTTTCTGACAAACTGTACTTGGAACAAAGGCCTATGTAACATTTTAGTCTTAGATCATATGAACATTGAGATGTTGCTATGGATTAATGTTATCAATCTCACAGTATCCAATTTTCTGGAAAATCTCCAGGGATAAGTGAGCACATAAATTGGGATTGGGTGCATCCGCCAGGCACTAAATGATCTAAGGGAAATAGGATAAGTAAACTCAAGCCAGGTGTAAATGTGAAGCATAAGGAGTTCCAAGTATTGAATGACATCTCTACTGAACAACTGCAAATTAATGTTCCTCTATACAATACCTTAGAGAAAGTTCTAATACCTCTTGCATTGGTAGGTGATTGCCATAAAGACAATAATCATCTACCTAACCAATATACTTTAGGGGGAGTGGTAGGTCCAAAGGGTCTCCTATGCCCCAAAAGGCAGCATATACAACACATAAAATACCTCTTAAATGTGTTTACCTTCTTTCAAATGTGGAGTCTCATACTACTCTAGGCAGTAAGCAATTGCATACACCTATGTTCTAGGTCAAATTTAGGATGTTCTAGCACCATCATCAAGCAACCCACTTCAAAGGAATGCTCAGGTGGTTCATCATCATGGTAACAGTGATCACAATGTTTCAATTTGTAATAGTATATACATAGATATAGTTGATAGATATATATATACATACCCCTTGATCTAACTGACTTTATTCAGATACACTTTTAAACTTCTATGATGATTGTTAAAAAAAAGTGTCTTTCAATAAAATACAATGTGGGACAGAGATTGGATTGAGAAATCGGATGAGAGGGGAAGGAGACACAGAACCCAGTTACCATAAACTTGCAGGCACAGAGAGAAATAAAGAAAAGCAATTATTTTTAGTGTTGTATTTGTCTCTCCTTCACATCTAGAACCACACATAGAGCTAGAATAAAGTGGTATAAATGATTAAATGATTTAATATATATATATATATATATATATATATA